>NC_057799.1:321349635-321710201 GCF_018294505.1 Triticum aestivum
CCAATTCGGAATCCTCAAGGGGAGGGTGCGGCCAGACCTAAGGCCCTCTCCTCTCTCTCACACACAAGGCCCATGTTGGCCCATTAGTTCCCCCGGGGGTTCCGATAACCCCCCGGCACTCCGATAATTATCCGGTGACCGCCGGAACTCATCCGGTGTCCGAATATAGTCATCCAATATATCAATCTTTATGTCTCGACCATTTCGAGACTCCTCGTCATGTCCGTGATCACATCCGGGACTCCGAACTATCTTCGGTACATCAAAACACATAAACTCATAATACGATCGTCACCGAACATTAAGCGTGCGGACCCTACGGGTTTGAGAACTATGTAGACATGACCGAGACACGTCTCTGGTCCATAACCAATAGCGGAACCTGGATGTTCATATTGGCTCCCACATATTCTACGAAGATCTTTATCAGTCAAACCGCATAACAACATATGTTGTTCCCTTTGTCATCGGTATGTTAGTTGCCCAAGATTCGATCGTCGGTATCTCAATACCTAGTTCAATCTCGTTACCGGCAAGTCTCTTTACTCGTTCTGTAATGCATCATCCCGCAACTAACTCATTAGTCACATATGCTTGCAAGGCTTATAGTGATGTGCATTACCGAGAGGGCCCAGAGGTACCTCTCCGACAATCGGAGTGACAAATCCTAATCTCGATCTATGCCAACTCAACAAGTACCATCGGAGACACCTGTAGAGCACCTTTATAATCACCCAGTTTCGCTGTGACGTTGTTAGCACAGTAAGTGTTCCTCCGGTATTCGGGAGTTGCATAATCTCATAGTCATAGGAACATGTATAAGTCATGAAGAAAGCAATAGCAACATACTAAATGATCAAGTGCCAAGCTAACGGAATGGGTCAAGTCAATCACATCATTCTCTAATGATGTGATCCCGTTAATCAAATGACAACTCATGTCTATGGCTAGGAAACTTAACCATCTTTGATTCAACGAGCTAGTTAAGTAGAGGCATATTAGGACACTCTGTTTGTCTATGTATTCACACATGTACTAAGTTTCCGGTTAATACAATTCTAGCATGAATAATAGACATTTATCATGATATAAGGAAATATAAATAACAACTTTATTATTGCCTCTAGGGCATATTTCCTTCAGGGTCTATCTTTTGCGACTCCTTTTGGGACCCTCCCTGGGTGCAAAACCTCAAGCCCAAGGACATTGCCCCTCTCATCTACATGGCATCAACGAGGAAGAACTGGAAGGTGTGGGAAGCCCTCAAGAGTGGTGCATAGGTTAACAAGATCAAAATATCATCCAGCTTCTCTCTTGAGCACTTTTGGAAATTTGTCGATCTTTGGGCCACCCTTCATGATTTCCACCTTCAAGAAGAAATTGGCGACGACATTGTTTGGAAGCACTCTGCCAATGGTCTATACACAACGGAATCCGCCTCGCTCACCCATGGAACAAACGGTGTGGAAAATTTGGGCTCCACCTAAGTCCAAGTTCTTTGCCTGGTTTGCCATCCAAAACAGAGTATGGACGACAGATAGGCTGGCCAAGCGCGGCTGGCCAACTGGCTTATGTCCCCTATGCAAGCGCGATAATGAATTGGTTGATTGGCTATTCTTCAAATATTGGTTCGCCATTAGGCTTTGGGGCATGATCAAGGATTGGCTCCAACTTGTTCACGTTGATACCTCCACCTGGCCTCTGAGGCAATCCATCAAAGATTGGTGGCCCGGGTTGACAGATTCTTCCATCCCTAACTGAAAAGTCATCCCCTCGCTCACCATGTGGTATATTTGGAACGAGAGAAACACCCTTGTCTTCCGCAACAAGGCCACGCTGCCCCCGGTTATTCTCGACTACATCAAGAGAGAGGCATCGCTCTGGGTCGCCGCATGCGCAAAGAAATTATAGGGCCCATCATGCCGGGAGTGATAACTTCATGTAATATTAAGGGGTGTTTGTATACAAAACTCTATTCTCTTAATTAATATATAGGTGGCAAATCTTTTGCCCGTTAAAAGAACATTTTCAAGCTATAAGAGCATCTTTGGCACTTCCTCTACCCTTTCATCTCTTAGAGCATCTCTAGCCGATCCTCTATAATTTAGCCCCTCAAACGGCCTCTCCACCTTATCTCTTTATATATAAGGAGTTAAATAAAAATTCCTAGCCAAATCCCAACAACTTAACACCCTAAACAAATTCTTCACTAATTCTTCTACGTTTTGGTTTACATACTACATCTTAACTACATATTTGCGCACATAATAAATCCAAGCTTGATAAAGAAGGTTCACACAATTCATCAATATTATAAATTAAAAGTTCAAAAAATTAAATAATTCGAATTCAAACACACAAAAGGGTCCAAATGAAGTAAATAACATGATAGAAGCACAAGAATCAACTGCTGCTGTGGAGTGCCTACTGATGCTCAACAAGATCATCTTGGAGCTGAGTATGAGCTTCTCAGTTTTCGATACGTTGATGTGCTGCGAGAAATGTTCGTATCATGTTTTGTTTTGCGTCGTGTTCCAACTCAACATGATCCACATTGGAGATATACCTAAAGTTCTCTGTCATGCCTCTCTCATCTTCCATGATCATGTTATGCAAATGATGCAACATGTCATTATTTGCAATAGTCATCTTTAACGATCATGAAAATGGTCATTTCAAAATCATATTTGTCTTCTTCCTCCTCCTCTGACGTCGAGTTATCGAAGAACGTCTCCCTCAACCTTTTCATCCATGCTATGCAATATTCTAGATTGAATTAGAAAAATAGTAAATCACAATGAAAAAAAGCAACAAAAAACTACACCTAGTCAATTCAGCGAACACTTTGCGGGCGGAGTAGGCGAGAGTCTCGATCGGCGGCATTGACGTGATGCCGACGCTACGGGTCATCGACGGGGCTTCGTCATGGCTTGCTGACTTCGTAGGAGGAAGATTCATCTAAAGCCGTGGTCGTCGGTCGCTGTCCAAGCTCGTCGCGACCAAACTGTGTTCGATCTTGATTTCGCCGGCCCTTCTAAGGGTCGGCCAACGCGGAGCTCATAATTTTTTACGAGTTATAAGCCGGATATGGGATCGGCTAGGTCCGGTTAAAATGCAAAAGAAGCTGACCAAAGTTCACACAGAAACCGAGTTTTTTTTTTTTGCGACTATGACCTCTTTTTTTGCCCTTGCAAAAGGAAAAAAATAAACTCCTGTCCACAGTCGCATTGCTTAAGTACGTACTCGGTACTCCTTCTGAGGACCCTTCTAAGGACAAAAGTCAATTAGCGTACAGATATGGACTTGTTGGCCAAGATGTACACGCCTTGGAGACGGTATGTTTGTGCCTTGGGAGTTGGGTCGTGTCTGATGGGTCGATCTTTTTTGCTTGGAGAAGAAGCTTGATCGATGGGCAGGCGGGCAGGCATATAAAGACGCAGGCGGCACGGCCTTCCTTCCTCCAACTACAACCTGCAGACCAAGACCAAGCGGCAAGCACCAACGCTTCGTTCGGAAACCCGTAGATAGCTAGCAATGTCGGCGCTTCGGTCCTTCCTTGGGAAGCTGCCGCGCCCCTCCTGCCGCCAGGCACTCCTCGGTGGCACCGTCGCGTCCGCCGCGGCGGCCGGGATCTGGTATCTCCAACAAAACGGCGACAAGCCAGCACCAGCACCAGCACCTGGTACGTACCTACGGATTTAATCTTTTCTTTCCATCGAAATTTGGTACTGTATTTTTCCTCTAAGCGTGACTAATTACGCCATGCGTGTATGGACAGTACCCGGCAGGCTGGGTGCAGAGGAGGAGGTCATGAAGAAAGAGACGCAGCGGGCAGCTGAGGAGGCGGCGGCCAACAAAGCGCAGCACGCCGGTGTGGAGGCGGCCACGAAGAAGGAGACATAGATTTATTTTATTTATTTTTGATGAAAAAGGAGATAGTAGGGTTTTTTTAGGGAGACATAGTTAGAACTAGTTATAATGGCGGTTGTGTGCCAAATTAGTTAATTTATCTCATACATACGAACGTTTAATTATGGTTTGATGCGAGACAATCTTTGTGAATGGGATCCATCCTTTTTGCAGTTTGGAGTTTCTTTTCCTAAGTACACTATAATATAGAGTAGTACGATTTCTGTCCCGCAAAAAGAACAATGATTTCTGAAAAAGAAGACGCTACACCTTAAAATACTTTCAGTCTTTGTGTCCCCGATTCCATAATTTTCTTAGTATCCAAGAATCTACTCTTCACCCTGGCCAGCTGTTCCCCGCCATCGTTGGTGGCTCGGTATTCTCCCAAAAAATTTCTAACAAAGTGGGCCCTTTTAATGGAAGCACTGGTGCACTTCATAGTTGGCACGTTTAGTCCATCCTCAACGAGCACTAGACGCACGCCAGATCTAAATTACGGCAGTAGCAGCAACTAAGAGCAACTCTAGCAGAGACCTCCTTTTTTCTTTTCTTTTGAGAACACCGCAGAGACCTCCTATGTGACGCTCTATGCGTCAAGTTGCTGCCGTTTCTCAGAAGCGGGGCTTCGACTGGGCCAGCCCATGAAGAGAGCAAAACGCACTGTGGCCAAAAAGTATATATGCAGTTGCAAGGATTCGAACACATGGCGCACATCTATACATCACGAGTTACTACCAGCTGACCTAGCAGGTGAAGCTGTTTAAAGAGTAGCATCGAACCCAAAGAACCAAACATTCTGCGCAGATCCGAATCAGTTTATAGCATCGAACCTAAAGAACCAAACATTCTGCGCAGATCCGAATCAGTTTAGGAATTTCGGAAGCAATTTTTTTCAAACAACGGAATGTTCCGTGAAACGCAAACACTTTCAAATTTGTGAACAAAGTATTGAAAACTATAACATTTTTTTAAAACAAGAACTTAAAAAAAATCATGGAACATTTTCTTTGAAACGAGAACATTTTTTCAAATTTCAAAAAAAAATTCGAAACGTGAATACATTTTGAATTCCTGAACAAAATTTGCAAACACGATTTTATAGAAATTTTATGAACAATTTTTTAAACTGGAACATTTTGAAACTCCTGGAGAAAATGAAAACATGAACAAATTTTGGAATTTGTGAACAATTTAAAAAAACGGGAACATTTTTCAAAAATTGTAAAAAGTTTAACAAAAACATTCCAAACAATTTTTGTAAAACAAGATCATTTTTTGAGATGCCCGAACAATTTTTAAAAATGCGAATATTTTTTGAATTTATGAACAATTTTTTAAAACACAAATATTTTCGGGAATTTTGAACGTTTTGAGACGAACAAAATTTGAACTCTCTGAACAATTTTCAAAAGAAACGAAAAAACGAAAAAACCGACAGAAAACAGAAAAAAGGAAATGAAAGAAGAAAAAGAAACAGAAACAGAAAAAGGGAAAAAAGAAAAACGAAAAACGAAAAAAGCCAAAGAAGAAACAGGAAAACCGGTCAAAAAGGAAAAAAACAGTTCAGACAACCTTCTAGAAGGTTCCCAAAACCGGCTGGCTAGCTCTCGTATAATGGGCCGGCCCGTTGCTAGCGATGCGGGGTATGCCTGTGCGTTCTGTCTACAATTTGACGCAGTGAGCGGCGCATAGGGTTTTCCGCATATATGGTCATTATCCATATTAGACATTTGGACCTGATGGGTTGTAGTGGCTAGAGCGTTTCGTGTTAAATACTCCCTCAATTCTAAAATAGATGACTCAACTTTATACTAACTTTATGAAACGGAAGGAGTAGTTGGTAGTTGGTTTTAGTCATGCTAGATCTTTTTTGTTGTTAAATTTTCAAAGTGTCATAAATTATTTTCACATCACAACTATGCTCCACATGAGTCCTTGCCAAGTACTTATATGCTCGTTATCAAAATTGATCTGGACATGAATGGCGTATTGGCTAGACCGTCTCCTGTTAAATAAATTGGCAGTTTGTTCGAGTCCTGGCAGACGCTTTTTATTATTAAATTTCGCAAATTTCTGTACATAAAAAATGTGAATGTGTCGCTGCGGTTTAATTTTTCTGTAAATAATATTTTTGAGGATGTTCTGTGTAAAAATGCACCGCGCCCAACACCATCAGTCATTGACAAATGGGGCCATACATGTGAATACATCTGCATACGCGTAGTGTGATCGTATGTGCATACTTGAGTCAAGTTAGATGATCACAAAACCGTATTTTCAAAATTCTAACACCAAACTGAACATGTGATGCAAGTTTTAAATGAAAGAATTTGATCAATGGATAAAAGAGTTTAGGTGCTAAATCATTAAATAAAGTGAGGTTAGCAACAACAAATTGAGCATCTATGCATCGGGGAGTTGAGTTACTAAGCTATTTAGGCTCTGTTCGGAAATCATCCAGTTATGTGGAATACGAGAACGGACGAAGCATCACTTTGGCGACTTCCAGAAAATACGCGGCGGGCCGCTTCGCTCCAGCCGCTCCAGGAGCGGAGCCGGAGAGCTGCCGAACAGGCTCTTAATGCTTTCAGCACCTCATCTAAGCACCTTTACATTGAAAAAGATCAGGTGGAGCGCGGGCCTCACCGCGGACAGGCGGCGAGCGTCGGTATAGACCGATCGAGCCAGAGATCAGCTACCAATTTGTAACGCTTACTATCTATCTAAAAACGATCAACCTTTAATATGGCGCCGCTGGTATTAATATTTTTCGAAGAGTACATGCTACCCCAGTCAGGGATGCCCATATATCAAAGCAATTGCACATCCCATCCTACAGAGACTGGAAAGCAAAAGTAAAGAGAACATTACGGTGGCGTGAAAAGCGAAGCGTCAGATGGATACGTCAGGCGGGTGCGTGCGTGTACGCAGGTGTGAAGCTGACGCGAGCAGTGCACCAGAAAAGGGTGGTGTACGTGCATGCGGCGCTGTCGAGCCGGGACTGCACGCAGCATATTCATTTCCGTGTAGAAATTAAAGGTGCGCCCACAACCGTTTTGGGGAAATTTGAAGCTCAGTCCACTTGAAATTGCAGTGGCGAAGGGCAAGAACCTGGATGCTAGTTGGGGAAATTTGAAGCTCAGTCCACTTGAAATTGCAGTGGCGTAGGGCAAGAACCTGGATGCTAGTCTTGTTTCTTTGGTTTCTTTGCTGGGTGTAAAGTTTTGTCTGTTGATCGTGGGACTGAGCGATT
Organism: Triticum aestivum; assembly: GCF_018294505.1. Taxonomy (NCBI): domain Eukaryota; kingdom Viridiplantae; phylum Streptophyta; class Magnoliopsida; order Poales; family Poaceae; genus Triticum; species Triticum aestivum. The sequence continues at coordinate 321,356,798 of NC_057799.1, forward strand.
CTGCGGAACCTTTTCAGTATGTATGGCCGCACCGCTACTTTTTTTTTTCTTTTCAGTTCCTACTCCCTCCGGTTCAGAAATAGTACGATGGCTTTGCTGGAATTTTATTTATTTATGGCCAGCCTAATAACAATTTCAGAAATTCCCAATAAATCTTAAAGGCACACTTAGCCCATTCGTACAATGCAAGAGACACTACTAAAATTTAGTCCCACATTGCTGGTTTAGAGGGAGTTGGACCTCTTTATAAGGGAGGTTCTTTCCGCACATGTATGAGCATGAGAACAAGAGGAACATCCACACGCGCTTCTCCTCCGCCGCCCGCCTCGCCACGACGCGCCTTGACTGGCGGGAATGAGCGCCCTTCCTCATCCCAGCTTGCGGTGTGCACCTCTACTAACTTCTTCGTCACGGACGCTCCGGACTCCGACTCTAGATATGTTTGGTTATAGTTCATATTTATAGATGATGTTTACCTTCTCACTGTCAGATTGCATGTCTTGTTTCTCTGCAATAATAGTCATGCTTTATCTAGTATTTTTGTTAATAAAATCATATGGTAAATTGCTCATATTTCCAACAATCCAAAAACCTTATGATAGGCAATTTACCCTGAGTGGTTTTGCTGTTTCCATGAGACCTTCTATGTTTGAGTCGGGAGGCATGTTTCGTTTATCCTTGTCAGACGTTTGCAATAAAGTTGTTAATCATGTTTGCAACAATAGTGAATCAAATGTGTGGCATTCACGTCTCTATCATGTTAACTTTCGTTGCATGTCGCGACTAGCCAAGTTGAACTTAATCCCTAGTTTCACCACTGTCAAGGGATCTAAGTGTCAAGTGTGTGTGCAAGCTAAGCAACCTCGTAAGTCTCATACTACTGCGGAAACAAGAAATTTTGCACCACTAGAGCTCATACATTCAGATCTTTGTGAAATGAATGTGTGTTGACAAAAGATGGAAAGAAGTATTTTATGACGTTAATTGATGACTCCACTAGATACTGTCATGTGTATCTTCTGAAATCTAAGGACGGGGCTTTGAACTATTTTAAGATCTATAAAGCTGAAGCGGAAAACCAACTTGATCAAAAGAAAATCCCATGAAGGATGCGACTTTCTTTGAAGATATCTTTCCCATGAAGGATATGGCTGTTGGGAAATGTAGCATGTAATTTCAAAAAAAATCCTACGATCACGCAAGATCTATCTAGGAGATGCATAGCAACGAGAGGGCGAGAGTGTGTCCAAGTACCCTCGTAGACTAAAAGAGGAAGCGTTAGTATAACGCGGTTGATGTAGTCGAACGTCTTCGCGATCAAACCGATCTATTACCGAACGTACGACACCTCCGAGTTCAGCACACGTTCAGCTCGATGACGTCCCTCAAAATCTTGATCCAGCAGAGGGTCGAGGGAGAGTTTCGTCAACACGACGGCGTGGTGACGGTGATGGTGATGTGATCCGCGCAGGGCTTCGCCTAAGCACTACGGCGCCATGACGGGAGGAGTAAACTGTGGAGGGGGGCACCGCACACGGCTAAGAGAACAACTGTTGTGCTTTGGGGTGTCCCCGTGCCCTCGTATATAAAGGAGGAGGGGAGGAGGCAGCCGGCCTAGAGGGGCGCGCCATGGGGCGGGGGGGGGGGGAAACCGAATAGGACGCCAAGTCCTATTCGCCCTCCCCCCCTTTCTTACGGAAGGGGAAAGAGGAAGGGAGAGGGAAGAGGAGAAGGAAACGGGGGCGCGCCCTCTCCCCTAGTCCAATTCAGACTCCCCATGGGAGGGGGCGCGACCATCCCTCGTGGACCACCTCCCCTCTCCCCTATGGCCCATGTAGGCCCAATACTTCCCCGGGGGGTTCTGGTAACCCCTCGATACTCCGAAAAATACCCGAACCACTCCGAAACCATTCCGGTGTCCGAATACCATCGTCCAATATATCAATCTTTACCTCTCGACCATTTCGAGACTCCTCGTCATGTCCGTGATCTCATCTGGGACTCCGAACAATCTTCGGTCACCAAAACACATAACTCATAATACAAATCGTCATCGAACGTTAAGCGTGCGGAGCCTACGGGTTCGAGAACTATGTAGACATGATCAAGGCACATATCCGATCAATAACCAACAGCGGAACCTGGATGCACATATTAGTTTCTACATATTCTACGAAGATCTTTATCGGTCAAACCGCAATGACAACATACGTTATTCCCTTTGTCATCGGTATGTTACTTGCCCGAGATTCGATCGTTGGTATCATCATACCTAGTCCAATCTCGTTACCGGCAAGTCTCTTTACTCGTTGCGTAATGCATCATCCCATAACTAACTCATTAGTCACATTGCTTGCAAGGCTTATAGTGATGTGCATTACCGAGAGGGCCCAGATATACCTCTCCGATACTCGGAGTGACAAATCCTAATCTCGATCTATGCCAATCCAACAAAACACCTTCGGAGACACCTGTAGAGCATCTTTATAATCACCCAGTTACGTTGTGACGTTTGATAGCACACAAGGTGTTCCTCCGGTATTCGGGAGTTGCATAATCTCATTGTCAAAGGAATGTGTATAAGTCATGAAGAAAGCAATAGCAATAAAACTTAACGACCATTATGCTAAGCTAACAGAAGGGTCTTGTCCATCACATCATTCTCCTAATGATGTGATCCCGTTCATCAAATGACAACACATGTCTATGGTTAGGAAACTTAGCCATCGTTGATTAACGAGCTAGTCAAATACGTAGAGGCATACTAGGGACACTTTGTTTTGTCTATGTATTCACACATGTATCAAGTTTCCGGTTAATACAATTCTAGCATGAATAATAAACATTTATCATGATATAAGGAAATATAAATAACAACTTTATTATTGCCTCTAGGGCATATTTCCTTCAGTCTCCCACTTGCACTAGAGTCAATAATCTAGATTACATTGTAATGATTCTAACACCCATGGAGTCTTGGTGTTGATCATGTTTTGCTCGTGGAAGAGGTTTAGTCAACGGGTCTGCAACATTCAGATCCGTATGTATTTTGCAAATCTCTATGTCTCCCTCCTCGACTTGAGCGCGGATGGAGTTGAAGCGTCTCTCGATGTGTTTGGTTCTCTTGTGAAATCTGGATTCCTTCGCCAAGGCAATTGCTCCAGTATTTGCACAAAAGATTTTCATTGTACCCGATGCACTAGGTATTACACCTAGATCAGATATGAACTCCTTCATCCAGACTCCTTCATTTGCTGCTTCTGAAGCACCTATGTACTCTGCTTCACACGTAGATCCCGCCACGACGCTCTACTTGGAACTGCACCAACTGACAGCTCCACTATTCAATATAAATACGTATCTGGTTTGCGACTTAGAGTCATCCGGATCAGTGTCAAAGCTAGCATCGACGTAACCATTTATGACAAGCTCTTTGGCACCTCCATAAACGAGAAACATATCCTTAGTCCTCTTCAGGTGTTTTAGGATGTTCTTGACCATTTTCCAGTGATCCACTCCTGGATTACTTTGGTACCTCCCTACTAAACTTATAGCAAGGCACACATCATGTCTGGTACACAGCATTGCATACATGATAGAACCTATGGCTGAGGCATAGGGAATGACTTTCATGTTCTCTCTATCTTCTAAAGTGGTCGGGCATTGAGTCTGACTCAACTTCACACCTTGTAACACAGGCAAGAACCCTTTCTTTGACTGAACCATTTTGAACTTCTTCAAAACATTATCAAGGTATGTGCTTTGTGGAAGTCCAATTAAGCGTCTTGATCTATCTCTGTAGATCTTGATGCCCAATATATAAGCAGCTTCACCGAGGTCTTTCACTGAAAAAATTCTTATTCAAGTATCCTTTTGTGCTATCCAGAAATTCTATATCATTTCCAATCAACAATATGTCATCCACATATAATATTAGAAATGCTACAGAGCTCCCACTCACTTTCTTGTAAATACAGGCTTCTCCAAAAGTCTGTATAAAACCATATGCTTTGATCACACTATCAAAGCGTATATTCCAACTCCGAGAGGCTTGCACCAGTCCATAAATGGATCCCTGGAGCTTGCACACTTTGTTAGCACCTTTAGGACTGACAAAACCTTCTGGTTGCATCATATACAACTCTTCTTTAAGAAATCCATTAAGGAATGCAGTTTTGACATCCATTTGCCAAATTTCATAATCATAAAATGCGGCAAATTGCTAACATGATTCAGACTGACTTAAGCATCGCTACGGGTGAGAAGGTCTCATCGTAGTCTACTGCTTGAACTTGTCGAAAACCTTTTGCAACAAGTCGAGTTTTGTAGACAGTAACATTACCATCAGCGTCAGTCTTCTTCTTGAAGATCCATTTATTTTCTATGGCTTGCCGATCCTCGGGCAAGTCAACCAAAGTCCATACTTTGTTCTCATACATGGATCCCATCTCAGATGTCATGGCCTCAAGCCATTTCGCGGAATCTGGGCTCATCATCGCTTCCTCATAGTTCGTAGGTTCATCATGGTCTAGTAACATGACTTCCAGAACAGGATTACCGTACCACTCTGGCGCAGAACGTACTCTGGTTGACCTACGAGGTTCAGTAGTAACTTGATCCAAAGTTTCATGATCATCATCATTAGCTTCCTCACTAATTGGTGTAGGCATCAATGGAACTGATTTATGTGATGAACCACTTTCCAATTCGAGAGAAGGTACAACTACCTCATCAAGTTCTACTTTCCTCCCACTCACTTCTTTCGAGAGAAACTCCTTCTCTTGAAAGGATCCATTCTTAGCAACAAATATCTTGCCTTCGGATCTGTGATAGAAGGTGTACCCAACAGTTTCTTTTGGGGATCCTATGAAAACGCACTTCTCCGATTTGGGTTCGAGCTTATCAGGCCGAAGCTTTTTCACATAAGCATCGCAACCCCAAACTTAAAGAAACGACAACTTAGGTTTCTTGCTAAACCACAGTTCATATGCCGTCGTCTCAACGGATTTAGATGGTTCCGTATTTAACGTGAATGCTGCCATCTCTAAAGCATAACCCCAAAACGATAGTGGTAAATCGGTAAGAGACATCATAGATCGCACCATATCTAATAAAGTATGGTTACGATGTTCGGACACACCATTACGCTGTGGTGTTCCAGGTGCGTGAGTTGCGAAACTATTCCACATTGTTTCAAATGAAGACCAAACTCGTAACTCAAATATTCGCCTCCGTGATCAGATCGTAGAAACTTTATTTTCTTGTTACAATGATTTTCTACTTCACTCTGAAATTCTTTGAACTTTTCAAATGTTTCAGACTTGTGTTCCATTAAGTAGATATACCCATATCTTCTTAAATCATCTGTGAAGGTCAGAAAATAACGATACCCGCCGCGAGCCTCAACACTCATTGGACCGCATACATCAGTATGTATTATTTCCAATAAGTCAGTGGCTCGCTCCATTGTTCTGTAGAATGGAGTCTTAGTCATCTTGCCCGCGAGGCATGGTTCGCAAGCATCAAGTGATTCACAATCAAGTGATTCCAAAAGTCCATCTGCATGAAGTTTCTTCATGCGCTTTACACCAATATGACCTAAACGGCAATGCCACAAATAAGTTGCACTATCATTATTAACTTTGCATCTTTTGGTATCAATATTATGAATATGTGTATCACTACGATCGAGATACAACAAAAATAGACCACTCATCAAGGGTGCATGACCATAAAAGATATTACTCATATAAATAGAACAACCATTATTCTCTGATTTAAATGAATAACCATCTCACATCAAACAAGATCCAGATACAATGTTCATGCTCAATGCTGGCACCAAATAACAATTATTCAGGTATAAAACTAATCCCGAAGGTAGATGTAGAGGTAGCGTGCCAACGGCGATCACATCGACCTTGGAACCATTTCCGACGCACTTCATCACCACGTCCTTAGCTAATCTTTGTTTAGTTCGTAGCCCCTGTTTCGAGTTGCAAATATGAGCAACAGAACTAGTATCAAATACCTAGGCGCTACTACGAGCATTAGTAAGGTAGACATCAATAACATGTATATCAAATATACCTTTCACTTTGCCATCCTTCTTATCCGCCAAATACTTGGGGCAGTTCCGCTTCTAGTGACCAGTCCCTTATGAGTAGAAGCACTCAGTTTCAGGCTTAGGTCCAAACTTGGGCTTCTTCCCGGGAGCAGCAACTTGCTTGCTATTCTTCTTGAAGTTCCCCTTCTTCCCTTTGCCCTTTTTCTTGAGACTAGTGGTCTTGTTAACCATCAACACTTGATGCTCCTTCTTGATTTCTACCTCCGCAGCCTTAAGCATTGCGAAGAGCTCGGGAATTGTCTTTTCCATCCCTTGCATATTATAGTTCATCACAAAGCCTTTATAGCTTGGTGGTAGTGATTGAAGAACTCTGTCAATAACACTATCATCCAGAAGATTTACTCCCAGCTGAGTCAAGTGGTTATGGTACCCATGCATTCTGAGTATGTGTCCACTGACAGAACTGTTCTCCTCCATCTTGCAGCTATAGAACTTGTTGGAGACTTCATATCTCTCAACTCGGGAATTTGCTTGAAATATTAACTTCAACTCCTGGAACATCTCATATGCTCCATGATGTTCAAAACGTCTTTGAAGTCCCGATTCTAAGCCGTAAAGCATGGCACACTGAACTATCGAGTAGTGATCAGATTTAGTTTGCCACACGTTCATAACGTCCGGAGTTGCTCCTGCAGCGGGCCTTGCACCTAGCGGTGCTTTAACGACGTAATTCTTCTGTGCAGCAATGAGAATAACTCTCAAGTTACGGACCCAGTCCATGTAGTTGCTACCATCATCTTTCAACTTAGCTTTCTCTAGGAACGCATTAAAATTCAAGGGAACGGTAGCACGGGCCATTGATCTACAACATCATAGATATGCAAAAACTATCAGGACTAAGTTCATGATAAATTTAAGTTCAATTAATCATATAACTAAAGAACTCCCACTTAGATAGACATCCCTCGAGTCATCTAAATGATCACGTGGATCCATATCAACTAAACCATGTCCGATCATCACGTGAGATGGAGTAGTTTTCAATGGTGAACATCTCTATGTTGATCACATCTACTATATGATTCACGTTCGACCTTCCGGTCTCAGTGTTCCGAGGCCATGTCTGTACATGCTAGGCTCATCAAGTTTAACCTGAGTATTCTGCACGTGAAAATTGTCATACACCCGTTGTATGTGAACGTAGAGCTTATCACATCCGATCATCACGTGGTGTCTTGTCACGACGAACTGTAGCAACGGTGCATACTCAGGGAGAACACTTATACCTTGAAATTTAGTGAGAGATCATCTTATAATTCTACCGCCGTACTAAGCAAAATAAGATGCATAAAAGATAAATATCACATGCAATCAAAATATGTGACATGATATGGCCATCATCATCTTGTGCCTTTGATCTCCATCTCCAAAGCACCGTCATGATCTCCATCGTCACCGTCTTGACACCTTGATCTCCATCGTAGCGTCGTTTTCATCTCACCAACTATTGCTTCTACAACTATCTCTATCGCATAGTGATAAAGTAAAGCAATTACATGGCAATTGCATTTCATACAATGAAGCAACAACCATAAGGCTCTTGCCAGTTGCCGATAACTTTTACAAAACATGATCATCCCATACAATAACTTATATCACATCATGTCTTGACCATATCACATCACAACATGCCCTGCAAAAACAAGTTAGACGTCCTCTACTTTGTTGTTGCAAGTTTTACGTGGCTGCTACGGGCTTCTAGCAAGAAACGTTCTTACCTATGCATCAAAACCAGAACGATTTTTCATCAAGTGTGTTGTTTTAACCTTCAACAAGGACTTGCCGTAGTCAAATTCGATTCAACTAAAGTTGGAGAAACACACACCCGCCAGCCACCTTTATGCATTGCATGTATGTCGGTGGAACCGGTCTCATGAACGTGGTCATGTAAGGTTGGTTCGGGCCGCTTCATCCAAAAATACCGCCGAATCAAAACAAGACGTTGGTGGTAAGCATTATGACTATTATCGCCCACAACTCTTTCTGTTCTACTCGTGCATATCATCTATGCATAGACCTGGCTCGGATGCCACTATTGGGAAACGTAGCATGTAATTTCAAAAAATTTCCTACCATCACGCAAGATCTATCTAGGGGATGCATAGCAACAAGAGGGGAGAGTGTGTCCACGTACCCTCGTAGACCGAAAGCGGAAGTGTTAGTATAACGCGGTTGATGTAGTCGACGTCTTCGCGATCCTACCGATCTAGTACCGAACGTATGACACCTCCGAGTTCAGCACACGTTCAGCTCGATGACGTCCCTCGAACTCTTGATCCAGTAGAGGGTCTAGGGACAGTTTCGTCAACACGGCGGCGTGGTGACGGTGATGGTGATGTGATCCGCGCAGGGCTTCGCCTAAGCAGTACGACGCTATGACTGGAGGAGTAAACTGTGGAGGGGGGCACCGCACATGGATAAGAGAACAATTGTTGTGCTTTGGGGTGCCCCACTGCCCCCGTATAAAAGGAGGAGGGGAGGAGGCGGCCGGCCTAGAGGGGCGCGCCATGAGGGGAAACCGAATAGGACTCCAAGTCCTATTCGGCCCCCCTTCCTTTCTTACGGAGGGGGAAAGAGGAAGGGAGAGGGAAGAGGAGAAAGAAAGGGGGGCGCGCCCCCTCGCCTAGTCCAATTCGGACTCCCCATGGGAGGGGGGCGCGGCCACCCCTTGTGGGCTGCCTCCCCTCTCTTCAATGGCCCATGTAGGCCCAATACTTCGTCGGGGGGTTCCGGTAACCCCTCGGTACTCCGAAAAATACCCGAACCACCACGAAACCATTCCGGTGTCCGAATACCATCGTCCAATATATCAATTTTTACCTCTCGGCCATTTCGAGACTCCTCGTCATGTCCGTGATCTCATTCGGGACTCCAAACAATCTTCGGTCACCAAAACACATAACTCATAATTCAAATCGTCATCAAACGTTAAGCGTGCGGACCCTACGGGTCCGAGAACTATGTAGACATGATCAACACACATCTCCGATCAATAACCAACAGCGGAACCTGGATGCTCATATTGGTTCCTTCATATTCTACGAAGATCTTTATCGGTCAAACCGCAATGACAACATACGTTATTCCCTTTGTCATCGGTATGTTACATGCCCGAGATTCGATCGTCGGTATCATCATACCTAGTGAAATCTCGTTACCGGCAAGTCTCTTTACTCGTTCCGTAATGCATCATCCCGTAACTAACTCATTAGTCACATTGCTTGCAAGGCTTATAGTGATGTGCATTACCGAGAGGGCCCAGAGATACCTCTCCGATACTCGGAGTGACAAATCCTAATCTCGATCTATGCCAACCCAACAAAACACCTTCGCAGACACCTATAGAGCATCTTTATAATCACCCAGTTACGTTGTGATGTTTGATAGCACACAAGGTGTTCCTCCGGTATTCGGGAGTTGCATAATCTCATAATCAAAAGAATGTGTATAAGTCATGAAGAAAGCAATAGCAATAGAACTTAACGGTGATTATGCTAACCTAACGGATGGGTCTTGTCCATCACATCATTCTCCTAATGATGTGATCCCGTTCATCAAATGACAACACATGTCTATGGTCAGGAAACTTAACCATCTTTGATTAACGAGCTAGTCAAGTACGTAGAGACATACTAGGGACACTTTGTTTTGTCTATGTATTCACACATGTATCAAGTTTCCGGTTAATACAATTCTAGCATGAATAATAAACATTTATCATGATATAAGGAAATATAAATAAAAACTTTATTATTGCCTCTAGGGCATATTTCCTTCAATGGCTACCTCATCTAATTAGGAGATGCCTAGTTCATCGAATCAAGAACCAGTTACAATTACTAAACCTGCCATTTAGATCGAACACTTTGAAAATCCCTTGGAGGAGACAATGAAGTTCCTACTAGGAGCAAGAGAGAGAGGACTGTAAAGTCCTTTGGTGATGATTTTCTTGTCTATCTAATAGATGACACTCCCAGTTCTATTTCAGAGGCCTATGCATCTGAAGATGCTAACTACTGGAAGGAAGTGGTCCGTAGTGAGATGGATTCCATCTTGGCAAATGAAACTTGGGAGATAACTGATCGTCCTTATGGGTGCAAACCTATAGGGTGCAAATGGGTATTCAAGAAGAAACTTAGGCCTGATGGTACTATTGAGAAATACAAGGCACAGCTCGTGGCCAAGGGCTATACCCAAAAGGAAGGTGAAGATTTCTTTGATACTTACTCACCCGTGGCTCGACTGACCACTATTCGAGTTCTACTTTCACTAGCTGCCTCACATGGTCTTCTCCTTCATCAAATGGATGTTAAGACTGCTTTCCTAAATGGAGAGTTGGACGAGGAAATTTATATGGAACAACCAGATGGGTTCATAGTAAATGGTCAGGAAGGAAAAGTGTGCAAGTTTCTAAAGTCTTTGTATGGACTTAAGCAAGCACCCAAGCAGTGGCATGAGAAGTTTGAAAGAACTCTAATAGCTGCAGGCTTCGTTGTAAACAAAGCTGATAAATGTGTGTACTATCGCCATGGTGGGGGCGAGGGAGTTATCCTTTGCTTGTATGTTGATGACATACTATCGGTGTACAAAAGTAGGGGCCTTTCTATACACCTTTTACTTGTGCATGGGCAGTCATAGCCACACCTGCGGCCATGCTTGGCGGGGCAGAAGAAGCAAAGGTACAAGACTGCCAAGGCAACACTCAAGCCAGAGGCATGAAGAGCGAAGGGGCAAGATGGGCTTCCCCGGAAACACCCTTGCCGGGGCGGCCTACATAGCCCCGGCAAGATCCTTGCCGGGGCGACTTGCCCAACACCAGCAAGGCTGCCACCCTTGAGCCTGAGAGCTCTGACACCATCGACAACGTCAAGACCAAGACTCAGGGGCGCCCGCGTGGTGGCATGCAGATCTTTGTGAAAACCAAAGGCCTGCGAGTCTAGATAAGAACCAAAAGACGAAGACCCCCGGCAAGATCCTTGCCCGCACCCACCAACGTTTCGCTGCCCCGCGGCCGTTCCGACGCGGCAACCAGCCCGCCAACTAGACAAGTGCCTGTGTGGCAGCATGCAGCTTCTAGGCCAACTAGTCAAGCACCTGCGTGGTGGCATGCAGATCTTCGTGAAGACCCTGTCACCGCACCAGCACAACAGCCAGCCAGCATGGCGCTGCATGCCTCGTAAGCTTGGACGCGCGTCGAAGCAAGGCGAGGGGGTGACGGACGGGACAAGCTCTATTGCCGCCCCCGATAAAGCAAGAGGGCACGTAGGCAGCTTATTAAATGCGTTTGTCCTACGGTGTCAGGCGATAAACTTGTACACTGTAGATACTTTCCACCTCATGTGTGCCAGTGTGGTGACCCCTTTGACATATAAAAGGAGGCCTGAGGTGTACTGTGGAAGGATTCAGACTTTTTGGACTGGGCACGCATAGTAGCTAGTCCAAGAACTGAAGAACACCAGATAAACACACACAAGCAGGACTAGGGTTTTACGCATCGTTTGCGGCCCGAACCTGGGTAAAAATCCCCTCACGCTGATCGATAGACCTGCTCTTTGCGCAGCTCCACACCCCCGCAAACCGTAGAAGGGGTTCCCTGGGATCCCATAGGTGTCATTTTCCCGACATCTTTGGCATGCCAGGTAGGGGCGCTGAGGCTGTGAGAATCTGGTCTAGAAGTCAACGCTTCGACTCCTTCATCATGATGGCTCCAAAGAAGAGGGCAAAAGCAACCAGCCACACTCCGGTGCCATCAGCCAGGCGAGCGGTGTCATCTGCAGCTGCAACAACCATCCGCGTGGCGACGAAAAAGTTAAGTCACGCAAAACCTTGAGCAATTTCCTTTTTTATAGGGTTATTTTCCTCAAAGGATTCTGCTCCTTGTATGGAAAACCTGCACGCAAGGGAACCCTTCCGCTATTGGCCACGCCCTTGTTCTGTTTCGAGTCCGCTCAACAGTTCAAGCGGCTGCGCCGAGAATGGCAAGGTGGCTTGCCCGACAGCAAGCGCCCCGGGCAGGCTGCTAAGGATCCGTTCCTCAAAGCACCACAGCACGGGTTTACGCTCCGGCAAACCTATCCAACTAAGCGTAGGGTGTGTACATAGAAAGAAAGATCAAACAGGAAGATAGCATGCGCTATTTCAAAATACTGCAAAGTTATATTACATCAGTGGTTGCCGCGGTTCTAACTTAAGATAAAATTTTCTTGGTCATGAACTCGCAGCGGCAATGAGAAACGGGGTGGCTAGTCCCGGTGCTGGCCTTCCAATCTCTTGACTCCGTCAACGCAGCTGATGATGGGCTCGATATGCTCTTCGAGTGCCTCGAGGTCCACATCCTCCGGCAAACTCTCAAGCGCGTTGGCAAAGTCGACGCTAGGATTCCAGAACGCCACCTTGGTGAGCACCTTGGTCAGGGCGCCCCGGCAAACTTCTGAGCCTCATTGGCCAGATAAGTCGCTCGACTGGAGCGGAGCTGTTCCAGGGTGTCGAGGACGCCCTCGAAGAACAAGGTCAGCCTGGCACTGGGGCTTATGTTCGTCTCCTATGAGTACCTGAAGTTCGGCATGTCCATTACGGCTAGCTGCATGGTGAGCCTCTCTGCAATGTCAATGAGGCGGCTGGTCCAGAGATTTATGCTGTCCACATAGTCCTTGAGGGCGGCGGCGGTATCTTGCCGCAGCAGCCTCTCCCCCTCAAGAGCCTTGTTCAGGATCTCCTCACGGGCCCTGACCTCCAAAAGCGTCCCTTCTAAGGTGTCTAGTTTCAGCTTCAGATCATCGATGGAGTCGTTGTCCTCGGAGAGCAGCTTGGTCTTGTCGGAGATGGCGACCTGCAAATCCGCCAGAGTGCGGCTAGCCGTGTCCCTATCCTCCGTCAGCTTTGAGATCTCCTTCTTCAGCTCCTCCCGCTCCAGCTCCAGCTTCTCCACCTTGCCGGCTTGGTCCAGGCCAGAGCATCAAGTGCATCCTTGTGCTTCCGCTCCAGCTCTTGGGTCTACTGTGCGACGAGCTTCTCGATTTCCTCGTCCTTGCCGCGGAGCGTGGCGGCAAGCGCCTGTTCACGAGCAACGAGGTCTTCCTCTTGAGTGTCCAGCAAAGCTTGCTGCTGCTGGTCAGCTTCGTCCTTGGCGGCTTGTTCCTTCGCCGCCTCTTGGGCCTTCTCGATGTCGGCCTGCTTCAGGAGGAGCTCTCGCTTGCACTCATCCAGCTGATCCTGGGCGGCGCTCAGTTCCTGCCGGGCCTCGCCGAACCAGACTTGTGTCTGAGCGACGCGCTCCTGAAAATCGGCTTCTGCCTTGTCCACAGCCGCCATCCTGGAGTTCACCTTATCCTGGCGGGCACGGTGGAGCTCCTGAAGCTTCTAGAAATTGGCGCTCATGGCCCGAAGGAGCTGCTCCTCTTGGGAACCGCCGCCGCTGGCGCTCGGTTCATTGACAACCTGGAGCCCGGCGGTGGCGAGGGCCTCATCGTCGAAAACCTCCCCTTGGGCTGGCGCTCTAGTGCTTGCCGTCCCTGGGAGGCGGACGGACAGATCATCGCCCACCCTCAAGTACTTACTCGGGGCGGGGGCTGTAGGGGAGGAAGGTTGGTCATCGGCGGCCTCCTCAGCGGAAGCCTTGCCGCCCTCCCCGGCAGGCCCCTTGGCGGCCTCCTCAGCAGCAGCCTTGCCAGCCTTCCCAGCAGCAGCCTCGCCGGTCTCCCCGATAGGCCCCTTGGCGGCCTCCTCGGCGGCGGACTTGGCGGCTTCCCTAGCCGCGATCTTGGTGGCCTCAGCTTCGGCATCCTTGGCGACCTCCTCAATGACAGTGTCGATGTCTACCTGGTCCGTCGAGGGAGGGTCTGGAAACCAGAAAGGAGAATGAAGCGAGGCCAAAATCAAAGTTCAGAACAAAGAAAAGAAAGAACATCGCATGGCAGAGATAGCAAGGGACGGGAGGCAGGCAACTTACCCATGCCGAACTGAGAAGAAGTGGTTCCCTCCCTGCCAACGTCCGTTGCCGGGACGAAGCCACCAACACCCAAGCTTGCCCCTCTTCCTCCATGCGTGTGGGCTCGACGGTAGATGCCCTTGCCGGTGACACCCCTTTGGGCGGCGTGGTTCATGGGGGCGGCATATCAGGGGCGGCCCTCAGTGTCTCCTCCTGTTGCCGCTCTCCTCCTGCGAACCCGGCAAGGTCAGCACCAAGGATACACACCCCAACGCCCGTCGATGGGGAGTGAATAACAGACTCACGCTGGGGGCTGAAGCGGGGGCTGCACCGAGGGCTGTTGTCCGGGCTGATCACCACCAACGCCGGTGTGCGCGGAGCGCTCGCCGGGGGCTCGCCGTCCGTCGGAGCTTTGGCTCTCTTCGCCCCCCTCTGGGCCAGCGTCTCCATCTCACTGTGAAGATAAGATCAAGCCAGGGAAAGATAGCGCGGGCGGAGGGTCAGGAGATGATGAGGGGCAAGGTGCTTACTCGTCCTCCTCCGCTGGCCTCCTCTTCCTCTTCGGGCTAAAGGACCCAAGATCAAAATCGGCCTCTGGGGCGTCCGTGAGGGGAGGAGAAGGGGATGGAGTCCTGGGCCGCTTGGACGAGGAGGAGGCGGCGGCCGCGGCCTTCCTCGCCACCGCAGCCCTCGTCTGGCGCACGGGCTGTGCCTGGGCCTGTTCCTGCTTCACGGTCTTGCCGGGCCGAACCGGCTCGCCGGAACCAGCCGCCGCAGTATGCGTTTCTTCCGTGGGGCCAAGGAGTCATCCGCATCGGTCTCCTCTTCGGCCGACTCCCCGGCAGACCCCGTTCACTCGGTAAACTCCTTCTCTTCTGCGGCCACGTCGGCCTCGTCCTCCACAGTGCCGAGGCTGCCGGCCTCCTCAGCAAGTGCTGCCTCCTCCGCCCTGGGAGCAATGTATGCCAGCTCTTCCTCAGTGGTGTCGTGGATGAGCTGTGGCTCGTCACGAACATACCTCTACGACAAGTTGTCGAAGAATGTCTGCACCAGCTCCGCCTTTGGCTCAGCCTAGGTCGAATCGAGGCCGTGCGCGTTGAAAACCGGCATCATGGCGATGATGGCGGTCAGGCAAGAGTTGTTGCTCAATGGGACTACCCCCGTTGGCAACCCGAACAGGCTGTAAGACTTGTCGGCCTTGGCAGCCTTGCCGGTCTTCTCGGCCTTGCCGATCCTCTCGACCCTGCCGACCTCGTCAACCTTGAGCTGGAAAAGCCTCTGACAAAGATGAGCATGCTGCAGCACCGTGAAGTTGTGGTTCAGGCCGGGGCGGAGGCTCATGATATCGGCCGCATTCCTGAAGTCCCAGGCCGGCCTCCCCTTATTGTGCAGTGGGCAATCCGGCGGCGGATGAAGTCGGACCTGATCATCTCGAGAGTGAACCCGGCCGAGGTGAGGCGATGGATCCTGGTGGTGGCAACCTTGAGCTTCTTGTCATCGGCGTCGAGCTCGCCTCAGTCCTTGCTGCGGACCGGCGGCCTCCGATGGACCCGCAAGAACTCCTGCGGATCTGTCTCCTCGATCGAGCACCACCGGCCCCGCCACTCGTCTCACCTCTCCTTTTGGGCACCCTCCGGGTACGTGCCCTACTCTGGGTCCTCGGGATCCAAGTGATGCAGCCAGAGATGGTACCCCCTGGCTGGATGCGAGGGGTGAAGTAATGGCAGAAGAGCGCTGTGCTAGGGTGCACTCCGGCGAAGCCCTCACAAAGATGGGCAAAGAAGGCCATGCACGCCACGGCGTTCGGCGTAAGGTCCAGAAGGTGGAAGCCGTAGGTGTGCATGATGTCGTTGAAGAAATCCAAGAAAGGGGGGCAGAGCCCACAGGAGAAGTAGTCAACAAAGAAAGGATATCGATTTGGACCGGGCTTGGCGAAGGAGGCGGGGACGATGCGCATGGCGGGATGCCGCGATGTCTCCCTCCCCCACAGGGGCCTAAACTTCTCCTTGAGGGTGAGCGCGTCGACCGTCGAGGTGAAGAGGGCGTACTATGTCCGCAGCTCCACCAACTCGCTCTCCGGCGCCTCCTTCCCCCCGGCGTCCTTGGCCGCTCCCTTGCCCTTGCTTGCCTTGGGCACCATGGCGGCTGAGAGGGGTGATAACCCACAATAGGGGATCACAACAGTTTTCGAGGGTAGAGTATTCAACCCAAATTTATTGATTCGACACAAGGGGAGCCAAAGAATATTCTCAAGTATTAGCAGTTGAGTTGTCAATTCAACCACACCTGGATAACTTAGTATCTGCAGCAAAGTATTTAGTAGCAAAGTAATATGGAAGTAACGGTAACAGTAGCAAAAGTAATATTTTTGGGTTTTGTAGTGATTGTAACAGTAGCAACGGGAAAGTGAATAAGCGAAGAACAATATGTGAAAAGCTTGTAGACATTGGATCGGTGATGGAGAATTATGCCGGATGCGGTTCATCATGTAACAGTCATAACATAGGGTGACACAGAACTAGCTCCAATTCATCAATGTAATGTAGGCATGTATTCCGAATATAGTCATACGTGCTTATGGAAAAGAACTTGCATGACATCTTTTGTCCTACCCTCCCGTGGCAGCGGGGTCCTAATGGAAACTAAGGGATATTAAGGCCTCCGTTTAATAGAGTACCGGACCAAAGCATTAACACACAGTGAATACATGGACTCCTCAAACTATGGTCATCACCGGGAGTGGTCCCGATTATTGTCACTTCGGGGTTGCCGGATCATAACACATAGTAGGTGACTATAGACTTGCAAGATAGGATCAAGAACTCACATATATTCATGAAAACATAATAGGTTCAGATCTGAAATCATGGCACTCGGACCCTAGTGACAAGCATTAAGCATAGCAAAGTCATAGCAACATCAATCTCAGAACATAGTGGATACTAGGGATCAAACCCTAACAAAACTAACTCGATTACATGATAAATCTCATCCAACCCATCACCGTCCAGCAAGCCTACGATGGAATTACTCATGCACGGCGGTGAGCATCATGAAATTGGTGATGGAGGATGGTTGATGATGACGATGGCGATGGATTCCCCTCTCCGGAGCCCCGAACGGACTCCAGATCAGCCCTCCCGAGAGGTTTTAGGGCTTGGCGGTGGCTTCGTATCATAAAACGCGATGAATCCTTCTCTCTGATTTTTTCTCTCCCCGAACACGATTATATGGAGTTGGAGTTGAGGTCGGTGGAGCGTCTGGGGGCCCACGAGGCAGGGGCGCGCCCCCACCCTCGTGGATAGGTGGAGGCCCCCCTGACGTGGATTCTTCTTCCAGTATTTTTATTATTTTCCAAAAATAAGTTCCGTGGAGTTTCAGGTCATTCCGAGAACTTTTGTTTCTGCACATAAATAACACCATGTAAAGTCTGCTGAAAACAGCGTCAGTCCGGGTTAGTTCCATTCAAATCATGCAAGTTAGAGTCCAAAACAAGGGCAAAAGTTTTGGAAAAGTAGATACGACGGAGACGTACCAACTCCCCCAAGCTTAAACCTTTGCTTGTCCTCAAGCAATTCAGTTGATAAACTGAAAGTGATAAAGAAAAACTTTTACAAACTCTGTTTGCTCTTGTTGTTGCAAATATGTAAAGCCAGCATTCAAGTTTTCAGCAAAGATTATGACTAACCACATTCACAATAACTCTTAGGTCTCATGTTTACTCATATCAATAGCATAATCAACTAGCGAGCAATAATAATAAATCTTGGATGACAACACTTTCTCAAAACAATCATGATATGATATAATAGGATGGTATCTCGCTAGCCCTTTCTGAGACCGCAAAATATAAATGAAGAGCACCTTTAAAGATCAAGGACTGATTAAACATTGTAATTCATGGTAAAAGAGATCCAGTCATAGTCATACCCAATATAAATTAATAGTAGTGAATGTAGATGACAGCGGTGCTCTCCAGCTGGTGCTTTTAATAAGGGGGTGATGACTCAACATAAAAGTAAATAGATAGGCCCTTCACAGAGGGAAGCAGGGATTTGTAGAGGTGCCAGAGCTCGGTTTTGAAATAGAGATAAATAATATTTTGAGCGGCATACTTTCGTTGTCAACATAACAACCAAGAGATGGTGATATCTTCCATGCTACACACATTATAGGTTGTTCCCAAATAGAATGGTAAAGTTTATACTCCCCCTCCACCAACAAGCATCAATCCATGGCTTGCTCGGAACAACGAGTGCCTCCAACTAACAACAACCCCAGGGGGAGTTTTGTTTGCAATTATTTTGATTTAATTTGCATAAAGCATGGGACTGGGCATCCCGGTGACCAGCCATTTTCTCGTGAGTGAGGAGCGGAGTCCACTCCTCTTGAGAATAACCCGCCTAGCATGGAAGATACGGACAACCCTAGTTGATACATGAGCTATTCGAGCATACAGAATTTTCATTTGAAGATTTATAGTTTGGCACATACAAATTTACTTGGAACAGCAGGTAGATACCGCATATAGGAAGGTATAGTGGACTCATATGGAATAACTTGGGGGTTTAAGGAATTGGATGCACAAGCAGTATTCCCGCTTAGTACAAGTGAAGGCTAGCAAAAGACTGGGAAGCGACCAACTAGAGAGCGACAACAGTCATGAACATGCATTAAAATTAATAAACATTGAGTACAAGCATGAGTAGGATATAATCCACCATGAACATAAATATTGTGAAGGCTATGTTGATTTGTTTCAACTACATGTGTGAACATGTGCCAAATCAAGTCACTTAAATCATTCAAAGGAGGATACCACCCCATCATACCACATCACAACCATTTTAATAGCATGTTGGCACGCAAGGTAAACCATTATAACTCATAGCTAATCAAGCATGGCATAAGCAACTATGATCTCTAATTGTCATTGCAAACATGTTTATTCATAATAGGCTGAATCAGGAACGATGAACTAATCATATTTACAAAAACAAGAGAGGTCGAGTTCATACCAGCTTCTCTCATCTCAGTCAGTCCATCATATATCGTCATAATTGCCTTTCACTTGCACGACCGAACGATGTGAAAATAATAAGAGTGCACATGCATTGGACTAAGCTGGAATCTGTGAGCATTCAATAAACAGGAGAAGACAAGGCAATATGGGCTCTTGGTTAAATCAACAATAATGCATATAAGAGCCACTTGAACAATTTAATCATGGTCTTCTCCTATCGACCCCCAAAGAAAAGAAAAGAAATAAAACTATTTACACAGGAAAGCTCCCAACAAGCAAAAGAAGAACAGGAAATATTTTTGGGTTTTCTTTTTAATTATTACTACTATAGCAAGAAAGTAAACTAGCTAAAAGCTACAACTAATTTTTTTTGGTTTTTCTTAAGGTTTATTAAACACACAAGAAGAAAGCAAGAAAAAGGAAAATAAACTAGCATGGATATTACAGAGAAAGAGTATGAGCACCGACATCTAGCAATGAGTGTGTGAACATGAATGTAATGTCGGTGAGAAATACGTACTCCCCCAAGCTTAGGCTTTTGGCCTAAGTTGGTTTATTGCCACGGCTGGCCTGGCGGATATCCAAAGTTGTAGCCGGGGTCGTACTGAGATGCAGCGGTCATTGCATCGTGTGCTGCAGCTTGGAGGCGAGCTATCTCAGCCCTCCTCCTATACTCCTCCGCCTCCTCTCTGGTTATGTAATGTCTCACTTTTTCCTGAAAGTCAAAGAGAGTAGGGGCAGGAAGAACAATATTGACGGCGTGACGCCTGTCAAAGATTAGTCTGTACTGGAGAGGTGGTTCATTCCTCTCGACAACCTGATGATGAACCATAGCATTAAAGTCTAGATAAGTAGGAGGAAGTTCAATATCATTATCACGTATGGTTACACCAAGAAAATCAGCTAAGCGTGTTGCATAAATTCCACCAAAGAAATCTCCATTAAATCTATTATGATGCAACCTACGTGCAACAATGGCTCCCAAATTATAAGATTTATCTCCTAACACAACACTCCTAAGAATACTGAGGTCAGGGACACACATGTGACATGCTTCATCTTTACCATTTATGCATCTACCTATGAAGAGAGCAAAATAATGTGTAGCAGGAAAATGAATGCTCCCCATGGTAGCTTGTGTTATGACTCTAGATTCCCCCACAGTTATACTAGCAAGAAATTCTCTAAATTCAGATTTGCGGGGTTCACTAGTACTACCCCATTGTGGAAGTTTGCAGGCAGTGGTAAAATCCTCTAAGTCCATAGTGTAAGATTTTTCATAGAGATCAAACAGGACAGTCTGAGAATTGCGTGAAGATGAAAATTCAAACCTCCTCACAAAGGAACTAGTGAGATAGTGGTACTGGCGGCACTTTTCTCCCTCAAAGCTCACAAGATCAGCGTTACGCAAATACGCGTTAAATTCTTCCTTGATTCCCGCTCGATCCATAAAGCCTTCTGAAGGCCATTCACAAGGCCGCACTGGAGCGTTCCTTGGTGGCTCATCATTGGCATCGCGCATTGCGAGCCTGGGTCCTTGCTTCCTTGAAGGACCACCTTGGTATATTTTACTAAGCATATTTCTTCCTCAAGGAACAATCTCCCCAAGCAGTTTCGTGAGAGGTGCTTTGAGCAAGGAGATCGAAAATCGCAGCAAAATTAGCTAGAACTCGTGCTTGAGCTGGATAGTGATTTTTTTGGGAGGAAGAAGAAGTGTGTGGGTGCAGGAATAAGTGGAGGGGAGCCATCATGGGCCCATGAGGCAGGGGGCGCGCCCTGGACCCTCGTGGCTAGGTGCTTGCTCCCCCTGATGTGTTCTCAGTGCCAGATATTCTCAAATATTCCAGAAAAATCATATTCCATTTTCAGGGCATTTGGAGAACTTTTATTTTCAGGGTATTTTTATATTGCACGGATAATTAAGGAAACAGATAGGAAAATGCTATTTTTACTTTATTTCAACTAAATAACAGAAAGTAAAAGGAGGGTACAGAAGGTTGTGCTTTCTAATTTCATCCATCTCATGCTCATCAAAAGGAATCCGCTAACAAGGTTGATCAGGTCTTGTTAACAAACTCATTCCGACTAAAAGGAACCGGAGAAATTTCAAGTGACACTATGTTACCTCAATGGGGATATGCACGTCCCCAATAATAAGAATATCATATTTCTTCATGACAGTAGGTAGAGGAAATTCAAAACCTCCAATAATAATCGATGGAATTTTTCCAATAGAATTGATACTGTGGACTTGAGGTTGTTTTCTCGGAAAGTTTATTGTATGCTCATTACCATTAACATGAAAAGTGACATTGCCTTTGTTGCAATCAATAACAGCCCCTGCAGTATTCAAAAAAGGTCTTCCAAGAATAATAGACATACTATCGTCCTCGGGAATATCAAGAATAACAAAGTCCGTTAAAATAGTAACGTTTGCAACTACAACAGGCACATCCTCACAAATACCGACAGGTATAGCAGTTGACTTATCAGCCATTTACAAAGATAATTCAGTAGGTGTCAACTTATTCAAATCAAGTCTACGATATAAAGAGAGAGGCATAACACTAACACCTGCTCCAAGATCACATAAAGCAGTTTTAACATAGTTTCTTTTAATGGAGCATGGTATAGTTGGTACTCCTGGATCTCCAAATTTCTTAGGTATTCCACCCTTAAAAGTATAATTAGCAAGCATGGTGGAAATTTCAGCTTCCGGTATCTTTCTTTTATTAGTGACAATTTCTTTCATATACTTAGCATAAGGATTCATTTTGAGCATATCAGTTAATCGCATACGCAAGAAGATAGGTCTAATCATTTCAGCAAAGCGCTCAAAATCCTCATCATCCTTTTTCTTGGATGGTTTGGGAGGAAAAGGCATGGGTTTCTGAACCCATGGTTCTCTTTCTTTACCGTGCTTCCTAGCAACAAAGTCTCTCTTATCATAACGTTGATTCTTTGATTGTTGGTTATCAAGATCAACAGCAGGTTCAATTTCTACATCATTATCATTGCTAGGTTGAGCATCATCATGAACATTATCATTAACATTTTCATTAGGTTCATGTTCATTACCAGATTGTGTTTCAGCATCAGAAATAGAAATATCATTTGGATTATCAGGTGTTTCAGCAATAGGTTCACTAGAAGCATGCAAAGTCCTATCATTTTTCTTTTTCTTCCTTTTAGAAGGACTAGGTGCATCTAAATTATTTGTCTGAGAATCTTGCTCAATTCTCTTAGGGTGGCCTTCAGGATACAAAGGTTCCTGAGTCATTTTACCAGTTCTAGTAGCCACTCTAACAGCATAGCCATTAGTCTTACTACTTTATTCATTGAGCAAATCATTCTGAGCCTTAAGTACTTGTTCTACTTGAGTGGTAACCATAGAAGCATGTTTACTAATGAGTTTAAGTTCACCTTTAACTCTAGACATATAATCACCCAAGTGTTCAATCATATAAGCATTTTGTTTTAATTGTCTACCAAAATAAGCATTAAAATCTTCTTGCTTAACCATAAAGTTATCAAATTCATCCAAACATTGGCTAGCAAACTTAGTAGGAGGGATTTCAGCTTTATCATATCTATAGAGAGAATTTACATTTACTACCTGTGTCGGGTTATCAAGACCATGTGTTTCTTCCATAGGTGATGGATTAAGATCATATGTTTCTTCAACAGGCGGTAAATTAAGACCATGTATTTCTTCAATAGAAGGTAAATTCTTAACATCTTCAGCTTTAATACCTTTTTCTTTCATACATTTCTTTGCCTCTTGCATATCTTCAGGATTGAGAAATAGAACACCCCTCTTCTTCGGAGTTGGTTTAGGAATAGGCTTAGGAATTCGCTCAGGAAGTGTCCAATTATTTTCATTTGTCAACATATTATTCAATAGAATTTCAGCTTCATCCGGTGTTCTTTCTCTGAAAACAGAACCAGCACAACTATCCAGGTAATCTCTGGAAGCATCGGTTAGTCCATTATAAAAGATATCAAGTATTTCATTTTTCTTAAGAGGATAATCAGGCAAAGCATTAAGTAATTGGAGAAGCCTCCCCCAAGCTTGTGGGAGACTCTCTTCTTCAATTTGCACAAAATTATATATGTCCCTTAAAGCAGCTTGTTTCTTATGAGCAGGAAAATATTTAGCAGAGAAGTAGTAAATCATATCCTGGGGACTACGCACACAACCAGGATCAAGAGAATTAAACCATATCTTAGCATCACCCTTTAATGAGAATGGAAATATTTTAAGGATATAAAGGTAGCGAGTTCTCTCATCATTAGTGAACAGGGTGGCTATATCATTTAATTTAGTAAGATGTGCCACAACGGTTTCAGATTCATAGCCATAAAAAGGATCAGATTCAACCAAAGTAGTTATATCAGGATCAACAGAGAATTCATAATCCTTATCAGTAACACAGATAGGTGAAGTAGCAAAAGCAGGGTCAGGTTTTCATTCTAGCATTAAGAGATTGCTGCTTCCATTTAGCTAATAACTTCTTAAGATCACTTCTATCATTGTAAGCTAAAATGGCTCTAGCAGGTTCTTCATCCAGAACATAACCCTCAGGCACAACAGGTAATTCATATTTATTAGGGGGAGAGTCTTCATCATCACTATCTTCAATATTATCAGTGTCAATAATTTCATTCTCTCTAGCCCTAGCAAGTTGTTCATCAAGAAATTCACCAAGTGGCACAGTAGTATCAAGCATAGAAGTAGTTTCATCATAAGTATCATGCATAGCAGAAGTGGCATCATCAATAACATGCGACATATCAGAATTAATAGCAGAAGCAGGTTTAGGTGTCGCAAGCTTACTCAAAACAGAAGGTGAATCAAGTGCAGAGCTAGATGGCAGTTCCTTACCTCCCCTCGTAGTTGAGTGATAAATTTTTGTTTTCGCGTCTTTCAAGTTCTTCATAGTGACCAGCAGATATAAATCACAAGTGACTCAAAAATAGAGCTATGCTCCCCGGCAACGGCGCCAGAAAATAGTCTTGATAACCCACAAGTATAGGGGATCGCAACAGTTTTCGAGGGTAGAGTATTCAACCCATATTTATTGATTCAACACAAGGGGAGCCAAAGAATATTCTCAAGTATTAGCAGTTGAGTTGTCAATTCAACCACACCTGGATAACTTAGTATCTACAACAAAGTATTTAGTAGCAAAGTAATATGGAAGAAACGGTAACAGTAGCAAAAGTAATACTTTTGGGTTTTGTAGTGATTGTAACAGTAGCAACGGAAAAGTGAATAAGCGAAGAACAATTTGT
This sequence comes from Triticum aestivum, assembly GCF_018294505.1. Lineage (NCBI taxonomy): Eukaryota > Viridiplantae > Streptophyta > Magnoliopsida > Poales > Poaceae > Triticum > Triticum aestivum. Next base: position 321,381,170 of record NC_057799.1, read on the forward strand.
GATAAGCTCATAGGCATTGGATTGGTGATGGAGAATTATGCCGGATGCGGTTCATCATGTAACAATCATAACATAGGGTGACACAGAACTAGCTCCAATTCATCAATGTAATGTAGGCATGTATTCCGAATATAGTCATACGTGCTTATGGAAAAGAACTTGCATGACATCTTTTGTCCTACCCTCCCATGGCAGCGGGGTCCTAATGGAAACTAAGGAATATTAAGGCCTCCTTTTAATAGAGTACCGGACCAAAGCATTAACACATAGTGAATACATGGACTCCTCAAACTATGGTCATCACCGGGAGTGGTCCCAATTATTGTCACTTCGGGGTTGCCGGATCATAACACATAGTAGGTGACTATAGACTTGCAAGATAGGATCAAGAACTCACATATATTCATGAAAACATAATAGGTTCAGATCTGAAATCATGGCACTTGGGCCCTAGTGACAAGCATTAAGCATAGCAAAGTCATAGCAACATCAATCTCAGAACATAGTGGATACTAGGGATCAAACCCTAACAAAACTAACTTGATTACATGATAAATCTCATCCAACCCATCACCGTCCAGCAAGCCTACGATGGAATTACTCACGCACGGCGGTGAGCGTCATGAAATTGGTGATGGAGGATGGTTGATGATGACGATGGCGACGGATTCCCCTCTCCGGAGCCCCGAACGGACTCCAGATCAGCCCTCCCGAGAGGTTTTAGGGCTTGGTGGCGGCTCCGTATCATAAAATGCAATGAATCCTTCTCTCTGATTTTTTTCTCCCCAAACACGAATATATGGAGTTGGAGTTGAGGTCGGTGGAGCGTCAGGGGGCCCACGAGGCAGGGGGGCGCGCCCAGGGGCCAGGCGCGCCCCCCACCCTCGTGGACAGGTGGAGCCCCCCCTGACGTGGATTCTTCTTCCAGTATTTTCATTATTTTCCAAAAATAAGTTCCATGGAGTTTCAGGTCATTCCAAGAACTTTTGTTTCTGCACATAAATAACACCATGGAAAGTCTGCTGAAAACAGCGTCAGTCCGGGTTAGTTCCATTCAAATCATGCAAGTTAGAGTCCAAAACAAGGGCAAAAGTGTTTGGAAAAGTAGATACGATGGAGATGTATCAAGGGGTGAGGGATCAAGGGCAATGGGGGCGCGGCAGCGGCGAGCAGAGGCGAAAGCTCCGATTTGCACTTGAAGAAGAAGAGGGGAACGACAGTTCCAAGATTGGAAAAGGCGCGGAGGGTAAATGAGCAGCGCCCCTTCGATTTTCTTTTTTTTATGAGGAAGACACGGGCCGCCTCTTTACTATTCACCGCAGGGTGATGCAAGCGTGCTGCAACCGTTCCACGCACGACCCCCACATCACGCACTCAATGTGGGTCATGGGGAAGCGCAACTGCCGAAGGAATTACCGCGTTTAAAACTCCACCACGCGTGCCCGCGCACCGTTCTGGGCCTGGCCCAACAACGCTCCGCACTTATGTGTGGCCCAGGCCCGGGGGCTCCTATCGGTGTACAAAAGTAGGGGCCTTTATGTACCCCTTTTACTTCTACACCGGCAGTCGTAGCCACACCTGCGGCCATGCTTGGCGGGGAAGAAGAAGCAAAGGTACGAGACTGCCACGGCAGCACTCAAGCCAGAGGCATGAAGAGCGAAGGGGCAAGATGGGCTTCCCCCGGCAACACCCTTGCCGGGGCGGCCTACGTAGCCCCGTCAAGAGCCTTGCCGGGGCGACTTGCCCAACACCAGCAAGGCCGCCACCCTTGAGCCTGGGAGCTCTGACACCATCAACAACGTCGAGACCAAGACTCAGGGGCACCCGCGTGGTGGCATGCAAATCTTTGTGAAAACCAAAGGCCTGCGAGTCTAGATAAGAACCAGAAGACAAAGACCCCTGGCAAGATCCTTGCCGGGGACGGCCGAAGACCCCTGGCAGGATCCTTGCCGGGCACGCCCGCGAGAACCCGGCAAGACCCTTGCTGGGGGCATCTGCGGGGCCACGGCTAGGCCCGCACCCACTAACGTTTTGCTGCCCCGCGGCTGTTCCGACGCGGCAACCAGCCCGCCAACTAGGGAAGCGCCTGCATGGCAGCATGCAGATTCTAGGCCAACTAGTCAAGCACCTGCGTGGTGGCATGAAGATCTTCGTGAAGACCCTGTCACCGCACCAACACACCAGCCAGCCAGCCAGCCAGCATGGCGCTGCATGCCTCTTCAGCTTGGACGCGCGTCGAAGCAAGGCGAGGCGGCGACGGATGGGACGAGCTCTGTTGCTGCCCCCGATAAAGCAAGAGGGCACGTAGGCAGCACATTAAATGTGCTTGTCCTACGGTGTCAGGCGATAAACTTGTACACTGTAGATACTTTTGACCTCCTGTGTGCCACTGTGGCGACCCCTTTGACATATAAAAGGTGGCCCGAGGCGTACTGTGGAAGGATTCAGACTTTTTGGACTGGGCACGCATAGTGTAGCTAGTCCAAGAACTGAAGAACACCAGATAAACACAGACAAGCAGGACTAGGGTTTTACGCATTGTTTGCGGCCCGAACCTGGGTAAAAATCCCCTTGCGCTGATCGATAGACCTGTTCTTTGCGCAGCTCCATGCCCCCGCCAACCATAGAAGGGATTCCCTGGGATCCCATAGGTGTAGTTTCCCCGACACATACTGATTTTCGGAACAAATACGAATGTTATTAAGGAGGTCAAGGATTTCCTATCTCGCTGTTTTGAGATGAAGGATTTAGGAGTGGCTGATGTCATTCTGAACATCAAGTTGTTGAAAGACGATGACGGTGGGATTACATTGCTTCAATCACACTATGTGGAAAAGATCTTGAGTCGCTTTGGCTATGGTGACTGCAAGCCCTCTCTAACACCATATGATGCTACGTGCTGCTTCGAAAGAATCGAAGCATTGCTAGAGATCAATTGAAATATTCTCATATTATTGGCTCGCTTATGTACTTAGCTAGTGCTAGAAGACCTGACATCTCTTTTGCTGTTAGCAAACTGAGTCGGTTTGTCTCAAAACCAAAATATGTGCATTGGAAATCTCTAGAGAGAGTTTTGCGTTATTTGAAAGGCACTACGAATTATGGAATTCACTACACTGGGCACCCAAAGGTGCTTGAAGGGTATAGTGACTCAAACTGGATCTCAGATGCTAATGAGATAAAGGCCACAAGCGAATATGTATTCACTCATGGAGGTGGCGCTGTTTCTTGGAAGTCTTGCAAGCAGACCATCTTAACAAGGTCAACGATGGAAGCAGAACTCACAGCACTAGATACAGCTAAGGTCGAAGCAGACTGGCTTCGTCGGCTCTTGAATGACTTGCAGTTGTTGAGAAACCTGTACTGGGTATCCTTATGAACTGCAACAATCTAACTGTGATCACGAAAGTGAGCAGCTCAAAGGATAACATGAAGTCATTAAGACACGTTTAGAGAAGGTTAAAGTCTGTGAGAAAAATGAGAAACTCCGGAGTTATTGCATTGGATTATATCCAAACATCTAAATATCTGGCAGATCCTTTTACTAAGGGTCTATCACGTAAGTGATAGATAATGCATCAAGGGAGATGGGTATGAGACCTACAATATGAGTTGTTCACAGTGGTAACCTAGTCTATGTGATCAGAGATCCCGTGAATTAGATGTGGAAGACAAGTTGTTGGTTAACTGAGAGGAGAGTATCCTTACTATTAACAATACCACTCCATGAAGATGCAATACTCTCCTAAATTTGCATGGCAGGTTGATGTCTATCTTAATGTGTTCTAAGTGGCTCATTTAAGCAGAGATGTTGTACTGTAGAACATCTTTTGAAGAACACGCCTGGTTGTCAAACATCGCAATCTATGAGAGTAGGGTTCTCTCTAGTAAACTCATGAAAGGTCACGGAGTATGACGCGTAAGCTCCACCCGCGGGGAAGACCCACGGTAGCCTAGTATCGGTCAAGGCTTTGTGTGAAGCTAGATTCGCAGAAAACTTGTAGTTCAAGGCCTAGTCCACTGTTCAAATTGCTTACTAGTGTAGCATAGAGTTCTAGGTGGAAGTTCAACTTAACAGTCTCCACTGCAGTACCGGTATATAAAACAGTGTTCTGGAACCAAAGGCAAATTTTGTGTGCCTCTCGGGTCTGGTGGGGGATTGCTGGAATTTTATCTATTTATGGGCCAACCCAATAACAATTTCAGAAATTCGCAATAAATCCTAGAAGACCACTTAGCCCATTCGTGCAAGGCAAGGGGCACTACTAAAGTTTAGTTCCACATTTCTAGTTTAGTGGGAGTTGGACCTCTTTATAAGGGAGGTTCTTTCCACACATGTATGAGCATGAGAACAAGAGGGACATCCACGCGCGCTCCTCCTCCGCCGCCTGCCTCGCCACGCCATGCCACGCCTCGTCACGGCCCGCCGCGGGTTGCGGGAATGAGCCGAGCTGATGTCTAAATTTTTGCCATGCAAGACAGGTATACGAAAGGTCACGCGGGAGCTGAAACGTTTTTCTGTAGTGGACACTAAATCCGAAAGGCGCGCTGCTACCTCTTGAGCTTGCGTTGCTTTTTCCCTTGAAGAGGAAAGGGTGATTCGGCAAAGTAGAGTAAGTATTTCCCTCAATTTTTAGAACCAAGGTATCAATCCAGTAGGAGACAACGCACAAGCCACCGAATACCTACACGAACAAAAACCAACTTGCACCCAACGCGATAAAGGGGTTGTCAATCCCTTCACGGTTATTTGCAAAGTGAGATCTGATATAGATGGATAAACGGTAAAGTAATATTTTTGGTTTATGGAATGGAAAGTAAAAGATTGCAAAGAAAGTAAATAGGAAACCAAAATTGTAGATCGGAAACTTATATGATGGAAAGTAGACCCGGGGGCCATAGGTTGCACTAGAGGCTTCTCTCAAGATAGAAAATATTACGGTGGGTGAACAAATTATTGTCGAGCAATTGATAGAAAATCGCAAACATATGACAATATCTAAGGCAATGATCATGAATATAGGCATCACGTCCGTGTCAAGTAGACCGAAACAATTCTGCATCTACTACTATACTCCACACATCGACCAGTATCCAACATGCATCTAGAGTATTAAGTTCATAAAGAACGGAGTAACGCATTAAGAAAGATGACATGATGTAGAGGAATTAACTCAAGAAATATGATGAGAACCCCATCTTTTTGTCCTCGATGGCAACAATACAGTATGTGTCGGTTCCCCTTCTGTCACTAGGATCGAGCACCGCAAGATTGAGCCCAAAGCTAAGCGCTTCTCCCATCGCAAGAAAAACCAATCTAGTTGGCCAAACCAAATTGATAGTTCAAAGAGACTTGAAAAGATATCAAATCATGCATATAAGAATTCAGAGGAGATTCAAATAATATTCATAAATAAGCTGATCATAAATCCACAATTCATCGGATCTCGGCAAACACACCGCAAAAGAGTATTACATCGAATAGATATCCAAGAACATCGAGGAGAACTTTGTATTGAGAATCAAAAAGAGAGAAAAAGGCATGTAGCTACTAGATATGGACCCGTAGGTCTGTGGTAAACTACTCACGCTTCATCGGAGTGGCAATGGTGTTGATGTAGAAGCCCTTCGTGATCGAATCCCCCTCCGGCAGGACGCTGGAAAAGGCCCCTAGATGGGATCTCACGTGTACAGAAGGTTGCAGCGTTGGAAAAGTGGTTTCTTTGCTCCCCTGGAAGGTTTTGGGATATTTGAGAATATATAGGCGGAAGAAATAGGTCGGTGGAGTCACGAGGGCCCACAAGGGTGGGGCGCGCACCCTACCCCCTGGGCATGCCTCCCGGCCTTGTGGCCGCCTCGTGGCTTTCCTGACATGCACTCCAAGCCCTCTGGATGTCTTCTGGTTCAAGAAAAATCATCGCGAAAGTTTCATTCCATTTGGACTCCATCTGGTATTCCTTTTCTGCGAAACTCCAAAACAAGGAAAAAACAGGAACTGGCACTGGGCTCTAGGTTAATAGGTTAGTCCCAAAAAATCATATAAAATAGCATATTAATGCATGTAAAACATCCAAAACAGATAATATAATAGGTTGGAACGATAGAAAAATTATAGATACGTTGGAGACGTATCAAGCATCCCCAAGCTTAATTCCTGCTCGTCCTCGAGTAGGTAAATGATAAAAACAGAATGTTTGATGTGGAATGCTACCTAACATATTTATCCACGTAATTCTCTTTATTGTGGCATGAATGTTCAGATCCGTATGATTCAAAACAAAAGTTTAATATTGATATAAAAAAATAATACTTCAAGCATACTAACAAGATAATTATGTCTTCTCAAAATAACATGGCCAAAGAAAGCTTATCCCTACAAAATCATATAGTCTGGCTATGCTCCATCTTCATCACACAAAATATTTAAATCATGCACAACCCTGATTACAAGCCAAGCAATTGTTTCATACTTTTGATGTTCTCAAACCTTTTCAACTTTCACGCAATACATGAGCGTGAGCCATGGACATAGCACTATAGGTGGAATAGAAGGTGGTTGTGGAGAAGATAAAAAGAAGGAGATAGTCTCACATCAACTAGGCGTATCAACGGGCTATGGAGATGCCCATCAATAGATATCAATGTGAGTGAGTATGGATTGCCATGCAACGGATGCACTAGAGCTATAAGTTTATGAAAGCTCAAAAAGAAAACTAAGTGGGTGTGCATCCAACTTGCTTGCTCATGAAGACCTAGGACATTTTGAGGAAGCCCATCGTTGGAATATACAAGCCAAGTTCTATAATGAAAAATTCCCACTAGTATATGAAAGTGACAATATAGGAGACTCTCTATCATGAATATCATGGTGCTACTTTTAAGCACAAGGGTGGCAAAAGGATAGTAACATTGTCCCTTCTCTTTTTCTCTCATTTTTTTGGGCATTCTCTTTTTTTATTTGGCCTTTTCTCTTTTTTTCCTCACATGGGACAATGCTCTATTAATGAAGATCATCACACTTTTATTTACTTACAACTCAAAAATTACAACTCGATACTAGAAAAAAATATGACTCTATATGAATGCCTCCGGCGGTGTACCAGGATGTGCGATGAATCAAGAGCGACATGTATAAAAAATGATGAACGGTGGCTTTGCCACAAATACGATGGCAACTGCATGATCATGCAAAGCAATATGACAATGATGATGCGTGTCATAATAAACGGAACGATGGAAAGTTGCATGGCAATATATCTTGGAATGGCTATGGAAATGCCATAATAGGTAGGTATGCTGGCTGTTTTGAGGAAGGTGTAACGTGGGGGTATGGTACCGGCGAAAGTTGTGCGGTACAAGAGAGCCTAGCAATGGCGGAAAGGTGAGAGTGCGTATAATCCATGGACTCAACATTAGTCATAAAGAACTCACATACTTATTACAAAAATCTATTAGTCATAAAAACAAAGTACTACGTGCATGCTCCTAGGGGGATAGATTGGTAGGAAAAGACCATCGCTCATCCCCGACCGCCACTCATAAGGAAGACAATCAAAAAATATCTGATGCTCCAACTTCGTTACATGACGGTTCACCATACGTGCACGCTACGGTACTCACAAACCTTAACACAAGTATTTGTCAAATTCACAACTACTTACTAGCATGAATCTAATATCACCACCTTCATATCTCAGAACAATCATAGTGAATCAAACTTTTCATAGTATTCAGTGCACTTTATATGAAAGTTTTTATTATATCCCTCTTGGATGCCTAACATATTAGGACTAATTTTATAATCAAAGCAAATTACTATGCTGTTTTTAAAGACTCACAAAATAATATAAGTGAAGCATGAGAGTTCATCAATTTCTATAAAATAAAACCACCGCCGTGCTCTAAAAGGTATAAGTGAAGCACTAGAGCAAAATTGCCTAGCTCAAAAGATATAAGTGAAGCACATAGAGTATTCTAATAATCACGATTCATGCGTGTCTCTCTCAAAAGGTGTGTACAGCAAGGATGATTGTGGCAAACTAAAAAGCAGAGACTCAAATCATACAAGACGCTCTAAGCAAAACACATATCATGTGGTGAATAAAAATATAGCCTTAAGTAAAGTTACCGATAGACGAAGACAAAAGAGGGGATGCCTTCCGGGCATCCCCAAGCTTAGCTCTTGGTATCCATGAATATTACCTCTGGGTGCCTTGGGAATCCCCAAGCTTAGGCTCTTTCCACTCCTTATTCCATACTCCGTCGAATCCTTACCCAAAACTTGAAAACTTCACAACACAAAACTCAACAGAAAATCTCATAAGCTCCGTTAGTATAAGAAAATAAATCACCACTTTTGGTAATGTTGTGAACTCATTCTTAATTTATATTGATGTAATATCTACTGTATTCCAACTTTTCCATGGTTCATACCCCCCAATACTAACCATAGATGCATCAAAATAAGCAAACAACACGCGAAAAACAGAATCTGTCAAAAACAGAACAGTCTGTACTAATCTAGGTAGTTCGCATACTTCTGTAACTCCAAAAATCCTGAAAACTTAGGACGACCTAAGAAATTTGTAAATCAATCTACTGTAAAAAAATTCAGAATGTTTCGACGCTCCTATAATTTTTGAAAACTCTGGGACTGAGCGCATAAGTTTCTGTTTTTTCAGCAAGATCAAATCAACTATTACCGTAAGCTACCCCAAAGGTCTTACTTGGCACAAACACTAACTAAAACACAAAATCACATCTAACTAGAGGCTAGATTAAATATTTATTGCAAAATAGAACCTAAAAAGCAAAAACAAAAATAAAGTTGGGTTGCCTCCCAACAAGCGCTATTGTTTAACGCCCTTAGCTAGGCATAAAATACAAATAGATCTAGATATAATCGTCTTTAGCATGCAATTCCTCAATCTCACACCTATAACCCTTAGGAGGTTCTTTAATTTTGTTAATGATCAAACCCCTAGGCAATAAATCAAGAAATTCACTTGTAGCAATTGGTTCCTTAATAATATTAAAAAATTTGGGATGAACACTTATTGTTTTGAGATCTTCATTTTCCTTACTAGAAGATTCACCCTTATTCTTAGGAACGTAAGTAAACTTGGCAATCTTAGTAGGAGGAAGATTTGGAGTAGTTTTAACGGAGGAAAAAGCGGAACCCAAGTTGGTAATAATATCTTCTAGTCTGCCAATTCTAGTAGAATCTTGATCTATCTTTTCATTAACTATAGGTTCCTTTTCCCTAAGGTTCTTTAGAGTAACTCCTACCTTAGATCCATATTGAGTAATCTGATTATGAATCCTTTTATCCATATTTTCAATCAACTCTACGGTAGCAATTTTATTTTGAACAATATCCAATCTTTGCATTACATGTTCCAAGGCTAAAACAGTTCCATTGACCAAAAGAAGTGGTGGGCCTAGCAAATCTATTATGGCATTGTAAGAATCAAAAGTATGGCTCCCCAATAAATTTTCCCCAGTAATGGTATCTAGAACATATCTATTCCAAGGAGTAGCGCCTACGTAAAAATTGAGAAGAAGAACAGAAGTAGATTGCTTCTGAGTAGATCTATTTTGAGCATTACAAATTCTATACCAAGAACCTTTTAAATTCTCTCCTTCCCTTTTTTTAAAGTTGAGGACCTATATCGGGAGTGCTAACAAGGATGGGAGGACTAGCCATGATGGCAAGATAAAAGATCTAGTGCATAAGCGAACAAAGCGCAAATGAAGAAGACAAATGGAAGAGGGGCGAAGAAAAGGCAAATCTTTTCAAAAATCTTTTTAGAAGTGGGGGGAGGAAAACGAGAGGCGAATGGAAATAATGTGATGCGAGGGATGAGAGTTTATGCTGGGTACTTGGTATGTCTCGGCTTGGCGTAGATCTCCCCGGCAACGGCGCCAGAAATTTTTCCTGCTACCTCTTGAGCTTGCATTGGTTTTTTCCTTGAAGAGGAAAGGGTGATGCAGCAAAGTAGAGTAAGTATTTCCCTCAGTTTTGAGAACCAAGGTATCAATCCAGTAGGAGACATTGCACAAGCCACCGAATACCTGCACAAACAAACACCAACTTGCACCCAACGCGATAAAGGGGTTGTCAATCCCTTCATGGTTATTTGCAAAGTTAGATCTGATATAGATGGATAAACGGTAAAGTAATATTTTTCGTATTTTTGGTTTATGGAACGGAAAGTAAAAGATTGCAAAGAAAGCAAATAGGAAACTAAAATTGTAGATCGGAAACTTATATGATGGAAAGTAGACACGGGGGCCGTAGGTTTCACTAGAGGCTTCTCTCAAGATAGAAAATATTACGGTGGGTGAACAAATTACTGCCGAGCAATTGATAGAAAAGCACAAAGTTATGACGATATCTAAGGCAATGATCATGAATATAGGCATCATGTCCGTGTCAAGTAGACCGAAATGATTCTGCATCTACTACTATTACTCCACACATCGACCGCTATCCAGCAAGCATCTAGAGTATTAAGTTCATAAAGAATGGAGTAACGCATTAAGAAAGATGACATGATGTAGAGGAATTAACTCAAGCAATATGATGAAACCCCCATCGTTTTATCTTTGATGGCAACAATACAATATGTGTCGGTTCCCTTTCTGTCACTAGGATCGAGCACCGCAAGATTGAACCCAAAGCTAAGCACTTCTCCCATTGCAAGAAAACCCAATCTAGTTGGCCAAACCAAATTGATAGTTTGAAGAGACTTGCAAAGATATCAAATCATGCATATAAGAATTCCGAGGAGATTCAAATAATATTGATAGATAAGGTGATCATAAATCGACAATTGATCGGATCTCGGCAAACACACCGCAAAAGAGTATTACATCGAATTGATCTCCAAGAACATCGAGGAGAACTTTGTATTGAGAATCAAAGAGAGAGAAAAAGCCATCTAGCTACTAGGTATGGGCCCGTAGGTCTGTGGTAAACTACTCACGCTTCATTGGAGAGGCAATGGTCGTGATGTAGAAGCCCTCCGTTATTGAATCCCCCTTCGCCAGGACGCCGGAAAGGGCCCCTAGATGGGATCTCACGGGTACAGAAGGTTGCGGCGGTGGAAAAGTGGTTTCGTGGCTCTCCTGGAAGGTTTTGTGGTATTTGAGAATATATAGGCGGAATAAATAGGTCGGTGGAGTCATGAGGGGCCCACAAGGGTGGGGGGCGCACCCTACCCCCTGGGCGCGCCTCCCGACCTTCTGGCCGCCTCATGGCTTTCCTGACGTGCACTCCAAGCCCTCTGGATGTCTTCTGGTCCAAGAAAAATCATCGCGAAAGTTTCATTCCGTTTGGACTCCATTTGGTATTCCTTTTCTGCGAAAGTCTAAAACAAGGAAAAAAACAGGAACTGGCACTGGGCTCTAGGTTAATAGGTTAGTCCCAAAAATCATATAAAATATGATATTAATGCATATAAAACATCCAAAATAGATAATATAATAGCATGGAACAATAAAAAATTATAGATACGTTGGAGACGTATCACGCCCCTCTTTGGCTGAAGTCTGTTCGCTTCGTCTCCCTCTTTTGCTTCATCTCCCGTCGCTGGCGTCTCGCCTCCTTCTCTTGCGCCTATAAAAGGGAGGTCGCTCCTCTCGGAGAGACGCACCAGAACTTCTTCTTCCTCTCACCACCGGTTCCAATCTCTGAGATGCTCCTCTCTTCCTCATCCCGGCTTGCGGCGTGCACCGCGAGTCGGGACAGTAGGCCTCCGAAACCCAACCACTTTGAGTCCTGTACGGGAGAAGGGTGACAAGGTTTTTGGGGAGCGCTCCGCGCGACTACTGACTTCTGAGTCACGGGCGCTCCGGACTCCGACGACTACTTGCCCGACGTCGACAACCTCCTCGACGACATGGCTGGAGAGGATGTCGACCCCAAGCCAGTGCTTCTACTGCTGCTGCTGTCACGTATGTGTTCTTGCTATTTCTGTTAGAGGTCCTGCCATAGTTCTTTGTTCTAGTGTCTGCCCTACATAGGTTAGGTTCTACTTCATATATCCAACTTGCTCTACTGTCTACTCTAGAGATGTTTGGTTATAGTTCATATTTGCAGATGATGTTTACCTTCTCACTGTCAGATTGCATGACTTGTTTCTCTGCAATAATAGTCATGTATTATCTAGTATTTTTGTTAATAAAATCATATGGTAAATTGCTCATATTTCCAACAGGTTTGAGGTCAGATTTTGAATTACTGATATTGATTTGATTATTCAGATTAAAAAATAAAAGTATAGGCATATATTTTCATGGAGATGTGTTTTTCTTTTGCGAGGGGTTGTCGGAGATGTGTTTGTGTTAGACTGTATATTTACCTAGAACTTTCGTACCTAATTGTATATTGTATGTTTATACATGGTGTATCCCTATATATATATGAAGAGCGAGATCCGTATTGGGGTGTCGTGCAGTTTCCCAAAATCATAAACTTTACATGGTATCAGACTAGGTTACGATCGATGTCTTCCGCCACCGCCACTGCCCCGATCGCATCTGTCCCAGCCGGTGCTGCTCCGGCCGCCGCCGCTTAGGTCGCTAACGCTCAGGCCGACACCGTCTCTCCGTTTTTGGCCTCGTGTCCACTAGCCTCTATGGTTGGTGCCTCCATGGCCACTGTTCCCCTGCATGGCCCGCCGTCGACTATCCCCTACAACGCCGCGACTCTGTTCCCACCTACCAGCTATGCCTCAGCACCACCGCCGGCCTACGTGGCTCCCGCGGCCAACCCCTTGCTGGGGTATCCACCCGCACCGCTGGCACCCTACGGCGCTCCACCTGCGCCGCTGGCACCCTACGTCACTCCAGCAATGCCGCCGGCCCACGACGCCAGCATGGCATCTGATGACCCACAAGTACAGGGGATCTATCGTAGTCCTTTCAATAAGTAAGAGCGTCGAACCCAACGAGGAGCAGAAGGAAATGATAAGCGGTTTTCAGCAAGGTATTCTCTGCAAGCACTGAAATTATCGGTAACAGATAGTTGTGTGATAAGATAATTTGTAACTGGTAACAAGTAACAAAATTAAGCAAGGTGCAGCAAGGTGGCCCAATCCTTTTTGTAGCAAAGGACAAGCCTGGACGAACTCTTATATAAAGCAAAACGCTCCCGAGGACACATTGGAATTGTGGTCAAGTTAGTTTTCATCATGCTCATCTGATTCTCGTTCATTACTTTGATAATTTGATATGTGGGTGGACTGGTGCTTGGGTGCTATCCTTACTTGGAGAAGCCTCCCACTTATGATTAGCCCCTCTCGCAAGCATCCACAAATACGAAAGAAGAATTAAAGTAAACCTAACCATAGTATGAAACATATGGATCCAAATCAGCCCCTTACGAAGCAACGCATAAACTAGGGTTTAAGCCTCTGTCACTCTAGCAACCCATCATCTAGTTATTACTTCCCAATGCCTTCCCCTAGGGCCAAATAATGGTGAAGTGTCATGTAGTCGACGTTCACATAACACCACTAGAGGAGAGACAACATACATCTCACTGAAATATCGAATGAATACCAAATTCACATGATTACTTATAACAAGACTTCTCCCATGTCCTCGGGAACAAACGTAACTACTCACAAAGCATATTCATGATCAAGATCAGAGGAGTATTAATTATCATTAAGGATCTAAAAATATAATCTTCCACCGGATAAACCAACTAGCATCAACTACAAGGAGTAATCAACATTACTAGCAACCCACAGGTACCACTCTGAAGTTTTGGGACAGAGATCGGATACAAGAGATGAACTAGGGTTTGAGAGGAGATGGTGTTGGTGAAGATGTTGATGGAGATTGACCCTCTCAATGAGAGGATCGTTGGTGATGACGATGGCTTCGGTTTCCCCCTCCCGGAGGGATGTTTCCCTGGCAAAACAGCTCCACTGGAGCCTTAGATTGGTTCTGCCCAGGTTCCGCCTCGAGACGGCGACGCATCATCCCGAAAGCTTCTTTTTGATTTTTTCCAGGTCAAAACACGCCATATAGCAGAAGATGGGCGTCGGAGGCCTGCCAGGGGGCCCACAAGGACGGGGGCGCGCCCTCCACCCTTGTGGCTAGCTGGTGGCCCCCCCTCTAGTATTTTCTTCGCCCAATATTTTTTATATATTCCAAAAACATTCTCCGTGTGGTTTTAGGACTTTTGGAGTTGTGCAGAATAGGTCTCTAATATTTGCTCCTTTTCCAGTCCAGAATTCTAGGCGCCGACATTCTCCCTCTTCGTGTAAACCTTATAAAATAAGAGAGAAAAGGCATAAGCATTGTGATATAATGTGTAATAACACCCCATAATGCAATAAATATCAATATAAAAGCATGATGCAAAATGCACGTATCAGCCACCCCATGGCTGGCCTACCAATCGCCATCCGGTGCCCAAGCCGCGCCGCCGGCTCACTGCGGCGCCTCTGCCCCGTCGGTGTACGCGGCCTACCCGACGGTCGTGGCGACGTGCCTCCTCATGGCGTGTTTTCTGCATACGGGTCGCCCTACGGTGGTCTATCGACAAAGTTGGTGGCTTCTTCCGTGCTGCCGGGTGTTACCTCGCCCTCGGGTTTTTATGCGCCATTGCCGCCTTACTTTGCGCACCTCATCCCAGTGAAGCTCACGACGGATAACTACCTGTCATGGCGTGCTCAAGTACTGTCGCTTTTTCGCAGTCGCTATTTGGAGGGTTATGTTGATGGCTCACTATCATGCCCTCCGCCGTATCATCCGGCGTATCATGCTTGGGTGGCCCATGATAAAGCCATCCTCTCTACTATCCAGTCCTCTCTCACGCAGGGAGTCTCGTCACCGCTCATCTTCGCCTCTACGTCTCGGGACGCGTGGACGACCCTTCATACCAGTTTTGCTTCGCAGTCCTAGGCACGTGCTCATGCTATTCACAGTGCACTTGGGGAGGTGAAACTTAATGACCTCACCGTCCCTGACTACTTCAACAAGGTGACGGGTATGGCTGACACACTTGCCTCCATTGGCAAGGCTCTTGGCCTGGAGGAGTTCACCTCTTATGTGCTCAATGGACTGGGTGACGACTATGATAATTTGGTGGAGAATCTCAACGGTCATGACACTCCCATCCAGCCACGTGAGCTGTACGCGCGTCTTCTTGCCATGGAACAGCACATCTAGGCTCGCCGCTCTATGCTGAGTTTCCCTTGTGCCAACGCTGCAACGAGTGGCAAGGGCAAGCCCTACAAGCCACCAACTGGTGGCAAACATCCACCGGCCGCGCCCAACCCGCGGAACTCCACTACCTCCGGGGGCGGCCGAGTCCGTGTCTGCTACCCTTCATGTGCTCCTCAGGTTCCCTGCCAGCTATGTGGTCTTGATGGCCACCTTGCTTTCTGTTGTCATCGTTGCTTCAAGTAGGATTTTTTGGGGATCGGGAACAACGACAAGGGTAATGAGAAGCGGGCTGCTCTAGCGAGTCATGAGCAGGGACATACTCCTTCCTATCCAGTTGATGCATCATGGTACATGGATACGTGAGCTACCAATCACCTGACGAGTGAGATGGGCAAGCTCTCTACACAGGAGCCGTACTGTGGACATGATCAGGTTCGCACTGCTGATGGGGAAGGTATGCACATCTCACAAATTGGTCACGCATCACTTCTTACTCGTTGATCCAAATAATTACGTCTCCTTAATGTCCTTCGAGATCTGTTGGGGATATAACTACTAGGTATGAACCACCCAGGAAGGGTCGGGTCATACCATTGGCAGCTTACCAATGAAGATGGCGGATCATAGAAGCCCGTTGACGGCCCAAGACCCAGTGGCGACTTGAGGCCCAAGAGGGTGAACCGCCATATGTGTATGACTTGTTTTGTAAGGCAAGCATAGTGAGTCACCGAGCCGGACACGTTGTGTATGAGCCGGCCGGGACTCCGTGAGCCACTGGGCGTCTACCTGTGTATATAAAGTGACGACCCCACGGCGGTTTAGGGCAAGAAACAAGAGATCGAGAACTAGGTCAAGCGTATTCGCTCCCTGGTAATCGAAACCCAAGCAATACAATCCCAAACTGGAGTAGTCCTTTACCTTCACCGCAAGGGGCTGAACCAGTATAAACTCTGTGTGTCCTTTGTCCCGATTAACCCCTTTAAGCTAACCTAGTTGCGATGGCTCCACGACTAAGTCCTTCTGCTAGGACATCTGCCATGTCAAGTCCACGACAGTTGGCGCCCACCATGGGGCCAGCGCACGGTGGTTTCGAGTTCTTAAAGGGCAGCTTCGAAGAGATCAAGGGATACGTTGTGGGCCGGATGACCAAGAGTCGTCGCGACAAGCTCTACATCGATGATGCAGGCTGGGCCCCCGAGGTTGGCTCAATTGAGTATGGGTACCGGGTCCCCTTCAGCGGAATCCACGTCTTCATCGGCAAGATTGGCGAATCGGGCCCTGAGCCGGACATCTGCACCGACATCATCGAGACGGCTCAGCGTACAAATGAAGGGTTATAAATGAAGAAATGCTTGACTACACCAATCAGTTAAGAAATGGTATTTTGGAAGCCTACTCTGGACAAAGTGGCTAAATTGCCATTGAAATTACTCAAGGATATATATAGACGTTATATACGGATCATCTATCGTCCAGACGAATTAGGTGAAATCCATCCAATCAATTTTTTATTGATACATTTTTTTATTCTTTAAAAGAACAAGTACTCTGGCTTGTAATATTTTTTGATGCAGGATAATTGTTCACTGGAAGAGCGATGGTCATATCATGGATATATAGCTCACGCTACCATTGTCAGGCGCTAGCATCTGACCATGCCATAATGCTCAATGAATATATGTGCAAACTGCAGTCTCTGCGGCTCAATCTACATCAGCACGACGCGACTAACTCGCCCGTCCACGTGGTTTACCGCGCCTGTAATTAACTCGCCCATCCGCACTGTCTTACAACGCCGCAGCCGAATCATCTGTCCATGCCCGTGGCCCATTCGCCCGCGTTCATGCCGTCTTTGATGCTGCGGTCGTCTTTGGCGTCCGCCCCCGCGGTCTGGTCTACATCAACACACCGGAAGTTGCACCTGTCTGCATGAGTTGTTTAGTGAGCGCATGTAAGTTGCCGCTCCTACAGCCCGGTCTATTCCAACAACTCTTGAGACAATGATATATTATCAGCCTCTGCCTGCACCAGATGGCTCAATGGACAGGCGAACAAGTCGCCACGACTGTGGTTTGTTTAAATTCAAACAACCAGCTAGGATGAACTGTTGGTCGGATTACTGATGCAAATCATACGGGGTCATTTATAACATTTTCCTTGATATTCTGCATAACTCTTTAGTCAAATTGCCTACGGAGGAAGATCTTGCTATTCCTGACCCGGAGGCACAATTGGTGGTGGCTCTTCATGCTATTCCTGATTGGACAGTCCCATATTTGGCTTATATGACCCAAGGCGAGTTACCTGAATATGAAACTTTAGCCAGGCAGATAACCCGGAGGTCTAAGTCAATGACTATTGTCAATGGAGAGTTGCATCATCGCAGTATCACAGGGGCGTTTCAACGTTGTGTCTCTCCTGAAGAAGGTCGTGAGATCCTACGAGATATTCATGAAGGAGATTGTGGTCATCATGCCAGCTCTAAGTCTCTCGTAGCCAAGGCTTTCCATCATGGGTTTTATTGGTTGACGGCTCATGCTGATGCAGAAGATTTGGTTAGTAAATGTGATGGCTGTCAGAAATTTTCAAGACGAGCTCATGTTCTGGCTCAAGAATTGCGGATGATTCCAATTACTTGGCCCTTTCTAGTCTGGGGGCTGGATATGGTTGGACCTTTCAAACGGTCCAAAGATAAAAAAAAACCCACCTTTTGGTGGCGGTTGACAAATTCACAAAGTGGGTTGAGGCAGAGCCGGTCAGTAAGTGTGAGGCGGCAACATCGGTTCAGTTCATCAAGAAGGTGATTTTCCGTTTTGGCTTTCCCCATAGCATTATGACTGATAATGGCACTAATTTGTCCAAAGGTGCTATGAAAGAATTTTGTCAACGAGAGCATATTCGACTTGATGTATCATCAGTGGCTCACCCCTAGTCCAATGGTCAAACTGAGAGAGCCAATCAAGAAATTTTGAGAGGCATCAAGACCTAGCTTATGGTCCTTTTGCAGAGGATGTCGGGTTGTGGGGTGGAGGAATTACCCTCAGTGTTATGGAGCATCAATACCACCCCCAACAGATCTATCGGTTACAGGCCTTTCTTCATGGTTTACGGAGCAGAGGCGGTTCTCCCTACTGACATCCGTCACGACTCGCCCCGTGTGGCGGCTTATGTTGAAGCTGATAATGAAAAAGAACGTCAGGATGCTATTGACCAGTTGGATGAGGAGCGTGACCTAGGGGCGGCTCGTTCGGCGATTTACCAGCAAGATGTGCGCCGTTATCATAGCCGCTGGGTTAAAACCAGGACCTTTCAAGAAGGTGATTTGGTGCTCCGGCTTATCCCGGATCAAACTGATATGCACAAGCTATCCCCACGTTGGGAAGGACCCTTTGTGGTCAGCAAAAATCTGAACAACGGGTCATGCTACCTTATCGATGTTCGAGACCACAAGGACTCACACACGTCGGAGGAGGAGACCCGCTGGCCGTGGAATATTGCTCATCTTCGGCCTTATTACACCTGAGCCAGCGGCTCTTGTGATGTACATACTTTGTCAATGTATATATTATGATGAATATAATAAAGCCGGCATCCCTGAATTCAGGGCCTCTGTCGTTTCATTTCTGAGAATATGAGTCTTTATTGTCATTTCATATGGTCACTTGGGGGCTTCCTGCTCAATGAGCATAGCTATGATTACCCTCTTGATCCGGCTTGTACGCCATGATTATAAAATACTTGGGGCCTTCCTGCTCAATGGTTATAGCTATGACTACCCTGCTGATCCGGCTTGTACGCCTGGAATGAAATATTACTTGGGGGCTCTTTGTTAATGGACAGAGCTTTGTTGACCCTTGTAATAGGCTTGGACGCAAGGTGTATTCACCAAAAAATCCGGGTTATCCTGCCTTTGTAAGTCTGCCACTCTGCCCAGGTAAGCCTGGAATGACTCACCGTACTCTTGACAGTCAATCTTATAAAGACCCTGAACTTGTCAAAGTTAAAATGGCGATTGGTCATGTGAGGCCCGGCTTACAAGGTTTGAATGAAGGTTTAACTCAACGGCTGTGCGGCCCTTGAACAACACTTGACTTTGAGGCTTGGCAGCCTATGAAAGCCTTGTTTTTTGATTTATATTTGATTTGAACATTTTTTGAGGTTCATCTCTTGTGACATGTTAATACATGGTTGAAAACCGATGAGGGCTATGTTGCCTTATGGTTCCTATATGAATCTATCCAGAGTTTATTAACCCGGCCTGGCTTTGGACTTTAAGTCGCTAGTATATGATGATTTTTTGTGCTTTAAGCTTTGGCTCTAAACTTTGAGATATTACCCCTTGCTGCATATGGCATGATAAGCCGGCGGCATGAATAAAGTGGACATGGCGTTGTGCTCTATCTTTAGGGTTGTTACCCTTACTGGCATGATAAGCTGATAATGTGCGTAAATATCATAGGTATGATATTTATTTTTGTTATCTGAGGTTTTGATAAACCGGCCCTGGTTATGGACTATTTAGTCATCAGTGGTTTTTATATGGGGTATTATGACCCTCCCTAGGGTAAACCACCAGGGCATTTGCGATCTATTTGTGCAGGACAAATGATTAATCTGACCTGCATAATTGATGATATCATGAGCGTAAAATGGCAGATCTTCAAATGACGGATCAGCAGTGTTATGCACACAAAACGTGCGCGATGGCACGGCAGATCACAGTTTAACTAGCCTATTACAAGGCATCCGATAGCCCAAAGAGGATAAGTGTTTTTTGAAACATAAACATTAAAGTGCTATGGCTAATGCACCAACTCATGAATCTTGGCGGGTTGAAGCCTCCGGATCATCCTATGCCTCTTCTTCTTCTTCAGCTCCTTGATTATCCATTGGCTGGAAGTCAGGCGTAGCCCAGTTGATACCGGTCAACACTCTAAACACAACTTGATCATCAATAAGGTTGGATGGATCAACGTTAGGAGCAAAGGTGTGCTTACGAGTTGGTGGGATGAGATCTGTATCCTGATGAATCGGCGCCTTCACTTTCTTATTCTCAGCATCATAAGCCGCCTGGTATGTGGATAGATTGGTTTCTACAGCCAGCTTACTTGCTAACGGACACATTGCTCTTGCTATTCGTGCAAAGTCGTCAGCACTGAAGGCAGATCCGTCCTCTTTGATACTTGGGCAACCATTAGCCAAGTCTTCTGGATCCAGATCTGCTTGCCACGCTTCTGCCTGGCTTAAAGCAGTCAAAGCGCCGGCTCTGGCAGATTCTCACTTTAAATCGTCGATCCTTTTGGGAAGCACTGATAACCTCTCCAATGTATCCTTGATGAGAATGGGTGGAGACTTCTTATGCATAGTAGCAGCAATGATATGTTGGATGCCAGTGTATAGCTGTTCTACAAGAGTATACACAGCCTCCAGCTTGGGGTGCATATCTGAGCCCAACTTGACGCTTCGGGAGCCTGTATTCGACAAAATCTCGATAAGCCGACAGATGAATATGATATGATTGCTGGTGTAAAGGAGTTATTTTTCTACTTACCGAAGATGGCTGATGTCATATTATTGATTTGATGCTTTAGTCCGGACAACTCTTCAGTCACAGGCTTAAAGGTTGCTTCGGCATCTTCTACTCTCTTCAGTAGAGTCGCCTTCTCGGTCTCCTAGCCGTTTTTGTCATTGCTGAAGCTTTGTTTCAACTGTTCAATATTTTCCAGTGCATTCTTCAGCTCTGACATGGCCTTGGATGTTTCAGACTGCTGAGTTTTAATGATGGCTTTCAGATCATTAATTTGTGAATCCTTTTCAGTTAGTTCAGCCTGTGACATGAGCAAACATGGAAGATATAAGGATCATGATTATTTTTGTAGTCCCAAGCACAATACAAGTATTTTCCTTGGCACTTGGGCGCTAATGCCTATTGGTCTTTTCAAAGAAGAATTTATCTGATGACCCGGATACAATGATATGATCCGGTTTACCAAGGTTACATATTGAAGTGTTGATTTCATCAATGTTGGTAAGTCCCGGTTTAACTTTGCTAATTAAATCGGCCCTTGGGGGCTATGGATGCGAAGTTGATTACTGCTACTTAAAGTCCTGGCTTAACTTGATGGTTTAAGCCAGCCCTTGGGGGCTACTAGTGATGATGTTCAGTTTTTATGGCAATTGGAAAGTCTACAGCATATTCAATCCTATCCTATAGTTTTGATGGCTGATAGATATATAATTATGAAGAGAATGGTGATTGGATTACCTCAAAGCGTTCCTTCATCAAATTGACTAAGCCGGCTTCGAAATCACGGCTGGTGTATAGACGGTTCAAACAACCGGAGTGGATTTCTTGGGCGCTGTTGTGGAATTGTCACAGTAGATGTCCTAGAAGAAGGACTTAGTCATGGAGCCATCGCAACTAGGTTAGCTTAAAGGGATTAAACGGGACAAAGGACACAGAGAGTTTATACTGGTTCGGCCCCTTGCGGTGAAGGTAAAGGCCTAATCCAATTTGAGGTGGTATTGCTTAGGTTTCGATTACTAGGGAGCGAATACGCTTGACCTAGCTTTCGATCTCTCGTTTCTTGCCCTAAACCGCCACCGGGTCGTCCCTTTATATACATAGCTTGACGCCCAGCGGCTCATAGAGTCCCGGTCGGCTCATACACAACATGTCCGGCTCGGTGACTAATTACACTTGCCTTATAATACAAGCTATACATACATGTCGGTTCATCCTCCTGGGCCTTAAATCTCCTCTGGGCCTTGGGCCATCACCCGGCTCGTATGATCCGCCATCTTCATTGGTGAGCCATCAATGGTATAACCCGGCCCCTCCTGGGCGGTTTATACCCAATAGTTATATCCCCAACATTAGGCCCCGGGTTGATTTGAACTCGTTCATATCAATCTTCAGCACTTAGAAAAAAATCCTTCCTCATTTGCTCTTGCGAGATCTTGTAACCCGACATGACGTCATCTCCTGGGATTATGATAACCCGCCATGATGTCACCAGTCATTAATATCACATAAGGCCCAAATCTTAATATATCTTCCCTTTTAATGAACCTCCAAAAATCGAGGCGTCTGCGCCATCACATATCCTTTTTAAGCCTCCTCAATTCCCACGCATTGCCATTTATCATTCCAGCCTTATAAATACGACCAGGGGACCCTTTTCACTTTCCCCCTTGCCTCCTCGTCTCTGTCTTCTACCTCGCGCCGCCTCAGCGCCCGAACTCCACCGCAGCCGTCAACCTTTGCCACCGCCTCGACAACGGCCGCTGCATCAACATGAATTGACCAGAGTTCGTCCACGCGCCTCCGCTGTTCAACAGCTCTGGTGAGTTCTCCTCCTTCCTTTTCACATAGACCCCATTAGGGTTTCCACGAGTTCATCGGAGTTCATCTTCGCTCTTCACTGTAGCTTGTGTTTTTTGATTCAAACTTGGTACCTCTCCTGCGCGGCGGTAGTCATGGTACTCATTTTCGCTATTAGAGCATCTCCTTTTGCGTAAGAAATCCAATATGGACACATGAACTGCTCAAGTACTGCAATTTAGGTCTAGATATTTTCCATTATCTGAAGTGCCATAGATCCAAAATCATAGCATCAATCTGTGAAATCTGTTTTTCCAACACTTAGCAAATTTTCGTATTCTCAGATCTGTAAATCAATAATTGTGTGGGCGGCTTAACTCAGAAACCATAACCGGCCAGGTACCATTAGTCCCCTCTTAAACCGCCAATAGCTCATCTTTATAAATTCAATGCCATCCTCTAGTATAACACCTATGCATGCTTCATTATTATTTTCCTTTTAAATCAACTGCTGGCTTAACCATATAATCTTGAACCGGCATAGTTTTTCTTTCAGATCATCAAACAATGGCTAAGACATACACTGCTTGCAACTGGGTCCAATCTCGGGTCACTGAAGAAGACCTGAATAACTTCGTTGCAACTGGCGCCCTAGCCACGAAAGAGGTCATCCACTGGATGGCCCCTGGCGAAGAAAGTCCGCCTAAACCCAAGGGTGGAGAAGTGATTGTTTTCACTGACCACCTGAGTCGGGGGTTCAGCCCACCCGGCTCAAAGTTTTTCTGTTATGTGCTTCATTGTTTTCAACTTCACCCTCAAGATATTGGACCCAACTCCGTGTCCAACATTTGCAATTTCCAAGTTTTCTATGAAGCTTATATTCAAGAGGAGCCCACAGTTGAATTATTCAGAGAATTTTACTACTTAAACCATCAGACAGAGTTTAATGACAGGCCCAGCTTGGAACTTGGTGGGATTTCAATTCAGAAGAGGAAAGAAGTCAACTTTCCCTACGCCAAGCCACCGAGTCATCCCAAAGATTGGAACCAAACTTGGTTCTATTGTCAAGACACTTCTCCATCAGACGAGAATCCTCTGCCGGGTTACTGCGTCCACCGGCTTAGCAACACCCATCCGCTTCCCCCACGGATCAACGTGAAGGAGCGGGCCAAATATGCACCAGCTTTTTCAAAGCTTAGAGCTTTCATTGCTAATGGCCTAGTTGGCATTGACTTTGTTTGGTGCTGGGTGTCATGGAGCATCTTGCCATTAAGCCGTCACCCCAGCTTAATGTGTGAATACACCGGCAATTTAAAAGATCCCCAGCGACATTCAACTGTTTGACACAGAAATTACTGACGCCAGAACGAACCTTCAAAGGAATGCAGTAAAACATGACTTAGTCCTTTCTGCACCTTTAACAAGCCGCCAGCCGTAAGTGTTGCACATCTTCCGCTCAACCATATTTGCAATAGTTATGCCTACTTATGATCTTTTTGACCTCCACAGGTCGATTCTCCATTTTGGAAGAAGAAGCCACAAGATAAGCCGGCCAAACCGGCTCGTACCAAAACCAAGGCCTGCCAAGAAGAAGACCACCGAGTCCGCCGGGTTAAACATTGATGATGATGAGTCAAAGGTAGAACTTGACTCCCTTCGCTCATTTTTTATACATCTCATTGACAATGATTGTTATCAGGACGACGTGGAAGCCAGCCGTGCAGATGACGCAGAGGTAATTATTCTTTCCTCCGGCTCAGAACCTCTGCCAACACCGAAAACCCGACAAGCAAGCTGGAAAGTAAGCTTTTCTCGCCCTCTAGCTCACTTGGATCCCAACTTCCTTTTGAAGAAACATCAACACGAAGCTCCCCGCACCACCCGGCATAGTGGTGGTGTGATTACTTCTTCTGGCTTACCAAACACACCGGTTAGCAAATGCCGCCCAGAGGTCTTACATATTTCTGATATACTTAATCCCAAGGCGGGTTATTTCCGACAACCTCTTAACCCGTCTAATTCAAACTATCAGGGGACTTCTCATTCCTCCTCTGGCGAGTCAACGTGAACTCAAATCCCAGCTTTCAAGACTATACCTGGCTAAGAGTATATTCAATCATTGAAACCTTATGCTTGATCATTATACTGACCTCTTTATGCTTCTTATTTTCAGGGGCCAGGCCAAACCCAGCAAGAAGGCAAAGCTGAATAAGCCGGTCGACGACTCCAACCCGTCTGAACCAGAAAAACAACAGTCAGAACCTTCTAACCCAATTACTGAGGCCGCCCTTGATGATCCACCACCACAAGGCCATGAAGTCTCCATAGATCATATGGACATTGAACCGGCTATTTCTAAGCCGCCAAGCCCGATTAAGCCTGTTGAGGAAAAAACTAATGATGTTGTCATCACTGGGTTTGGATTCACAGCCCCGGGTCACCCTACTGTCTTATCTAAGCACAGCGCCAAGGAAGAAATTTCTGCTGAAGATAAAGGCAAGTGGAAGGTAGACTTGGAGAGCTACGCCCAGTTCAATGCCCAAGACATCCACTCTGGTTATTTGAACTGTCTGTACACCAGTCGTGACTTCGAAGCCGGCTTGGTCAATTTGATGAAGGAACGCTATGAGGTAATTTAATCACCATTCTCTTTCATAATTATCTGTCTATCAGCCACCAAGTCTATAGCATATGATAGAATTTGAGTATGTTGTAGACTTTCCAATTGCCATAAAAAACCGCACAACATCACTAGTAGCCCCCAAGGGCCGGCTTAAATCATCATGTTAAGCCGGGACTTTAAATAGTAGTAATGAAATTTGCATCCGTAGCCCCCAAGGGTTGGCTTAATTAGTATGTTAAGCCGGGACTTTAAGTAACAAAAATCAACTTTGCCTCGGTATCCCCCAAGGGCCGGCTTAATCAGTGATGAATAAGTCGGGACTAATCATCCTGTATGAAATCATCAATCCAATCTGTAGTCTTTATAAACCGGATTACATCATTTGTCCAGGTCAGCCAATAATTCTGTCTTAACAAAGAGAAATATGCATTAGCCCCCAAGTGCCAAGTATAATACTTGTATTGTGCTTGGGACTTCAAAAAATTCTTAAGAGCAATATACATTAGCCCCCAAGTGCCAACGAAAATACTTGTATTGTGCTTGGGACTTCAACAATAATCGTACTCATAATATCTGTCCAGCTTATACCACATGCTGAACTTTCTGAGAAGGACTCGCAGCTCAATGATCTGAAGGCCAATATAAAAACTCAACAATCTGAAACATCCAAGGCCAAATCAGAATTGAAGACTGCTTTAGAGAACATTGAGCGGCTCAAGCAAAACTTCAATACTGACAAAGATGGCTGGGAAACTGAAAAAGCAGCTCTATTGAAGAGAGCGGAAGATGCTAAAGCCGTACTTAAACCGGTGAATGAGGAGTTATCCAGCTTAAAGCAACAGATCAATATCATGTCACCAGCCATCTTCGGTAAGAACATGTCTCCCTTGCACATTAATAACCATATTATAAACGGCTGCCGGCTTACCCGTAACTTTACTGATATAGGTTCTCGAAGCGCTAAGTTGGGCACAGATATGCGCGTCCGGCTTAAAGCTGTCTACACTCTTGTAGAACAGTTATATACTAGCGCCCAAAGAACCATTGCTGCTACACTACACAAGAAACCTCCCTCGACACTTATCAAAGACACACTGGAGCAGTTATCGGTGCTGCCCGGAAGGATTGACGACTTAAAATGGCGAGCTGCCAGAGCCGGCGCCTTGACTGTCTTAAGCCGGGCAAAGGCATGGCAAGCCGATCTTGATCCTGAAGATTTGGCCAATGGCTGCCCTAGCCTTAAAGAAGACGGAACTGCCTTCAGTGCTGATGACTTTGCAGAAATAGCAAGAGCAATGCGCCCCTTATCGAGTAACCTGGCTGATGAAACAATTCTTGCCACATACCAGGCGGCTTATGACACTGAAAACAAGAAAATGAAAGCACCGGTTCACCAGCCAACGGACCTCATCCCGCCGATTCGTAAGCATACCTTCGCTCCTGACATTGATCCACCAAACCTTATTGATGATGAAGCTGTGTTTAGAGTGTTGACCGGTATCAACTGGGCTACGCCTGACTTCCAGCTGATGGATAAGCAAGGAGCTGAAGATGAAGAAGAGGGGAAGGAAGACCCGGAGGCTTCAACCCGCCAACAGTCATGAGACGGTTTATTAACACTAGTACAACAAGCTGCTAAACAAATGGTTTTTAACCCCTTTCCGCGACGGCCTTCGGAACCGTTGCCAAGTGAGTGTGGGCGATAGGGGGGTCCTTCCCACATGACCCAGAAACCGTCGGGGATATGCCCTCCTGGCACACACGCTCGGCAAAATGAGGTCGTGTGCGACCGGCGAGCACTCAAATACAGAAATACGTACAGTAGAGCTAAAAAATACAATTATACGTCAAAATTGTTTCCGGTCGCAAGTACATCCCACACAGTCAGTCCCCGCTAAACGTTTTCGTTCGTATGTACGTCCCACATAGTCGTTCCAAGGAAAACGTTTCCGTTCACAGGTACATCACAAACAATTTGTCCCGTTAAATCGTTTGTGATAGCATTGCCATTGCACACGATATTAATAATTTTATCGTTTGCCTTATTGAATGCATCACACACGGTGTGTAGAAGAAACTGTGTGGCAAAGGCTATCCATCACACATAGTTTTTATGTGGTAAACGTTTGCGCCAGGCGGCCTAACGCAAACAGTTTTCAAGAGGATGTCGTGTGTGGTTGTTCATTAATCTAACACGGTTTATTCCTAGAAACTGTGTTCGTTATTGAATGCATCGCACACAGTGTTTTCTCAATAACCGTTTGCAATAGAAAAACCCAATTAGCAGGCTAATTATCCGATTATTCATAATCCATTTAGTAATCTAATTGACATTTCATATTAAGCACACAATATATTTCATTTTCATAATTGAAATACATCAGAGTACAACATCATATAGCTTCAACACTCAGCTACCCCATTACACAACTACACCAGGACCAAGTTTCACATGCAACATCTATAACCTTTCAAAATTAGCATCATAGACGGTACATAGACAAATGTATCTCATCTGGAAAACTGCTGAAGCAGAAGGCGAATATTGAGCCTTCATTGATGTTGAAGGTCTTTGTAACTTTAGGCCAGTGCGTGTGGATGATTGACCGTCCATCCTTTGTCCTCTTCAGGAACACTTCAATATTGAACCGTGGGTGTTGTATGAATACCTTCCTCGCCTTCTGACCATACAGGTGGTTTGAGAGGTAATCATCAGTGAACTGCTTTAGAAAGGCCTGATAACAAGGATGTGCATAAATATCTTCTCTATATTGGAAATGGGGCAAATGAATAAAAAAGGCAAGGTATAATAGTTAGTACCATCCTGTAGTGAACTAATGTCTTCTTCGTGGTGCAGACAAAGATCTTGTTGTTTTTGTCGCTAATTTCTTTATCCTAACAATCTTTCTGAGTTTCTTGACTTGACTGATATTCATGGACAACTCATTTCCCCATATAAAAAAGGGTCGAACAGTGGGTCAAAACCACTGACAGCAGGACCTACATGTACAAGACCAAATTGTTCAAAACCTAAATATTAGAATGGTTCATGCAATTGCACAATAATGTGCTATTAGAGAACGGACCATGCACGTGCTAACCTCAATTGTAAACCTCAGTGCTTCCCATTGTTTCCCTGCAACACATATAAGGTAGTTAGTCATCAGGTTAAGTAAGGGTTCACATGCTATCAATAAAATATGCTGATGAAAAATAAGCACATTGCAGATTCATCAGAATAATTCAAGCCACATGGAAAACGCAGTTATCCAAACCAAGCATGATTAAGAACTAGGAAATATAGCACTTGTATATGTTTCTCATGTATTAAGTGCAGCCAAATTTGATTTATTCCTCACATGCACAACAGTACAAAATCCTACCCACGACAATTGGACATCGCAGTGTAGAATTGAACCAAGCCATTAGCTAAACACCACAACAAATGAACCAAACATTAACTGAGCACCACATTGCACAATATAACATACTTCGAATAGAAGATCAGACAGTTAACCAAACGAAGCATGCTTAACAACTTGGAAATATAGCAATTTTATTTGTTTCTCATGTATTTAGTACAACCAAATTCGATTTATTTCTCACATGGTATACGATAACAGAATGCAGCCACAACAACTGAACATCGCATTGCAAAATTGAACCAAGCAGTTAACTAAACACCACAACAAATGAACCAAACGTTAACTGAGCACCACATTGCACAATATAACATACTCGTAATAGAAGATCAGACAGTTAAGCAAACCAAGCATGCTTAACAACTTGGAAATATTGCACCCTGAAGAATTGAACATCACATTTGCAGAATTGAACGAAGCAGTTAACTGAACACCACATTGCACGACATATAGAACATATACACTATAGCAGAAGATTGCATGGTAAAAGTAGATAGCACAATTCACTAAAATTTCTTATGGAAAGGCAGTAGCTAGCAAAAAATGGCCTCTAGAAAACGCCACGAACTGTCGTTTAAAGCAGCCAACCGCGTCGCGGTATTGGCGCGCGAGGCATCAACAGTGGCCTCGACGGTGAGGTGCTCCTCCAAGATCTGGGGGTCGGCACGAATGGCAGCCATCGTGACCTCATCCGCGCGTGCGGCCGCGATTTGCTTCTCCGCTGCCAAATGCTCCTTGAGATCCTGGCTATACTGCGTGCACCATGGCTTAGGGCGGCGCTTATTTGGTGGAGGGGTCGGTGATTTGGGTGGAAGGTGTCGAGATCACGTCGGCGGTCGGGGCATGTGGGATGTGGAAGGAGGAGGAGGATAGGGGTCGGGTGTGGATTACCTACCTGGATAGGCGAGGCCGAGCAGCATGAAGGAGGGTCGCCGGTGAGGAGGCGGCGCTGCAAGCAACGAGTGAAGGTTTCAACTTGGAAAGGAAGGGGAAAGAGGGGAAATTTGGCTTTTGGTAAGGGGGAGGGGGCGGGGAGGTAGATATTTCCGCGGTAGCCGAAAATTTGGAATCACTTCAGCGAAAAAACTGGCGCGCAAAGTGTCACCAGACACGGTCCCTTATTCAGAACTGTGGACGATATGTGAACATCACAAACGATTCAGATAGCTTAACCCGTGTGTGTTGAGTTTGAACGTCAAAAATTTTGGTTCGAATTTCCCTGGTTATAGTGGTCATCCACGTCATTGCATAATTTGGATACACAAAGGAGACAACTTCTTAATCGAGCAAGTTCAGTAATTAAGCAGAGCTAGCTGACCTAAACATTACTCTAACAAATTAAAGACCGACGCTCTTAATTAAACAAAACAAAGAGTACTACTACGGCTGGTGCTCGTCGGTCTCTGCCGCTGCCTCCATGTGCAGCTCGCGCCTGACGGTCTCCTGGGGAAGGGGCTCCATGGCATCAATTGCACCATACTCGGCAAGCATCTCGCCATCCGTGTCCGCCATATCTTTGGAATAGGCCGCCACGAGCTGGGCATGGGCGGCCGCGATCTGGGCTCTGGCGAGCTCTGTCGTGGCAAGGTATGCCACACAGGAACGGACGGCTGCTCGAACTCTCTCGGCGATTGCCAGCTCTTCGGCCGTGGGTTGCCGACCCTTGTCGGAGAAGCTTCGTTCGATTTGTGCGGTGACCACCGCGAGCTGGGCGTGGACGGCCTCGACATGGTAGTGGGCGGCCTCCATCAAGGCTAAGGCCGCCGCTGCGGAAGGGACAGCTGTTGTGCCGCTCTCGCGAGTGGCTATCCCCGAGGCAGATGCTGCTGCCGCCTCCTGAGAAGGAACAGCGGCCGTTTGGGCTGCCTCGGCCGCCCGGACGCAGACTGTGGTCGCCCTCACGAAGCTTGTTAGCACACGCCTGGCGGCTGCGACCGCGCTCTCGCCGGATTGGGCCGCCGAAGTTGCCCTCACGATGTGGGTCCACGTCCCCATCTTTCACCGGCGACGAATGAAGAGTGAAATGATATTTCGGGAGTGAGCTAGTGAGTTTGACACGCCGGCTGTGGACTGTAGCCGACGCACCTTCTCGCGTAAGCCATAGGCGTACTATACACCAACGGTGCTCCAAGATATGTTGTGCTGCATCTCACACAGTTGGTGATAATAAACTGTGTGCGATCTACTTGATTTATCGTCTTGATTTGTATTACTTAATGGGGTGACAGCTACAAAGGATGGTGTTTGAATTGTCAGAACCTTTATCTGAAGTGAACATGCAACTATAGGTGTGTCGTCAAAAAATTGGAATTATTCAGGGTTCGTTTGGACGTTTTTATACATTAACTTGGTTTTGTAGGCATTGCAGGTGCATAATTCAAATTTCAACTACATGCACATTCTCCAGTGCATATAGACTGGTTGAAAAATCAAATATGTGTCCTTGGTTGCATGCTTAGGTCCCATGCAAGAAATGGGAATGAATTTCACACACCTTGCCACCGTCACTCGGCCGCAAACATTGAGATACCCGGTTTTTAAATTCTAGTAAATCCAAAACTCGTCTGAAATTCATGAAACTTGGCATGCTATCATAGAGCGGCATCAACATGCCGTGGTAAATTTTTTATCCCATTTGGGGCAGGTTTGGGTATAAGCTGCTCACAAACCAAAGCTTCTCACAACAAGTGTGATGGTTTTGGTAGGGAACATGCCACCTTTGTGGACGAAACGATATCCACTGCCTCTTATTACTTTCAAAAAAATTCGAGTGTCAACCTAGAACAACAGGAGTGTTGTGTTCAATTTTAGAATTTTTCGGGGTTCGTTTGGACATTTTTATACATTAACTGGGTTTTCCAGGCATTTTATGCGCATAATTCAAATTTGAACTACATGCACATTCTCCAGTGCATATAAACTGGTTGAAAAATCAAATATGTGTCGTTGGTGGCATGCTTAGGTCCCATGCAAGAAATGGGAATGAATTTCAAACACCCTGCCACCGTCACTCGCCTGCAAATATTGAAAATATCTGGTTTTTAAATTCTAGCAAATCCGAAACTCGTCTGAAATTCATGAAACTTGGCATGCTATCATGTAGTGGCATCAACATGACGTGGTAAAATTTTTGTCCCATTTGGGGCAAGTTTGGGTATAAGCTTCTCAGAAACCAGAGCTTCTCACAACAAGCATGATGGTTTCGGTAGGGAACGTGCCACCTTTGGGGACGAAACGATATTCGTTGCCTCTTATTGCTTTAAAAAAAATTGAGTGTCAACATAGAACAACAGGAGTGTTGTGTTCAATTTTGGAATTTTTCGGGGTTCGTTTGGACATTTTATACATTAACTGGGTTTTCCAGGCATTTTATGCACATAATTCAAATTTGAACTACATGCACATTCTCCAGTGCATATAAACTAGTTGAAAAATCAAATGTGTGTCCTTGGTTGCATGCTTAGGTCCCATGCAAGAAATGGGAATGACTTTCACACACCCTGCCACCGTTACTCGGCCGCAAACATTGAGATACCTGGTTTTTAAATTCTAATAAATGCAAAACTCGTCTGAAATTCATGAAACTTCGCATGCTATCATGGAGCGGCATCAACATGCCATGGTAAAAATTTTGTCCCATTTGGGGCAGGTTTGCGTATAAGCTTCTCACAAACCAGAGCTTCTCACAACAATCGTGATGGTTTCGGTGGGGAACGTGCCACCTTTGGGGACGAAATGATATCCGTTGCCCCTTATTGCTTTCAAAAAATTTCGACTGTCAACATAGAACAACAGGAGTGTTGTGTTCAATTTTGGAACTTTTCGGGGTTCGGTTGGACATTTTTATACATTAACTGGGTTTTCCAAGCATTTTATGCGAATAATTCAAATTTGAACTACATGCAAATTATCCAGTGCATATAAACTGGTTAAAAATCAAATATGTGTCCTTGGTTGCATGCTTAGGTCCCATGAAAGAAACGGGAATGAATTTCAAACACCCTGCTACCGCCACTCGGCCGCAAACATGGAAATACATGGCTTTTAAATTCTAGTAAATCCAAAACTTGTCTGAAATTCATGAAACTTGGCATGCTATCATGGAGCGGCATCAACATGTTTTGGTAAAAACATTGTCCCATTTGGGGCAGGTTTGGGTATAAGCTTCTCTCAAACCAGAGCTTCTCACAAACCAGAGCTTCTCACAACAAGCGTGATGGTTTCGGTAGGGAACTTGCCACCTTTGGGGACGAAACAATATCCGTTGCCTCTTATTGCTTTCAAAAAAAATTTAGTGTCAACATAGAACAACAGGAGTGTTGTGTTCAATTTTGGAATTTTTGGGGTTCGTTTGGACATTTTTATACATTAACTGGGTTTTCCATGCATTTTATGCGCATAATTCAAATGTGAACTACATGCACATTCTCGAGTGCATATAAACTGGTTGAAAAACAAATATGTGTCCTTGGCTGCATGCTTAGGTCCCATGCAAGAAATGGGAATGAATTTCTAACACCTTGCCACCGTCACTCGGCCGCAAACATTGAGATACCTGGTTATTAAATTCTAGTAAATCCAAAAGTCGTCTGAAATACATCAAACTTGGCATGCTATCATGGAGCGGCATCAACATGCCGTGGTAAATTTTTTGTCCCATTTGGGGCAGGTTTGGCTATAAGCTTCTCATGAACCAGAGCTTCCCACAACAAGCGTGATGGTTTCGGTAGGGAACGTGCCACCTTTGGGGACGAAACGATATCCGTTGCCTCTTATTGCTTTAAAAAAATTGAGTGTCAACATAGAACAACAGGAGTGTTGTGTTCAATTATGGAATTTTTCGGGGTTCATTTGGACATTTTTATACATTAACTGGGTTTTCCAGGCATTTTATGCGCATAATTCAAATTTGAACTACATGCACATTCTCCAGTGCATATAAACTAGTTGAAAAATCAAATGTGTCCTTGGATGCATGCTTAGGTCTCATGCAAGAAATGGGAATGAATTTCACACACCCTGCCACCGTCACTCGGCTGCAAACATTGAGATAACTGGTTTTTTAATTCTAGTAAATTCAAAACTCGTCTGAAATTCATGAAACTTGGCATGCTATCATGGAGCGGCATCAACATGCCGTGGTAAAACTTTTGTCCCATTTGGGGCAGGTTTGGGTATAAGCTTCTCACAAACCAGAGCTTCTCGCAACAAGCGTGATGGTTTCGGTAGGGAACGTGCCACCTTTGGGGACAAAACGATATCCGTTGCTTCCTATTGCTTTAAAAAAATTAAGTGTAGACTCAGCGTAAGCAGCATCGCCTTCTTCACACTGCAAGGCTATCTTGTGACTTCCATGCAGGATAGTGCCCTTGTGACCCGGCATCTTAAGCTGCAAGTAAACATAACAAGGCCTTGCCATGAACTTAGCGTAAGCCGGCCGCCCAAACAAAGCGTGATAAGGGCTCTTGATTTTAACCACTTCGAAGGTCAACGTCTCAGATCTGGAATCATACTCATCTCCAAAGGCAACCTCCAAAGATATTTTTCCCACTGGATATGCCGACTTACCAGGCACCACACCGTGAAAAACAGTGTTCGACGGCTTAAGATTTTTATCAGTTAATCCCATGCGACGGAAAGTATCATAGTAAAGGATATTGATGCTGCTACCTCCATCCATGAGTACTTTAGTGAACTTGTACCCTCCAACCTGAGGCGCCACCACCAAAGCCAAGTGACCCGGGTTATCACCATGGGGTGGGTGATCTTCATGGCTCCAAATAATAGGGCGTTCAGACCATCGCAAGTAACGGGGAATTGCCGGCTCAACCGCGTTTACTGCCCTTTTATGGAGCTTTTGATCCCGCTTACACAGACTCGTGGTGAAAACGTGGTACTGCCCACTATTCAACTATTTCGGATTACTTTGATAACCAGATTCCTGCTGCTGATTCCCTTGACCAGACTGTTGATTATAACCACCCTGATTTCCTTGGCCTTGAAAACCGGAATTTGAACCGCCACCAGCATAACCCGGACCATAAGAGTCGGAACCTGAGCCGCCGTTTGGCCCATGATTGTCCTGGAAATTTTTTGACTTTCTGTACTCCTTCATAATGAAGCAATCCTTCCAGAGGTGAGCGGCTGGCTTTTCCCGTGCACCATGCTTCAGGCAGGGCTGATTCATCAGCTCCTCAAGATTGAAATTTGGCCCTCCAAACTGAGGAGGCGGTTTTCCCTTGCGACGCTGACCATTATTCTGCGTATTGGTGTTAGCCACAAAATCCAAATTACTATCAGCTTTTCACTTACCATTGCCCCCCTGACTCGCCGAATTATGCTGCTGCCCTTTGGTGTTGCTACTCTTCTTTCCCTTACCCGACTTTTCATCATCAGACTCGGGGTCCTTGGTACGATCAGAGTCGGCATACTTGACTAGAGACGCCATTAGCTCCCCCATGTCGCTGCAGTGGCGTTTGAGCTGCCCCAGCTTCTGCTTAAGAGGCATAAAACGGCTGTTTTTCTCCAACATTAGAACTGCTGAACCGGCATTGATACGATCTGATGAGTGCAGGATGGCTGAGACCCGACGCACCCAATTGGTTGTTGACTCGCCCTCTTCTTGGACACAGGAGTCCAAATCCACAATTGACATAGGCTCCTTGCACGTGTCTTTAAAATTCTGGATAAAATGGGCTTTTAACTCGGCCCATGATCCAATGGAGTTGCCTGGCAGCCCTTTCAACCAAGTACGGGCCGTCCCATCCAACATCATAGTGAAATACTTAGCACATGCAGCATCTCCAACATCCAGAAGCTCCATTGCCATCTCATAACTTTCAACCCAAGCCTCAGGGGGTTGATCTGCTGTGTAGTTAGGCACCTTATGAGGACCCTTGAAATCCTTGGGGAAACGCTCGTTACGTAGAGCCGGCACTAAACATGGCACACCCAGGCTCTAGAGGTCATGCCTTCCTCCATCGAAGTTGTCGGATAAGCCGGAGAATACTGATGAGTCGCTTGCTGAGCCGCTAGCTTGCCCTCCCGACGCGCTCTGCCCTGATCCACCAGAGTGTGAGCATTGGCACCACCGCATGCTGGGTCATGTCCATGAGGCTGGTTACGGCGCTGTTCACTGCTTGAAACCGCCGGTGATTCAATGTGCCTGCTGTAACTTCGGCTCAGACGAGGGGTTAAGTGAATCCGCTCGCGACTATAATAATAAGCCGCCTACTGAGCCACGGCTATCTGAAGAGGTTCCCTGGCCCGCCGTGTCTCTGTTGCTGTTGGAGACTCGCCTTCAACTGGTAGAGCCTCCAATCGCGATGCTGCAGCAATCATATTGTCCAAAGGGTTAGAATAATGACCCGGTGGCGTCGAAACATGCTGAGGCGGGGTAATATTCACATGTGGAGAGCCTATCGTGCGTGGTTGAACCGGAGCTCCAGCCGCCAACTCTTCCTTGGCTTGAGCTATCTCATCTCGCAGCTTAGCCACATCCACATTGTGTTGTTCCTGGTTGTCCGGGGTTACCTCCACCACCATCAGAGTCGCCAGGGCCTCTAACAATTCGGTGAGAACTTGAGCCGGCGGGCACGCCGAGTCGCTAGCACTAGCCGCCGCCGCAACCATTGAACTGGAGGGCATATATAGCCGTGGCAGTTGTTGAACCAAGCGCCGGTTGTGTACCGGCCATGAAGATTGCCACCCTGTTCGGCAGCTCGTAGGGGTCTGGAATACTATCACCATCAGAATAGCCCCCAAGCCGGCCGTCTTGCAGTTGATACAATGAGTTGGTCTCGCCCGTGGACGACTCACCATCAGAATAGATGGCCGTCTCACCGCCAGACACAGATCTGTCTTCAATTTCCCCCATGGATGAAACCAACAAAGGCACGCTTCACGGTGGGTTGAACCCGGGCGGGTCGTGCACACTGAGCCGTCTCGATGATGTCGGTGCAGATGTCCGGCTCAGGGCCTGGTTCGCCGATCTTGCTGATGAAGACGTGGATTCCGCCGAAGGGGACCCAGTAGCCGTACTCGATTGAGCCGGCCTCGGGGCCCCAGCCTGCATCGTCGATGTAGAGCTTGCCGCGACGACTCTTGGTCATCTGGCCCATAGCGTATTCCTTGATCCCTTCGAAGTTGCCCAGTAAGAACTCGAAACCACCGTGCGCTGGCCCCACGGTGGGCGCTAACTGTCGTGGAATTGTCACGACAGATGTCCTAGCAGAAGGACTTAGTGGAGCCATCGCAACTAGTTTAGCTTAAAGGGGTTAAACGGGACAAAGGACACAGAGAGTTTATACTGGTTCGGCCCCTTGAAGTGAAGGTAAAGGCCTAATCTAGTTTGAGGTGGTATTGCTTAGGTTTCGATTACCAGGGAGCGAATACGCTTGATCTAGCTTTCGATCTCTTGTTTCTTGCCCTAAACCGCTGTCGGGTCGTCCCTTTATATACACAGGTTGACGTCCAATGGCTCATAGAGTCCCGGCCGGCTCATACACAACGTGTTCGGCTCGGTGACTAATTAGACTTGCCTTATAATACAAGTTATACACACATGGCGGTTCATCCTCCTGGGCCTTAAATTTCCTCTGGGCCTTGGGCCGTCACCCGGCTCGTATGATCCGCCATCTTCATTGGTAAGCCATCAATGGTATAACCCGGCCCCTCCTGGGCGGTTTATACCCAATAGTTATATCCCCAACCGGCGCTGAACTGGGAGTAGCCTTCTAAGTCTACTTTCCACTTGCCTTTATCAGCAGCAGAAAATTCTTCCTTGGCGCGGTGCTTGGATAAGGCAGTGGGGTTACCCGGCGCTGTATAACCAAGCCCGGTGATGGTGACATCGTCAGCCTTATCTTCAGTAGGCTTAATGGGGCTCTGATTGCTCTCTGAGCTACGTCGGTATTTCCCCAAAGAGGAAGGGATGATGCAACACAGCGACTGTAGGTATTTCCCTCAGTGAAGAAACCATGGTTATCGAACCAGTAGCAGAACCAAGCAACACAACGTAAACAACACCTGCACACAAATAACAACACCTTGCAACCCGACGTGTTAAAGGGGTTGTCAATCCCATTCGGGTAACGATGCCAGAAAATTGTAGTAGATTGAAATAATAGATCGCAAATAAATAAAGTGCAGCAAAGTATTTTTGTATTTTTGGTTTAATAGATCTGAATAAAAATGGAAAGGAAAAGTATACCACAAGCAAATATATGAGGAAGAAGACCCGGGGGCCGTAGGTTTCACTAGTGTCTTCTCTCGAGAAAGATAGCAAACGGGGGTAAACAAATTACTGTTGGGCAATTGATAGAACCTAAAATAATTATGACGATATCCAGGCAATGATCATTACATAGGTATCACGTCCAAGATTAGTAGACCGACTCCTGCCTGCATCTACTAGTATTACTCCACACATCGACCGCTATCCAGCATGCATCTAGTGTATTAAGTTCATGGAAAAATGGAGTAATGCAATAAGAAGGTCACCCTCATGCGCGGCCTAGCTGTCTGCCCTCATGTGCGGCCCGTCAAGCAGAAGGTCAGAAAGCAGGCTCTGGAGAGGCAGGAGTTCATCACAGAGGAGATCAGGAAGTTGGAAGCGGCGGGTTTGGTAAGAGGAGTGCTCCATCCGACATGGTTGGCCAATCCGGTAGTGGTGCGCAAGGCAAATGGGAAGTGGAGGCTGTGTATTGACTACACAGATATCAATAAGGCTTGTCCTAAGGACCCCTTCCCGTTGCCGCGCATCGAGCAGATTGTCGACTCCATGGCCGGGTGTGATCTGCTGTCATTCCTCGACGCCTACTCGGGCTACCACCAAATCTTCATGACGAGAGAAGATGAAGAGAAGACAGCATTCATCACCCCATGTGGTACGTATTGCTTTTTACGGATACCTTTCGGGTTGAAGAGTGCTGGCTCGACGTTTGCAAGAGCAGTCCAAATTGGTTTTGAACCCCACCTCCATAGAAATATGGAGGCATACATGGATGACATAGTGGTCAAAACCAAGGACGGGGAAACTCTTGTGCAACATCTGGAAGAGACATTTTCCAACCTGCGCAAGATCAACCTTAAGCTGAATCCTGAGAAGTGTGTCTTCGGCGTTCTGCCTGGCAAGCTTCTCGGATTCTTTGTGTCGCAGCGTGGGATCGAGGCAAACCCAGACAAAATCAAGGCTATTGAACAGATTGAGGCGCCCAAGCGGATCAAGGATGTGCGTCGGCTCACCGGCTGCGTCGCCGCCATGAGCCGATTCATCTCCAAGTCTGCCGAGCGCGCCCTTCCCTTCTTCAAGATCTTGCAGAAGGCAGGCCCGATGGAGTGGACCCTAGAAGCTGAGGCGGCGTTGCAAGATCTGAAGAAATACCTTTCCTCCACGCCAATACTGGTTGCGCCTAAGCCACAAGAACCGTTGCTGCTGTACCTAGCGGCAACGAATCAAGTGGTCAGCGCCGCACTGGTGGCACAGAGGGAGGTCGATGAGGAGGCAGTGGCGACGGTAGAACCAGCGGACGGCGAGCCAAAGATTCCCCTGGCGGGACCTGGTGCCGGCAAGGCAAGGCCCCCGGCAGAGTCTGACGTCGTCGGGGCAACACCCGCACAGTCAAGCGAAGTGGTGCAGAAGAAGAAGATGATGCAGCACCTGGTTTACTTTGTCAGCTCCCTCTTGCAGGGGGCTAGGTCGAGGTACTCCGGTGTGCAGAAATTGCTCTTCGGCCTCCTTATGGCCTCGAGGAAGCTGCGGCATTACTTCCAAGCCCACGAGATCACTGTCGTCACCCGCCTCCTGCTACAACGGATACTGCACAACCCAGATGCAACCGGAAGGATTGTGGAATGGGCCTTGGAGTTGTCGAGCTTTGGGTTGAAGTTTGAAAGTACCTCAACAATCCGGAGCAGAATCTTGGCAGAGTTCATTGCGGAATGGACCTCAACACCTGACGAAGAAATCCAAGAGACTGTTCTCCCTGGCAAGGAAGCGGACCGCGACTGGATCATGTACTTTGATGGGGCCTTCTCGCTGCAAGGCGCCGATGCCGGTGTGCTGCTTATCGCACCCATCGGAGAGCACCTCAAGTACGTGATCCAGATGCACTTTCAAAGGGAGATGTCCACAAACAACACTGCTGAGTATGAGGGGCTGCTTGCCGGTCTCAGGATCGCGGCAGACCTCGGGGTGAAGAAGCTCATCGTCAGGGGTGACTCGCAGCTTGTCATCAGACAAGTCAACAAGGATTACAAGAGCCCATTGATGGAGGCCTACGTAGATGAAGTGAGGAAGCTGGAGGAGCGCTTTGACGGTATCCAAGCGGAGCACGTTCCCTGAGCGGAGAACGACATCGCCGATTACCTGTCGAAGCGTGCTGCATTCAAGCTACCTGTGGAACCAGGTACCTTTTTGCTCAGGTTAACTCAGCCATCCGTCGAACCATCAACGGGGCGGAACAAGCGGAGGAAGTCAGATCCCGACAAGTACTTTCCCGCCGAGCCCCTTGGGGCTGCCAACAAGGATGTTGCCGTGGACGCTGAGCCTGCCAAAGAGCAACTGGCTCCGGCAGGGCGTCAAGCCCTGGCCGTGGAGACAGCCGCTCCCATGGCAGAGGAAATGCCTTTGGTCCTTGCCGTCGAGCCCCAGGCTCCAGCGTGGGCGCAACATATTGTCTGATTCCTCCAAACAGGGGAACTTCCTGAGGAGCAGGAAGAAGCGGAAAAAGTAGCCCGTCGGTCTGCCCTATACCAGTTCATCGATGGCGTCCTGTACAGGAGAAGGCCGAACGGTGTGAAATTGAAGTGCATCCCCCGGGAGGAAGGACTGGAGCTGTTGGCAGAGATACATGGAGGCATATGTGGCTCCCACATAGGGTCAAGGGCCCTTACCGGCAAGGCGTTCCGGCAAGGTTTCTTCTGGCCCACCGCCCTCCAGGATGCAACAACACTAGTAACCAAGTGTGAAGCGTGTCAGTTCCATTCAAAGAAGCTTCATTAACCAGCTCAAGCCCTTCAAACTATCCCTCTCTCCTGGCCATTCTCGGTCTGGGGGCTCGACATACTGGGCCCTTTCCCCCGTGCTGTCAGGGGCTTTGAGTACTTGTACGTTGCAATCGACAAGTTCACAAAGTGGCCAGAGGTGGAACCAGTGAGGAAGGTGACAACACAGTCAGCCGTCAAGTTCTTCAAGGGACTAGTCTGCCGTTTTGGTGTGCCAAACAGAGTCATCACCGACAACGGCACGCAGTTCACAAGCCACACCTTCACGCAGTACATTCAAGACCTCGGTAGCAAGGTCTGTTTTGCTTCCGTGGCACACCCCCGGAGCAACGGCCAAGCAAAGAGGGCGAATGCTGAAGTGTTGCGAGGCCTGAGAACGAAGACCTTTGACAGGCTGCACAAGAGCGGAAGGCGCTGGATTGATGAGTTGCCGGCAGTTCTTTGGTCGATTAGGACGATGCCAAATCGAGCCACCGGTCAGACACCCTTTGCCCTAGTATATGGGGCGGAGGCAGTTCTCCCCACGGAAGTCATATACGGGTCACCTCGAGTGCTCGCTTATGATGAGCTTGAGCAAGAGCAGTTGCGGCAAGATGACGCGACGCTCCTTGAGGAAGATCGTCTTTGGGCGGCTGTGAGAGCAGCACGCTACCAGCAAGCCTTGCGCCACTACCATAGCCGCAAGGTTCATGCCCGAAGCTTTGAGGAAGGCGACCTTGTTCTTTGGCGCGTTCAGTCGGCCAAGAATTCCAACAAGTTGACGCCGAAGTGGGAAGGCCCTTATCGGGTAATACGAGTCACCAGGCCTGGCGCAGTCCGCCTGGAGACCGAAGATGTCGTTCCAGTGAGCAACTCCTGGAACATCGAGCATCTTCGCAAGTTTTACCCATAAGGCGCGGCTTGTCGGGCCTCCTGACAAGCCAGCTTTTGTACAAGCCTTGCCGGCAAGGCATGTAACCCTTTGTACAAAGCCAGGCGCAGACCCTGAGCACAAATAAATGAAGCGCTAGCGCCCTAAGTTATAGCATGCATGCTAGGTCGAGTCTCTTCCTTGGGTAGGGTTGATAGTGCTTAGCGGCGAGTAACCCATAGCCTAGAGGTCGAGTGCGCGTCTCTCTGTTCTTTTCTGTCCTCCTTTGGTTCGCAGGGCACATGGGCACTTCTGCTGAGCTACTTGGAAGAAAGGGAACAGACCGGCGTCCCGACCCCGGCAAACCAGAGTTGCCGGGGGCTGCAAGTACAAGGATCCGACCGTGGCAAGACAAGGTTGCCGGGGGCTGCAGATCCAGATAAGTCTTTCATCCTCTGTCATGCATTTCGAAACGGAACTGGGGCATGTGAAACCTTGTTTTATCTCCAGGCTACCGTGCTCCCCTTTTTCCTATACCTAAGGATTATCTCCTGGGTCCGGATTTGGTTGTAGCCACTGCGGCAAGGAGATAGAACGAGGAGCCTAAGCCCACTTCATCCCTACCTCCACCAAGAGCGCGAGAATGGTCGAGCGAAGTGAGGGGGACGGCATGGCCTGTTGCCGGGTGAAAAATGTTTATCTTAAATAGTAACAAGGATTCGCTCCTTGTCCTGGGTCTACCCATGAACGAAAACCCCGGCAAACATACATTTTTCATTAAAAACATTCCATACAGGTACAGTTCATACCGAATGAAAAACATGAGCAAGGGGATTACAACTTCTAAATTTAATGAACGCCCGAAGGCTTACAAACTAAAAAAGAGATGAGATGCCCGTAATCCCTTTCTTGTCCCTCTCCTCAGGAGGCAGGTCAAGAAGGCGAAAGGGCAAAAGGGGCGCCTAGGCAAGCTACGAGCAGCAGAAAGCACCAAGAGAACACCTCGGTGGCTACTCAAGGGTGGGCCGGTGATGACGGTGCCGGGAAAGGAGCTGGAAGACGAGGCGGCAGGACGCCGGAGATGCGACGAAGGCATCGGTGTCCGCGTACTCTGAGTTGACGGCCTTGCCGCCCGCCCTCTTCCTCTTCCGCAGCCTCCTGACGCCAGCTGCCCAAGGAGACGGCCCCAAGAAGTTTAAGGAGCTGGCCCCTCCCCCGGCAAAACTCCGCCGGAGGAGCGGCCAGGTGCAGCTGCTGCTGCTGCCGCACCCGCCCAGGCGCGGGGCGTACGACGCCTACTCGGACTCGTCCCCGTCATCTGCCCCGCTGTCCTCCTCGTCACTTTCGCTCGAAGAAGAGCTTCCATCGTCGGAGTCTTCATCGGAGGAGTTCTCCACGCAGCACTTCAGGCAAGTTCCAAACTCTCCGAAGACCTTGACGGAGAGCAACCCGTCCTCCATTAATTTGAAGTAGAGGATGAGTCCCGCCGTCAGGCTATGGATGCGAGCGAACGTCTTCCATCCACGGTGGAGGTACATGACCCGAGGAGCCGGGAAGTCGATGTCGACCCGCGTGCCCCCATTCCCACAGCCCCTCATGTGCAACCTGAGGGTCTAGGGCGGGGCATGATCCATCTCCCGAGCAAACGGGGCGGGAAGACGAAGACGGCGACGCGGAGGCCAGTGCAGCCTGATGAAGAACTCGCGGGGCTGGTCTCCAACGTGGCCCTCCATCGGGAAAGGCATCATTGGCGGGGGCGAGGCCGGCGCGCCACCCCGTCCTCCTCTTCCCCGAGCACCACGACCTCTGCCACGGCTTCGCGCACGGCCTCGCCCCCTCCCCCTTCCCCTCGCGGCCGGCTCCACCACCGCGGGCTCAGGAGGAGGAGGGACGCGCTGTCGAGTGGCGACCCTCGCCGCCACCGTCGAGGGAACGGGGTTCCCTTTCTCCATGGCGGATGAGAGGAAGAAGCAGAAACAGGAGGAGGTAGAAGATAGAAGAATGCGGGATGCCATACCCCCTTCCCTCTCCTTATAAAGGGGCGGGGTCGGGGCTCGGCTGCCCCGCTCGGCCAATCCAGCCACCACAGGCGCAGGGAATCGAGACCGACCCGCTGCCCCAACCAGTGACGGCCCGGTTTCTCGCCTCCACCACTTTGCCACCCCAGGCGCATGAAGGATGCGTGCCGAACATGCAGAACCGAGGGGACGGGTGAAGCGACCTCTCCCCACCCCGTGATCGTGGGGTGTGGACGCCTTGAAGACCGCAACCCGGCCCCATTCAGTAAATGGGTCGTGCCTTTACGCCTCTCCCTCTTCATGGGGAAGGCGCGAGCCGCCCCTGTATCATGATGTGACGCATGCCTGCGAAAACCGCCCCATGCATGTCGCCCACGTCATGCACGCCCCCATCCCACGTCGCGCATTCAACACGGGTCATGGGGAAGCGCAGCGGACGAAGAGTTACTGCGGTAAAAATCCGCCCCGCCTGCCCGCGCACCATTTTGGGCCTGGCCCAACAACGTGTCACGCTTATGTGTGGCCCAGGCCTGGGGGCTCCTGTCGGTGTACAAAAGTAGGGGCTCTCCTTTTGACCCCTTTACTTGTGCACGGCCAGTCAAAGCCGTGGGCCACGGCCACACGAAGTAGGGCAAGGGAGAAGCCGGACAGAAGCCGAAGTACAAGACAGCCAAGGCAATGCCAAGGCCAAGAACACAAAGAAGCAGAGAGGCGAAGCAGGTTCCCCCGGCAAGATCCTTACCGAGGGCAGCCTCAGCGGCCCCGGCAAGACCCTTGCCGGGGCGGCTCGCCCACACCAGCGGAGTGAGCCATCCTCGAGCACACGGGATCCAACTCAACCAACCACGTTGGAACTAGGGCTCGGGAGGCACCTCCATGGTGGCATGCAGATCTTTGTCAAGACCAAGGAATATTCAAGATCAGATGAGGATTGAAAGACAACGACCCTCGGCAAGATCCTTGCCGAGGAGAGCCACACGACCCCTGGCAAGATCCTTGCCAGGGACGACAGCGCGCCACGGCAAGACCCTTGCCGGGCCACCCGGCAAGGCTCTCACCAAGGACGCCAGCAGGGCCACTGCCAGGCCCGCACCAGCCAGGTCTCCACCGCCGTTCGCATGCAGCTGCCAGTCCAACCAACTGGGCAGGCACCTGCGTGGCAACATGCAGCTCCCAGGCCAACTCATCAAGCGCCTGC
Source organism: Triticum aestivum (assembly GCF_018294505.1). Lineage (NCBI taxonomy): Eukaryota > Viridiplantae > Streptophyta > Magnoliopsida > Poales > Poaceae > Triticum > Triticum aestivum. Next base: position 321,425,797 of record NC_057799.1, read on the forward strand.
GTGGCGGCATGCAGATATTCGTGAAGACCCTACCACCGCGCCACCTCAGCTGCCTGCCTGCCTACATGGCGTCGCATGCATCGCTGGCCAAGGCGCGTGTCAAGCAAGGAGGAGCGGCGACGGACGGGACGGGCCTCGCTCCCGTCCCCGATAAAGCTAGGGGACACCTCAGCGACGCATTAAATGCGGCTTGTCCTGTAATACGAGCGATAAGCTCGTAGCACTGTATAACTTTCCACCTCCTGTGTGCCACTGTGGCAGCCCCTTTCGACTATAAAAGGAGGCCCATGGCGTATTAGAGGAGGATTCGGCTCTTTGGAACCACACACCCACCATAGCTAGTTCGAGAGCTCAAGAACTCTCTGAAATACAGCCACCAAAGCAGGACTAGGGTTTTACGCATCCTCGCGGCCCGAACCTGGGTAAAGGATCCTTGTGCTGATTACTAACCCTGCTCTTCTCGCAACCCTGCAACCCGGCAACCGTAGTAGGGATTCTTGTGATCCCATAGGTGTCGTTCCACACCGACAAATTCATATTTTGTTTTTGCATTATATCTACTGTATTCCAACTTTTCTATGGCAAAAACTCATCAAAGAAAACCATAGAGCCATCAAAACAAGCACACAACGCAAAGAAAACAGAATGTGTCAAAACAGAACAGTCTGTAGCAATCTGGATATTTTGAAAACTTCTGGAACTCAAAAAAAATCTGAAAAATTAGGATGACCTGAGTAATTTGTATATTAATCTTCCGCAAAAAGAATTGGCATTTTAGCACGCTCTGGTAAAAAATGAGAATTATTTTCGTGAGAGCAAAAGTTTCTGTTTTTTAGCAGGATCAAACAACTAGCACCCAAGAAGATCCTAAAGGCTTTACTTGGCACAAACACTAATTAAAGCACAAAAAACACAATCATAACAGTAGAATAATTGTGCTAACACTCAAGAACAGAAAGTAAAAAGCAAAAATAAATTTTATTCCTTGGGTTGCCTCCCAACAAGCGCTATAGTTTTACGCCCTTAGCTAGGCATAAAGCAAGGATCTAAGTTTTGTCATCATTCTTCTTAATTTTCTTAGAGATGTTTTCATCATGGGGTTTTGTAAAGACAACATAAAACATATTATGCATAGAAACCTTAGCATTTCTAAGTTGGTTTTCATCATAACCCCTTTGATTTCCCGCAACAATTCAAGAGTGATGTTGATTAACATTATTGAAAACTTGTTGGATTATGTCTAAAACGGGGGCTTCCCTTTAAAGATTCTCATCAAAGATTTTATTATCCCCAAGAAAATGCCTTAGCGCATAATCACTATTGTAAAGGATTTCATCTATCACGGTTTTTTCACGATTCATACCATAAAAATCAAAGATTTCCCTAGCTTCTCGTATTATGTAGTCAAACTCATTGAGAGTGACCAACTTTTCAGCCTGAGGATTCTTTATAACGGGGAGCTCAAAAAACAATCGCTGCAAAGTAGGATGAGTACGGATAAATTTGCTTTCAAGTTTTAGAACTAGTGCTGAAATAGCATCCGCATAAGATCTAGTAGTCTTAAGTATAGGAGCATCATCAAGGCTTAAATTGCCAACACAATTGAAAAATTCTTGGATACGTTCTTTTCCCATAACATTCCCTTGCCCCAAGATAAAAGTTTTAGCATCCAGATTGCCCGTACATACAATCTTAGGAGTTAGGCCATCATCTGTTGGTGCCATACCGAAATCAGTCATGATTGCAAACAAAGGATAGATCTGACGAGAAAAGGGCGAACGAAAAAGAGGGCGAATAAAATGACAAATTTTTGTGAAGTGGGGGAGAGGAAAATGAGAGGCAAATGGCAAATAATGTAAATTGTGAGGAGATGAGATTTGTGATTATGAACCTGGTATATGTTGAAGATCGTCCCCGGCAATGACGTCAGAAATTCCTTTTGATGCCTTGAAGCTACGTCGGTATTTCCCCAAAGAGGAAGGGATGATGCAGCACAGCAGCGGTAGGTCTTTCCCTCAATTATGATACCAAGGTTATCGAACCAATAGGAGAACCAAGCAACACAACATAAACAGCACCTGCACACAAATAACAACTACTCGCAACCCAACGTGTAAAAGGGGTTGTCAATCCCTTTCGGGTAGCGGCGCCCAAGATAGGCAAACGGACATGAGATAAAATTGTAGTAGATTGATAGATCGAATGCCAAATAAAATAAATAAGAACGAAACATAGCAAGGTATTTTTGTATTTTTGGTTTAATAGATCCGGAAATAAAAGGCAAATAAAATAGATCGCAAAGGCCAATAATATGAGAAAGAGACCCGGGGGCCGTAGGTTTCACTAGTGGCTTCTCTCGAGAAAAATAGCAAATGACGGGTAAACTAATTACTGTTGGGCAATTGATAGAACTTCAAATACTCATGATGATATCCAGGCAATGATCATTGCATAGGCATCACGTCCAAGATTAGTAGACCGACTCCTGCCTGCATCTACTACTATTACTCCACACATCGACCGCTATCCAGCATGCATCTAGTGTATTAAGTTCATGGAGAAACGGAGTAATGCATTAAGAAAGATGACATGATGTAGACAAGATCTATCTATGTAGATATAGATCCCATCGTTTTATCCTTAGTATCAACGATACATACGTGTCGGTTCCCCTTCTACCACTGGGATCAAGCACCGTAAGATCGAACCCACTACAAAGCACCTCTTCCCATTGCAAGATAAATAGATCAAGTTGGCCAAACAAAACCCAAATATCGGAGAAGAAGTACGAGGCTATAAGCAATCATGCATAAAAGAGATCAAAGAAACTCAAATACTTTCATGGATATAAAAAGATAGATCTGATCATAAACTCAAAGTTCATCCGATCCCAACAAACACACTACACAAATAGTTACATCATATGGATCTCCAAGAGACCATTGTATTGAGAATTCAGCGAGAGAGAGGAAGCCATCTAGCTACTAACTACTGACCCCAAGGTCTAGAAAGAACTACTCACGCACCATCGGAGAGGCACCAATGGAGGTGGTGAACCCCATCCGTGATGGTGTCTAGATTGGATCGGGTGGTTCTCGACTCTGCGGCGGCTGGAATTGATTTTCGTCGACTCCCCTAGGGTTTCTGGAATATTAAGGTATTTATAGAGCAAAGAGGCGGTTCGGGGGGCACCCGAGGTGGGCACAACCCACCAGGGCGCACCCTGGTGGGTTGTGCTCTCCTCGGAGCACCCCCCAGGCGCAGCCTCGGCCCATTAGGTGTCTTCTGGTCCCAAAAAATCTCCGTAAAGTTTCGTTGCATTTGGACTCCGTTTGGTATTGATTTCCTGCGATGTAAAAAACATGCAGAAAACTACAACTGGCACTTGGCACTATGTCAATAGGTTAGTACCAAAAAATGATATAAAATGACTATAAAATGATTATAAAACATCCAAGATTGATAATATAATAGCATGGAACAATAAAAAATTATAGATACGTTGGAGACGTATCATTAAGCACCATGTTTAATCAGAGATTACAACGAGGAGAAGGGGTGTTACACCGCTTCATAGAGGGGGAGAGAGTTGGTGATGATGCTAGCAAGATTGTTGATGTAGATCGCCGTCCCGATCCTTGCCCCGGCGGCACTCCGGCGCCACCGGGAGAGAGGGGGAGAGAGCCCCCTCCTTCTTCTTCTTCCTTGGCCTTCCCCCTAGATGGGAGGAGAATTCCCCCTGTGGTCCATGGCCTCCATGGCGGCGGAGGGGCGGGAGCCCCTTCGAGATTGGATCTCCCTCTCTGTTCTCTTCTATTTTGCATTCCTCTTTTCTGGCCCTTCACCGTTTCTTAAATTCCCAAAGATCCGTAACTCCGATTGCGCTGAAATTTTTACATGATTTTTTCCATAAATTATCTTTCTTGCGCCTAAAGAAGGGCCCCAACCGACTTAGGAGGAGGGCATAAGACACCTGGGAGTGCCAGGGGGTGCTTGGCGCACCCCGGTGGGTTGTGGTCACTGTGGGCCCTCGTTTGCGTTGATTCCAAGTCTCAAACATGACATATATTCCAAAGTAATTCTCCGTAAATTTTTATCGCATTTGTACTTTGTTTGATATGGATTTTCTATGAAACAAAAAACATGCAACAAACAGGAACTGGCACTGGGCACTGGATCAATATGTTAGTCCAAATAAATCATATAAAATGTTGCCAAAAGTGTATAAAACTTGTATAATATTGCCATGAAACAATCAAAAATTGTAGATACGACGGAGACGTATGAGCATCCCCAAGCTTAATTCCTGCTCGTCCTCGAGTAGGTAAATGATAAAAATAATAATTTTTGATGTGGAATGCTACCTAGCATAAACTTGATCCTATGTCTAGTCATGGCATGAATATTAAGACATGAGTGATTCAAAGCAATAGTCTATAATTTGACATAAAGACATCAATATTCAGGCATCTCAACAAACAATCGTGTCTTTCAGAATATCAACGCTAAAGAAAGCTATCCCTACAAAACCATATAGTCTTGTCATGCTCTGTCTTCTTAACACAAAGTATTTATGATGCACAACCTCGATGACAAGCCGAGCAATTGGTTCATACTTTTAACGTGCTTCAGCTTTTTCAACCCTCATGCAATACATGAGCGCAAGCCATGGATATAACACTACAAGTGGAATAGAGTATGATGATAGGGGTAAATATAGAGAAGACAAAAGGTAAGAAAGTCTCACATCGACGCGGCTAACCAACAGGCTATGGAGATGCCCATCAATCGATATCAATGCGAGGAGTAGGGATTGCCATGCAACGAATGCACTAAGAGCTATAAGTGTATGAAAGCTCAAAATGAAAACTAAGTGGGTGTGCATCTAATCCTATAATGAAACATTCCCACTAGTATATGAAAGTGACAACATAAGAGACTCTCCATATGAAAAACATGGTGCTACTTTGAAGCACAAGTGTGGAACTAGCATGCCCCTTCTCTCTTTATTTCTCTTTTTTTATTTTTTCTCTTTCTTTTCTTTCATTTTTTCTCTTTCTTTTCTTTCATTTTATTTTCTTTTTTCCTTTTAATATTTTTTCTCTCATTATCCGGAGTCTCACCCTGACTTGTGGGGGAATCATAGTCTCTACCATACTTTCCTCACTGGTGCAATGCTCTAATAATGAAAATTGATGATCATCACACTTCTATTTACTTACAACTCAATATTACAACTCGATACCTATAACAAAATATGACTCTATATGAATGCCTCTGGTAGTGTACCAGGATGTGCAATAATCGATAGTTTCATCAAAACAAGCAAAACTATGCATCAAAAACAGAATCTGTCTTAAACAGGACAGTCTGTAGTAATATGAACATTCACCATACTTCTGTTACTCTAAAAATTCCGAAAAATTAGTACAAAATATAAAATTTGTATATAAAGACTGTTCAAAAAGTTTCAGAAGCTTTTGACGTTCCAATAAAAGATGTAAATTCATGCACTACATCCAAAGTTTCTGTTTTTTGCACCACACATACCAACAAGCAATCTACTCATCCTAAAGGCAAATCTTGGCACAATAATTTTACAATACAATGGATTTGTACAAGGGGATAATTATTTTTGTTGAAAAGTTTCTGTAATTAATATTCACAAAGTTTCCATGGGCATGAACAAAGTTCAAGGCTAGCTCCCACTTTCACAATGCTCGTCCCTCTCACTTTCACTTTTCTTTTTGTGAAGTTTTAAGTTCCCCCCCTATATTTTTTTGTTTTTAAACTTTATAAAAAGCACTCAACAAAAATAAATGACTCTCTAAAAAAACTTCTGGGTTGTCTCCCTGGCAGCGCTTTCTTTAAAGCCACTAAGCTAGGCATAAAGTGCTCAAGTAATGGATCCACCCGGATCCCAAGGTATATCAAAGCCAATTATAATTAACAATGATTTGGCATTTAGTAGTGAGCACAAAGCAACATATATCATGCAATGACGAAGTCTAACTCTCTTCCTATGCATCGGCATGTCATACAATAACAATTCATGCACATCAAGTAAAAGCCAATACATAGCATAAGCAGTTTCTTGCAGTTTTATCGTGTTGGAAACATAGGGAGGTGGAGGTATAGTTCCTCTCTCATAATAATTGCAAGTAGGAGCAGCCAGCACATGCATAGTACATTCATCAAAATCATCATGTGCAGCGGTAAAAGGCAACCCATCAATATAATCCTTAATAAGAGCAAACTTCTCCGATATTGTGTAGTTTGGAGAATTCAAAAAGATAATAGGACTATCATGTGTGCATGCAATAGCAACCTTTTCATTCTTAACATAAGGAACTATAGCAAGTTCATCTCCATAAGCATAATTCATATTGGCATCTTGGCCACAAGCATCAAGTTCATCAAAAAAGGATATTTCAAAAGAATCAATGGGATCATAGCAATTATCATAGCATTCCTCATTTGGTAAGCATGAAGGGAAATTAAATAATGTGTGAGTTGAAGAGTTACTCTCATTAGAAGGTGGGCACAGGTAGCTAATCCGCTCTTCCTCCTTTTGTTCTTCGCTCTCCTCATCATCTTTTTCATTCAATAAGCTCATATTTTCATCAATTCCTTCTTCCATAGACTCCTGCAAAATATTAGTCTCTTCTTGGAGAGCGGAGACTTTCTCAATAAATATACCAATATCGGAATTGTATTCATAATTCTCATAGCAATATTTAAGGATGGCAAAAATTTCCGGTCTATAAACATCATCATCAAAAGATTCATACTTTAAAAACAAGGATTCAGTTTCATAAGCATCCTTAAAAGCAACAAATTCTTATATTTGTTCCACATCATAATAATCATATCTACCATTGGCGTAAGAATCCAAGGTTTCATTATCATTAAATTTGCATGAAAAAGGAAGGTGTGTGGCGTTCATCCTAGAGCAACAAGTATAATCATATCGCTGGCATAAATTCCAAGCATACCAATGAAACATATCAATTTGATCCCATAATAGTTTCCCTTTTTGTGTCAAGCGATAATCCCTAAAGTATTCACGTTGATCCAACATGTCTCCCATTATCAAGTTGAATGGTGTTTTCTCAGGATTATCAAAGTAGTGCATAATATTTTTCACATAACGAGCATCGAGGGTTTTAGGAGGTTCCCCATCTCCATGAGTAGCAAGTACAACTATTTTTTTGGTGTTTCGTGTTCCATATCCATAGCTAAAGATAGAGAAAAACTTAGAATAGGAAATAAAAAACTACTTAGTGATAAAGCAAACAAGCACACACGAGAATATTCACCCCACACTATTGCTCACCGGCAACGGCGCCAAAAAAAGGTCTTGATAACCCACAAGTATAGGGGATCGTTTGTAACCTTCTTCGATAATAAGAGTGTCGAACCCAACAAGGAGCTAAAGGTAGAACAAATATTACCTCATGTTCTATCGACCACCGATACAACTCTACGCACACTTGACGTTTGCTTTACCTAAAACAAGTAAGAAACTGTTTTGCAAGAATAAAACTACGAGTACCTTGCGAGAATAAAACTACGAATAAATTGCAAGGTAATAAAAGTAGATAGCTTTTGTCAACAAGAAAGTCACTTGTCCCTAGGCAATCGATAACAAGTACCGGTAATCATTCTTGTAATTTTATATGAGGGAGAGGCATGATCTAACATTCTTTCTCTACTTGGATCATATGCACTTATGATTGAACCCCTAGCAAGCATCTATAACTACTAAAGATCATTAAGGTCGTGAAACCCAACCATAGCATTAAGTATCAAGTCCTCTTTACTCCCATACGCCGTAACCCACTTATCTGTGTTTAGGCTGTTGTCACCCCCGCAACACTGACAATAAGCAAACCATGAACATATTGCAACACCCTACAGCGGGGGCCCCTCCGTTTGCGCGACACGGAGGGCACCATAGGACAGCGCCATAAATAAAATATACAATCATACCAACCAAGATCATGATTAACCAATAGGACAAAATGGATGTACACAAACATCATAGGATTACCATAGATCGTTGGGAAATAATATATGGAGTTGAGCACCATGTTTAAGTAGAGATTACAACCGGGAGAAGGGGTGATACGCCACTTCATAGAGGGGGAGAGAGTTGGTGATGACGGTAGCAAGATTGTTTATGTAGATCGTTGTCCCGATCCTTGCCCCGGCGGCACTCCGGCGCCACCGGGAGAGAGGGGGAGAGAGCCCCCCTCCTTCTTCATCTTCCTTGGCCTACCCCCTAGATGGGAGGAGAATTCCCCCTCTGTTCCATGGCCTCCATGGCGGCGGAGGGGCGGGAGCCCCTCGAGATTGGATCTCCCTCTCTGTTCTCTTCTGTTCCGCGTTCTTCTTTTCTGGCCCTTCACCGTTTCTTAAATTCCCGGAGATCCGTAACTCCGATTGCACTAAAAAATTTACACGATTTTTCCATAAATTATATTTCTTGCGCCCGAAGAAGGGCCCCAACTGACTTAGGAGGAGGGCATTAGACACCTGGGCACGCCAGGGGGTGCCCGGCGTGCCCTGATGGGTTGTGGTCACTGTGGGCCCCCGTTTGCGTTGATTCCAAGTCTCAAAAATCACATATATTCAAAAATAATTCTTCGTAAATTTTTATCGCATTTGGACTTCGTTTGATATGGATTTTCTGTGAAACAAAAAACATGCAACAAACAGGAACTGGATCAATATGTTAGTCCAAATAAATCATATAAAATGTTGCCAAAAGTGTATAAAAGTTGTATAATATTGGCATGAAACAATCAAAAATTATAGATACGACGCAGACATATCAGCATGCAGAAAAGTGATGAGAGGAAGTTGCATGCAGGAGTAAATAGAGAGGGAGGTGAGCTGGCTAGGCGTTTAAAGGAGGTTGCATGCCAGATTTACACTGCGCCCAAAATCTCTACCTCCTTTTGAGAAGCAGCCTTGGTATGGGAGATTCCGAAGTTAGGCCCTATAAAAATGGATGGATGGAATACCTTCATTGAGTTATGTGATATGCCAAAAATAAAAGATGTGGATAATGATATTGTTAAACTAAAACGTGCTCCTTTTTCTTTAAGAGATGGAACTAAAGTATGGCTATCTTCTTTGCCAAAAAATAGTATTGATTCTTGGTCTAAATGCAAAGATGCTTTCATTGCCAAGTATTCTCCTGCAAAAATTATTTCTTTGAGAAACCAAATAATGAACTTCAGGCAACTTGATCAAGAACATGTTGCACAAGCGTGGGAGAGAATGAAAATTATGCTAAAAACCTGTCCAACACACGGATTGAGTCTTGGGATGATAGTACATTTTTTCTGCTAGACTAGAAATTGTTTCAAGAGACCTTCTAGATTCAGCTGCGGGTAGCACATTCATGGAGATAACACTTGGAGAGGCTACAAAACTTCTTGATAATATGGCGGCAAACTATTCTCAATGGAACACCGAGTGCGCTCCAGCTGGTAAGAAGGTAAATTCTGTCAAGGAAATATCCCCTCTAAGTGATAAAGTTCCTAGTATATTAGACGTCGCTAGGTGAGAAATTATAGTGGCGGTGTTGGCCAGGTGGCATACCATCAGCATCTAAAATACTGCTCACATGGGCTCCAACGCCACCACTAGTTTTAACAATGGTGTCATACTGGTGGCGTTGGTCTCCCACGCCAGCAAGGCCCTTTTTGCCACTCCATAGCTAGGCTTTTACGCACTAGTGAAAGTAGCACCATGTATTTCATATAGAGTCCCCATGATTTTCACTTTCATATAGTAGTTGGATTTTTCATTATAGAACTTGACTTGCATATTCCGTTGACAAGCTTCTCATAGAGGGAAAATACATCCTACTATCGGGTGTAGTTACACTCATGTCTCATATACTACCATGTGGTAGTATATATAAACTACTTTATTATTTTTAATATGTTCATATAATATATCTAAAATACTCCAAAGTGAGTTATATGAAAAAATTGCAAGTGAGCCCATAGTTTTCTTATTGTATTTGTTAGATATGTACATATTTGTACATAAAATAGTGTATGCTCAAAATATGATACATACTACCAAAAAGTAGTATATATACTATCTAAACATTCTTATATAGTACACGTACATACACTCCGGTCTGATAGATACTACCTAGAACATACAAAAAATGGGAGTAACTACACCCGGTAGTAGGAAATTTTTGTCATATATATATATATATATATATATATATATATATATATATATTTCATACACTTATAGCTCTAGTGCATCTGTTGTCTGGCAATCCCTACTCCTCGCATCAACATCGATTGTAAGGCCTCTCCGTTGCCTAATGATCTAGCCTCGTTGACGTGAGACTTTCTTATACCTTTTTTGTCTTCTCTTACAAACCCCAATCATCATTCTCTTTGACATCCTAAGTGCTAAAGACCTTGGCTCATGCTCAAGTATTGTGTGAAAGTTGTTTAAAAAGTTGAAGCGAGAAAACGTATGATTTAATTGCTTGGTTTTGGCAAGTGAGGTTGTTCTTAATTTGATATCTCTATGTAGGGAGACCGAGCGTGCCATTTTTATTGTGATTAAGTGTGTAGGGATCACTTTCTTTAACATCATTATTTTGGAAGGAAATAAATTATTACTTGCATGTTTATGTATTATTATTTTAGTGTCAAATTGGTAGATTATTGCAGCGCATCATTCGTGTCTCAATATTCATATCCAACTTACATCGTTTGATAAAAAACATGTTGGGTAGCATTCAACATCAAAAATTCCTTTTGTTATCGTTTACCTACTCGAGGACGAGTAGGAATTAAGCTTGGAGATGCTTATACGTCTCCAGTGTAACTATAATTTTTTTATTGTTTCATGCTATTATATTATCACTTTTGTATGCTTTATATGCCATTTTATATTATTTTTATGGACTAACATATTAACTTAGTGCCCAGTGTCAGTTCTTGTATTTTGTTTCACGGAAAAACCATACCTACCAAAGTCCAAACACAATGATACTTTACAGTGATTTTTTCTGGAACATTAGAGACCCTATAAGCTTCAAGGGAGGACAAGAAGACCCACGAGGGGCCCACAAGCCTGGCCGGTGCGCCGGGTGCGGGGGGACCCATGATTTGTGGGCACCTCGTTGCTCCATTTTCCCTAATCTCTAGCATATAAATTCACAAATATTATGAAACTCTAGGAGAGAGACCCGAAACAATTCTTCCACCACCACAAGCCTCTGTTCCGACGCGATCACATCTGGAGCCTTTGTCGGTACTCTGTTGGAGGGAAACCATTGGGGAGGCTATCTTCATCAACCTTGCTGCCTCCATGATGATTTGTGAATAGTTCCTATAGGACCTACAGGTCCATAGCAGTAGCCAGATGGCTTTCTCTCTCTCTCTTTCTCTCTCTCTCTTGATCTTCAGTACAATGATCTCCTATAATATCAATTTGATGATCCGATGAATTGTGGGTTTATTATTAGATTATTCATTGATTTATTTTGAATTCTCGAGCCTTCATTATTGTGTAATCTTATAGCTTTGTATTTCTCTCCGATCTATCGGTCTACTTTGGCCAAGTTTGGTTGATTTATCTTCACTGGGAGAGGAGCTTTGTAGTAGGTTCAATCTTGCGGTGATCCCATCCAGTGAAAGAAAGGATAAGGGCATGTATTTGTACTGTTGCTACTGAGGGTAAAACAATGGGGTTCGAAAATATTGTTTGGTCTAACTTTGTCTACATTATGTCATCTTGCTTAATGTGTTACTCTGTTGTATGAACTTAATACTTTGAGATGCATGCTAGATAGTGGTCTTGGGGTGAAGTAATAGTAGTAGATGCAGTTGGATTAATGGTCTACTTGTCACTGACGTAATGTTTATATAATGATCATGCCCTGGATGATCTTCATAACTACGCGCAATTCTGTCAATTGCCCAACAATACTTTGTTTACCTTTAGCTATTTTGCTTTTGAGAGAGATGCCTCTAGTGAACCTATGGCCCCAGGGTCCATTCTGCATATATTTATAAGTTCTTACAATTGCTATCAATTTACTATCACTATCCTAGTTACTATTATCCTTTGCTATCTTTACTCTTATTTACTTTTAACCTTGTGGCTAGCAAGAACACGGGGATGCCGACCCCCTTGCCTTTGTTTGGTGCAAGCAATTATTTTGTTTGTGTGTAGGTGCTGCTAACGTTGTACATGTGTTTCCTCCTACTGGTATTGGTTTGATAAACCTTGGTTCTTAACTGAAGGAAATACTTTATGCTATTGTGCTACATCACCCTTCATCTTCGGGGAAACCCAACAACTCCTCCAGGAGTAGCACACCCCGGAGCTCCCTGCGTTCCTACGATCTGAAAGCGGTCAAGCTCTTTGGGGATAAGGTGCATCTTGATTTCCCTGAGGACGCCGACGCCGCACACTTCCTCGCGCCAAAGAACATGAGGATGTGCTCCAACGCTGAGGAGAAGGAGCACCTCGAGGTCAAGACGTAGTACTTTGACCCTGAAGTGAGGCGTCTCTCCACGGATCCTCGTGTCATGGGGCACAATAAGATGTTGCTCATGGCCTACAAAGCCAGGAAGAAGGTGAAGGACGATCACATACACCACGATGCGCTTGCGAGGGAGTCTAAGGAGGATGAGCCGGCCCCTTGTCACGCGCCGGTGATAGGTCTACAAAGGACGACCACAGGGCTGTCCCCTCCGGTGTGAGGGGGGTGATGACTCTGACTAGGACATGCGAGTGTGACTCCCACTAGCTAGATGGGGAGGGTTAGTTGTTGTAGCTAGTTTAACTATCAGTTGCTATAGTTGATCGTACATACTATTTAACTTTATGCATGTTTTGCATTTGAAATATATGCGTAGCACTGTTTGATTACTAGTGTTTAAACTATCCATTGAACCTAGCTGTATGTGTTTTATGTTTGGACTATATGCATGGTTGTTTCACCGTACGTTTACTAGATTATTTAAATTATCCAATGCCCTAGCTATATGTTTTTATATTTGAACTATATGCATGGTTGTAGCGCTATTTAATTACTATAATTTTTGAATATCCAAAGAATTACCTAACTATATATATGTGTTTTGTTTGTCATTTCTTAACCTGATGTTTGTTTATTTTTTCAACATGAATGTAGGAAATGGATCCCTCTTGTGCCACCTGTGGGGCCATCAGATGCCAGAAGGATAAGAAGTTCTTCGTAGATCTTCTAGATGACTTCCTAACTACCATGATATATTTTTGTTCAACATGTTGTGACTGAGTTGCATAGTTGCGACCAAAATTGTCTGCTTGGAGTTTTTTTAGGGATTTTTATTTCTGTGCCCCTGGTTCGTTAGTTGTACTCATTCATCCCCACTCTGTTAACTTTTGCTCACTTTCCCCCACTCCCTTGCCCGAAACCCTCAGAACAAGTTACAACGGACGTTGTCGTTGGGTCAATGCCTTTGACCATTAACTCTGACAAGTGGGGCCGCGTAGGGCCGAGTACACCTTTGACCGTTTACCCGTATAGTGGTTTCGTATGTTGACCATACAGTGGTATTCATATACGTGGGCGCATGCAACTGAATGCGGTCGTGGGGTAGCACGTGTCCACGAGACATGCCCGAAACGTCCCATCGTATAAAAGAGGGGGACCCACCTCACGGCGCATCGCCCCTACCATTCCCCCCCTCCCAGGGTTTTCCCCCAAATCCACTCACAGATGCATTGTCTTTCTCTCCCCCACCGACGTCGTCTTGCTCTCCTCCACTGCCTCCACCGCACTGTCTCGCTCTCCCCCACCGCATCCTCTTCCTCACCTTCATCGCCTCCATCTGTCCGATGACCGAAGCTCATGGTGACGCGGGCGCAGCGACCGGAGTGGTGGTGGAGCTGCAGGGCGCGGTGACCGCAGATGTCGGCGGCGTCCACGGCAGTGCGGGGAAACTCACAACCGCTGCGGATGTGGAGAGATGGCGGGCTCCGCCTCAGCGTTGCAGAAGGCGACGGGGTAGAGCGGCGCAGTCTATCCTGATGCCCCCGATGCGCAGCCTGGCGAGGAGCATGAGGTATTTGCACTTGCTTTAGGATATTAGCTTGTTTATTTTTTCAACATGAATGTAGGAAATGGATCTAAAATGGCACTGCCCCTACTGCCCCACCAAGCCAAAGCCAAAGGATGACCGCTTCGATCACCTTCTGTCTCATGCAGAGGATGTAGCGATTCGCGGGGAGGATTACATGATCAGGGGGCAGCATGCTGCCCCCGCGAAGGCCCTGACTCCGGCGTGATGTGATGATGTGATGTTGTGATGCTGTGATGAACTGAATCTTTATCTTTATCTTTTGGGTTACTTTTCGTAAACTGAGTGTGGCTGTTTATGGTGTGTTGAACTGAATCTATGGTGACGCTAGTAATGTATTATGCTATCTATATTTGGCTGCCCTTAAATTTGCCTGAGGTGTATGGTTAGTTCTGTTTAGATGTTGTGAACTATAAGTTTAGGTGCTAAAATGATCACACATGTTGTTTCAGTGTTGCATCACTAATCAGACATGCTGCTTTTTCTCACCAGTTTAGGTGCTGCAATGATCACACATGTTGTTTCAGTACTGCTTCACTGATTAGACATGCCACTTTTTCACTGATCATAAAGGAGTATTATCCTAATTATTTGTCTCATGTTTATTAATCAAATCAAATGCATGCTTTTTCCCACCAGCAGGTTTCATTATCCATTGTTTTGAACTGACATTCGATAGGACAGTATAAATTCAAGAAAAAAAACCTTGGCAAACTATCTATGTTTGTTGTGTAGGAGATCATGTGTGCAAAATTTGAGGTGATTTAGAGGAGGTCAAAGAAATTTGAATTTGAGAAATGTGCTCCAAATGAGCTCCCAGGCTAGGGTAAACAGCCCATTTGTAATCAAGTTTTTTTGGATCTACTCTAAATGAGCCAAATTTTTTTATTAACACCTATTCAATCTATATAGTGTAGATTTGAAATCTCACCATTTTTTGAATTAATCTTCATATTTTTACAGTTTCTTTTGAAAAAATATGCTTTAATATAAAAACTTTTAAAACACATTTAAAGTATGAAAATGGAAAACTAAGTTCAGATCCTTCTTATTCACTTTGAAATAAAGCTTAGGTGATTTTTTGTTTTTTTAATTCAAAGACAGAAGGTAACCCTACCTCCTCTCCTTGAACTCTATGAAATCTTGTACGTGACAGCTCATATGTGTGAAGGTTTTCTCATAAAAATGACCATAGACCAAGTTTATGATTTTTGGTTGGTAACATGTCACATAAGACAACATTGTGCGCAGATTTTATATATTTTTGATTTTTTTAAATTAATGGTGCTCATTTGACCTTGATCGTGCCAGCTAGGTTTTTTTTTCATGAAAATGACCATAGACCAAGTTTAGTATTTTTCCTCATTAGTGTGTCTTATAAAACGACGAACGGCGAAGGTTTCATATTTTTTCGATTTTTTTTAAATTAGTTATACTCAGTCAAAGCCTTCGAAACCCCGTTGACCAGATCAAAACCCCTCAAAACCCCGCGGGGTTTCGCCTAACCCTAGCTCCGAACGTCATCCGTACGATCATACCCTGGTGCCAAGCGACAGCCCTCGGATGTGGTCTTCTAGAAGGTATTCGGTGGGCAGGCTGCGTGCAGGCTCCGCGCCGTTGGATCACAAGGACGGCTCCGCGTCGTTGGATCGTGGGGCTATCCGCGAGAGGCGATCCTGTTGGTTGTGCTCGGATGCTCGCTCACCACTGACTCCGCGAAAAAATATGTTGTTATTGGGCCCAAAAGGAAACAAAGCTCTGGTTGGGCAATCGAGTTGCGTTGTTTTTTTTGCATCATTTGCTCTGTTTTTTGTGAACGTGCTGGCTCTGTTTTTTTTGCATCGTTTGAAATTACACAACAATTGACATTGCGTAGAAAATTTAGTTCTTTTTGTTCTATATACAAATGCAAAATGACCAAATTTATAAGTGCCAAATTTATTTTTATCATGCAAAATGGCCACAAACTATTCAAAAATTGTCTCTTTTTGTTCATATAATATATATGACCACGGATTCCCACGCATGCAATTAGCTCCTTTCTTCTTCTTTTCAAACCACCGTTTCCCACACATGTACACTCCCGATGCTGCGGTGGGTTTGAAAACAGGCTACTTCATATTTGACCCCGTTATTGCAACGGCCAAATAACACGTAGCACTACGGCTATTTAAGCCACCCTCTGCCTCTGCCATCCCTCATCCATCTCCCATACTATGCCATCTGCCCTTCTTGCTCTTCGACCCCTTCTCCTTCTTCTGCACATCCTCAGCCATGCAGTACACCGGACCAACCTACCGCTTCACACCCACCGTGCCGGAGAGGCTCAACCCTACCGGCGTGTACGTTGATCTCACACTACGTGTGTGGGCGATATCAAGGTTGAGGACCGCAAGGAACTTCACCGAGTTCTTCCTCGCGTCCGGCTACCACCACCTCCCGTGGGGATCTCCAACGATGTTCCGCGTGGAGGAGGTCATCCAAAACCGGGTGGTGGTTGCTCTCCTTGCCCACTTCACCAACACATTCGACGCCTTCTACCTCCTCGGCCGGTTGTTTTGGTGTGGCCCCGAGTTCATTGCTTTCACCACCCACAACAGGTTCACGGAGTACACCAACATCTTCCCCACCGCGACGTGCATGCACACTCTTCCGTACCGCATCGACAACGCCCCGGAGGAGCAGTGAAAAGGGCGCCCGTAGGAGGAGCGAGGTGGAGAAGGCGGCGGCTAGGGTTCTAAACCCTCTATCTTTTGTTTAGTCTATGTTAAGTTAAGTTGTAATTGAACTATGTTGGAGTTGCTATGGGCTTGTTGGCCCTTTTCTTAAGTTCTATTATTAAGTTTTCTATCTATTCTATTATTAAGTTCTATCTAGTTTGAACTATGTGATCGTGCTATGGGCTTATTGGCCCTATCTACATATTAGGACTACATATTTGATGATTGTTTTCTTAGAGAGCTCGCTTTGTTAGTAGGGTTCCCTTGTTAGTAACCACCTAGTGCATGCAGCCACAACGAACACTTCTCTTTTTTTACACAAGCCATAAATATGTAGCCACCTAGCTAGAAGAGAGGAACCAGCGGCAGTGACCGTCGCTGCATCCGTGGCGGCTGGCGTGCAAGAAAGCTGCTCGGTCAGTGCATCGTGACAGACGCATTGGAGCATGCAGGCTCGGTCGGTGTATGCAGGCTCGGTTGGCGCATCGTGGCATCGACGCATGCATGCTCGATCGACGCATGCAGGCAGACTTTGCTGGGTGCATGCATAGCAGGCTTCTGTCCTGGCGGCGCGCGCAGGCGTTTAATGGAAGGGACGACCCAACGAAACCACGGCCCAACGGTCGAACAACGACACCACCCAACGCGACCCCACTTGTCAGGTTCAACGGATGACACAGTCCAGCGCGGCCCCACCCGTCAGAGTTAATGGTCAAGCCTTTGACCCGACAACAACATCCGTTGTGACCAGTTCTGAGGGTTTCTGGCAAAGGAGTGGGGAAAATTAAGTAAAAGTTAAGAGCGCGGGGATGAATGAGTAGAGCTAAGGAACCAGGGGCACAGATGTAAAAATCCCTTGTTTTTAATTTTTCTCAATTCATCCCTTGCGGGCAAGGAGTGACTTCCTAGAGAGGTTCGGCGTTGAGCTTGATGCAACTATCAAATTCCAGTGCACCTTCATGAAGATGCAAACGACCCAAAACTTCACTTGTCTTCTCACCAACGAGGCACACCGAACCTATTTTTGGTTTCCCTGGTTGGAGATACCTTGCACGTGCCTATGGGATGGAAGCTGAAGAGAGGGCCACGTTCTACCTCGATTATGATCGTGAGAAGATCATGATGTACTACAGGCCTGCTGGCACTTCTGGTTCTGATACTCCAGACTACGACCCTAATTCCAACTGTCAAATTATTTAGTTAGTAGGTTTAGTAATATGCTAGTATTTCGTTGAATTTTTGTTGAACACGTACATGTATGTACTTGCTACTAGTCATACTACATTAATTAGTACTTTGTTGAACTTAAATGTTGTCATTTACCTCTATTTGGTGATGTCAAACTTAAAAGGGTCATATTTGAATAGAACAAAGTAATAATGAGGAAAAAAACTTTATGTAATTTCCCCAGCAGTCAAAGAGGTTCCAGTCAAGAGAGAGAAAGAGGGACCAACCTAAGAGACAAGAAAGCGGAGATACCCAAAGGCAGATTTAGAAAGGAAAAGAAGTGAAGAGGGGCTGGCCTGCGTTTGGGTTCGACCGTACGAGGTGCAGACCCATCACACATGGGGACGATGGATGGAGGAGTTAAACCTGCGCTGCGCTGCCATTTTTTTATGTGCTTGCCGCCGCTGCTGCTACTACTACTAAACACAATAGAGAGAGAGAAAGAGAGACTGAGACTGAGCGTGTGGGGCCATTTTAGGCGTCTCAGCCAATAGGCGCTCGACAGCATACGGGGCCCGGAACCACACTCGATCGCACCCTCCCCCAATTACACCACAAATCCATCCATCCTCTTCCTCTCCCATCTTTAAAGCTGCATCCCATCTCCCCTCACCGCCGCGGCGAGCCAGCGACGTCTCGCCTCCTCCCACCCCGGTCGCCGTGCGCGCCATAGACACAAGAGCCGACAGCTAGATCGGGAAATCAGGATGGGTCGCGGCAAGGTGCAGCTGAAGCGGATAGAGAACAAGATAAATCGGCAGGTGACCTTCTCCAAGCGCCGCAACGGGCTCCTGAAGAAGGCGCACGAGATCTCCGTCCTCTGTGACGCGGAGGTCGCCGTCATCGTCTTCTCCCCCAAAGGCAAGCTCTATGAGTACGCCACCGACTCCAGGTAGCTCCCCACCCACGCCTATATTAGCTTCCATCTCGATCCATTTCCATTTCTGCCTCTGCTTGCTATATGCCCATGCCGCTGCATCACACATACATACATATTGGGAGGGAGGTAATACCGTACCGCCGTACGCTCGGCTCTTCCTCCGCCAGCTGCATCGTAGCTCTTGCCGTTTCTGGCCTTTGATGCCATGGCGCCGGAAAAGCTCCTTGTCGGCTTTGCCATTTCTGGCATCGATCCATCTCCATGTGCTCATCGGTTTGGTGTCCGTACCGCATGTGCTTCCTCTCACTTGTTTCTACTGCTAGCCCCAGTCCTGCCTATTCTGAGTTTGTGTGCTACAGGCGATGATTTTATGCTGCTGCTGCAGCTCCTTGCTTATTTGGGTAACGATTTGATTTTCTCCCCAGTCCTCACTCACTAGCTGGCTCGGCTTCTCCGATTTCCTTTCTCGTGCTCCCCACTTTTGCCTTTTCCTCTTGCCTCCGACTGATCCTTTCCTTTTTTGGGATCCACGGCCGCCTTTCTTTCTTTAATTCACATTCACCTATAGCCTGCCTAGGACAATTAATATGTATGTGACACGAGAAGGCAGATTAGATTATACTGACCCAGCCCCAGCCCCCGCGCGTAATTAGATGATTTTTGTCCCTTTCCTCATCCACATCGTTCTAGACTCGATTGTACTACAACGAGTATTTTATTCTCTTTCTAGTTCCCGTCCAGTGATTTGGCTTTTCTTTGTGACCAAAAATCACATGCGTGTTTTCATTTTTTTTAACTATCAATAATAAACACAGCTTCCAAGGAGTGAGCTGGGCAGTGAGCCAGTGACAGACATGCATGTAGTGGACGGAGCTCGCTGAATTAATCGCCTCGCATCTTCTTCTGCCTCTCTAAACATGCAGTGAACACGACTTATGCATGGTACATCGCTACGTACGTCTTTGTTAAACTATACCAAAAAAATCCCTCTTCTTACTCTTCTTCGGTTCTTGCCAAGCAGTGGGATGGATCTGGCTCTTCTTTGATCTTCTTCTCTTTCCTCTTATTTATTTCTTCTCCCTCTTTTCCTCTTTGATGCTACCCTCTAGGTCAATCTTTGCTAGTATCTCGGTTTTATTTGGTATAGATAGACCAGCTAGATACAGTACAGTAGTACTAGATCTTTGCTTTGTTCATTGATAGGGAGCAATTTGCAATCTTCTAAATAAAGGTGTACGATGTACTTACCTTGCAAATCGCTAATGATGAAACCATTTGCTGTAACACAACATATACTTTAGCCCCTCTCAATTCCGTGTACAACAGTTTTTGTGTTGTGCAACGACTCGTACGTACGGTAACAGTATGCATGCATGTATGTCGGCACATTTATGCCTGTTTTCAAGTGCTTTATTTCCAATATACATATATGTCCGTTGCATCTCATCTCTTTCTTCCCTCTTTGAGATATATATATGTCTATATAAGGCATGGGTACCTATCGTGCCACATATATACAAGACGACCTGGCCTCTCTCTGGGAGAAGTAAAGGAATTAATGCTTAAGGCTTCTGGAACCCCTTCATTAATTCTCTCTCTAGATAATTCAGATAAATAGGCTGCACATCTCTATAGTCTATATTTTCGTGTGCGAGAAATAGTGAGGTTCAAGATGGTGGGATATTGTGTTGACCGTACGTACAAGCATACGGATTAAGAGCTTCTTCTTTTGTTGCGTATAGTACAGTATGTAATATTCTCTATGTATGAAACTACGAAGGGGGGTGGTGCAACCTAGCACCTTGGCTGTTTTACAAGAACAGAAGTAGCCAGCTCTATAAGGTTCCACTGCAATTGTTCAGTTTAGGATCGCAATCCAGTTCCCGCGGTACTGCTGCTACAGCCATCCATTTAACTCGTTGTTGATAAATTTTTCCTACAGCATCATGCATGCATGTTCTGTAATGCTTCAATCATTATCCACAAACCTTGATATCACATGTGTGCTATATGTATTCCTTTTATCACGGACTCATGGTTCTATACAGCGTCACTGCTTTCTTGAAGATGGGTGAGATATATGTTTTATGTGTGCACGCTTTGAAGCTGGCATCCTGCTTCCAGGGCAATCAAGAGTGATATTACTACATTTTGAACAGTAAAGGAGCACTGTCAGTCCAAACAGTAACTTCAGATCTGGAGTTTGTTGGGAATTTCTTATTTTTGATTGCTCGGGCCATGGCATATGGCTCTTTTTTTGGGGGGTTTGTGATAAGCTATTGCATTTATTCTATTTTCTTGCAAAAATAACTTGCGTATGCTTCTTAGTGCTGGTTTCTGAATTAGAAGGATGCCAAGCATTGTACTCCCATACAATGCCAAGCCTTGTACGGATTTTCCAAGGCATAATTAGTACTCAAAGAATTGTTCTTAAGCATTGTACTAATTAGTACTACTAATTATGCGTTGCAAAGGACCGGGATTTTATTATCCCCAAAAGGCATGGACTGATATGGTGTGAGTTTTCCTTGCAGCATGGACAAAATTCTTGAACGTTATGAGCGCTACTCTTATGCTGAAAAGGCTCTTATTTCAGCTGAATCTGAAAGTGAGGTATAAGCAATTTGCTGCTATCACTATTATGATGATTACTCTTGCTGCTTTCATATATTTTGAATCGGGGAGGTTGCCCATGTTACATTGCACAAGCATTTCAGCACATCTCCTTCACATAAACATCATATCTGAAGTAACCTTCTTGTTGTTGGATTTTCCAAACAGAGAAAATTAGTTATGAATAATTATACCTTTTGAGAAATTCAGAATCACCTTACATTTTATGTTAATGACTTTAAATTACATTTCTTTAGGATACTCTACTATATAGCTTAACATTCCTCATGTGAAAAGGGGTTTTGTCGACCCACAGATGAACTTTCGAAATGTGTAGCATTCATACGTCCTTAAACTGGTTAATCCTCTTTATCTCGGATTTTGTCTCACCAAGACAACTTGTAATGTGTGGATGCTCTAGTTCGGCAACCTATGTTAAATACAAGTGGGGATGAATTTCTAGTTGCAAACTTACAGGCAGATAAGATCGTTTACTAAGGATGAAAAGAACCTAGTAAACATTAGAAGAGTTTTCTAAACTGGTATTGGATATCATCCTACCTTCACATTTTTAGTAAATTTGGCCACCTAGGTAGATGAACGAAGAGATCATCGATGGCATGTGTATTCATCATCTTTGAATGATGTCCACTATACATAGAAATAATAATAGCATGCAGTATATAATACACAATATGTGGGATGCATGAAATTATATGAAACTAGCGTCTCCTCTAGATCAATCATAAATACATCACAGACAATATTTTTAACTATAAATTCTGTAAAATAAATATTGTATGTATACATTATAGGATACTAACAAATCAATCAAAATTATATGTTTTGCCACAAACATAACCTACCTAAGCTTCACAAAATAGCCCTTATATTCGCATTACCTGTATTTGGCCCTTTCATAACCATTGTAAACCAACCATGGGTGACACAGTTGCATATGTTTTTGTACTCATATGGAATTTACATGAATTTGGATTGTAAGAGAAGGTTATTGAAGTAGCAGATGGCTGAGAAAGCTACGGACGCAAGCTAATTTATGCTTTTAAGCAGCAAGATACCCCTCCGTGTATTATTTTTTCGTTAGGTTTTTTTATCTTACAAAAAATAAGTAATTTATAAAATGAAAATATCGACCATCGTTCTTACCATATTTTTGTCTGCTATCAACTATATGATTAAGAAAGGGCAGGATTATTTTGCTTATAAATACTTAAAAATAAAACAACTACTCCCTCTGTCCGGAAATACTTGTCCTAGAAATGGATAAAAATTGATGTATCTAAAACTAAAATAGGTCTAGATACATCCATTTCTACGACAAGTATTTCCGGACGGAGTACATTTGGTTATAGGTTTTTCATTTTAATTTTGTATGGTGTGTGAACTTTTGTCGCTATATGTTCCGAAGGGTCCAACTTTTTTTTGGTTATTTTCTGATTGGGATATGGGGAGAGGGGGAATTATTAAATCCGGTTTACACCCAATATATTTTTATGGTAAACAAGTAGACATGGCTTGATGGCTAGGAATTTGGCTGAACCTAAAATTCTCAGATAAACTTTGTTATGACCATGATATAAAAAGTTCAAAGTCAATGTCGTAATATATTTATTTTTCCACATTTTCTATTTTTTTAATTAATTTCCTTGCTTGCAATGTCCATCTCTTCGCTCCATCCAAATAAATCAAATCCGTCAAGTATTTGCTGTTAGTACCTCAGATCCACATGCGAATACTGATTTTCATTTCTTCACTTAATTTTTTACTGCACATTGAACCTAAACATAGTTCTAGGCAATGATTTAATGATTATTTTACACAAAAAGCCTAGGACTAGTTTGGTAGATGCTGCTGCTTCATAATACTGAATATCAGAAACATTATTAATGTGTTCCTGCACTTCAATGGCTGAAACCTGTTATAACAGTTAAGAGCATCTTATGGTAAATTTCTGCTATTCCTACATGTCTGCTGTTCTAGTATCATTGTTTGTGATAAAATGCAAGAAGTGACATGACAAAAGTGCAAGTGTGAGTGCCCCAAGGTAAATGTTAACTTCTCCAAAACTGGAAGCCTTATTTATGTACCCCCTCCTTTCAGGTCTATAAGGAGCGCACGGATTTTGAGATTTACTTTGACCATCAACTAGATCAATCATATGAGTTATGCGGCCTAGAAATCAGACCACTGTAAAATTAGACTCAAAATGCATGCACACCTTATAAACAAAGGAGGGAGTACTTTGTCAACAGTTTCCTGTTCATTTAAATATTACCTTGCCATCTACTCACATTGTATAAGCATATTGAGAGTGGTTCTATAGCGGTAAAAGATGTTCTTAGTTCATACAAAGGAACGTTCATTCTTGTACTTGCTTACCTCTGACAGAAAATAATTTTCCTGTACAGGGAAATTGGTGCCACGAATACAGGAAACTTAAGGCGAAGATTGAGACCATACAAAAATGTCACAAGTAATAATGAGTATTGAATTGCGATTTGAATTCTGAATAATTGTGGAACTAGCATATAATTTTGCAGTATGAGCTGCTGAATTAAGATGATTTAAAGCAACTGGATTATTATCCTGCAGGCACCTCATGGGAGAGGATCTGGATTCTCTGAATCTCAAAGAACTCCAACAACTGGAGCAGCAGCTGGAGAGTTCACTGAAGCACATCAGATCGAGAAAGGTTGTTATTTTCTAAGATTCAGTAGCCCACCCGAACTGTCTTAAGTCTTAACTGGACTGAGGTGGACGTCAGATGCCAGCATTACATGTGTGAATGTGGTCCTTGCATTCTGTTGCAAACCCTTTCCTTTTGGCCTTTTGAGAATGTTATTATCTGGCGTATAATTTCTAATGTGATAAAGTTTCCGATCATTTGTAACTGCAAACTTCCCTCTATTTGCAGAGCCATCTTATGATGGAGTCCATTTCTGAGCTACAGAAGAAGGTAACAACCAAACATATTATCATCGATCCACCTTTCATTAAGATATAGCTAGTTTCATCTCATACTGTGGTTGCATGCTGCAGGAGAGGTCACTGCAGGAGGAGAACAAGGCCCTACAGAAGGAAGTAATTAAGCTGCAAACAAAGCACCTATAATTACTTAACCACTGTTCGTTGCTGATCTGATCCTTCAATTTTCTCTAGCTGGTGGAGAGGCAGAAGGCGGCGGCCAGCAGGCAGCAGCAGCAGCAACAACAACAACAGATGCAGTGGGAGCACCAAACCCAGACCCATACCCAAAACCAACCCCAAGCCCAGACCAGCTCATCATCTTCCAGTTTCATGATGAGGGATCAGCAGGCCCATGCCCCTCAACAGAACATTTGGTATGTACATGCATACATTGACAATTCACTTAAGATACTATGTGTACATGTAATAATATGCACAGTTCATCTTCTTGTGTATGCAATAGCTACCCGCCAGTGACGATGGGTGGGGAGGCGGCAGCGGCGGCAGCAGCAGCGCCGGGGCAGCAGGCTCAGCTTCGCATTGGAGGCCTGCCTCCATGGATGCTTAGCCACCTCAACGCTTGAGGAAGGAAGAGGTTTAATTTCCAAAGCAGCTGAAACAGCATTAATCGGCACACTAGCAATTAAGCTGCTATGGTTATGTTTGCTTGCCCCTACCCTTATATATATGATTTGCAAGGTAAAAAAATGAGCAGAGAGATCAGGAATGCTGGTTCACTGTATAATTTTGTTGCATGTTCAGCAACACGTACCAGTTGATGCAAACATGCATGCTTAGCAACCAACCAATTACCTTAGCATGGATGACTTGCTTGGCTTAATTATGGAAAGCTAGGTTGCGTGATGACGTGTGTATATATATGATATATTTTTATATTTTATCTGAAATCTAAATGGGTGAATGAATAAGGCCAGGTTCAAGGCTGTGAGATCAGCCATCCCTTGGCCCCGCTGCATGTAATTTCTGCCAACATGGAGGCCCTAGAGATAAAGCCATCTCTTCGTGAAGATGTATATACATATGGTTCTAGAATCTAGATAGAAAGGAATGTCACATCTAGAGGAAAAATAGGCAATAATACTGCAGAGACGTCAACACTATCTCTACCATTGTGTATAGCTATGCTTTTGTTTGTTTTGTCCTATAAGTGATACCAGAATGTACAAACGATAACATGCATTCCCTGCCTTTCTTGTGTTTTAATCCTTTCAATGAATAGTAGTTGTTTTTCTTCATATACATACCCTACATATATATGCACAATCGTACTTATAAGATTTCTCTAAATAGTTTTTCGCCACCACTTTATAGATAAAGCACCAACCAAGTCCATACAATAAATTATTCAAATACAAGGAAACTAAATAATAAATCAGTTGGGGCAACATCACTGGCCCGCTGCCTATAGAGCAGGTGCAATCATCGGATAAAATCTAACAATTTAACACACAAGAGTCAGCAGCACGACACAGGAAGACCTCGTTAACAATCTTATTACGCGTCGTCCACAAGGTCCAAGACATCGCCCTGAACACCTACCAGAAGAGATGCCTCACTCCTACCAGTATGGTGAGCATGCGCATTCAGTAAGTTAGGTTCGAGGCCTGTCACTAGGGCCCCCGAGCCTCATGGGCATAGGTTTCAAGATTTGCATGATAGATATATATGAAAATGTTCTACGACAGTGACGGTGTCCTGGTCCCGACCACGGATCACACTTAGCAGGAACGCACGAAACCTTTTCCATGGTCGATGTTAGATCGGACCTTGAAGCCGCTCTCCAAGTTTTCGGTATCAGACCAGGCGTAGGCGGAGCATGAGAAACTTCCCGAGGACAAGGTATTAGATCAGTTCTAGAAGCTTGTAACATTGGATGACCCAGTCTCGGTGTACCATCAGATCTGAAATCCCCAGGTACAATCAATTTTTTCAACCCACCCACCACCCATCTTGTTGCTAAAATCGAAGATCTGACCGACATCCTGGAAGGCACCATGGACGAGACCGAAGACATGGATGACTAGGTCGGTGAGTCTACTGACAACTCGCCAATAGCCACCACAACCTAAGGTAATTGGACGGCGACCTCGACCTACAACATCCACATGGTCGACATACCACGCACCAGTGATAATTGTGATGACAACAATGGTGACGGTAACAGCGCCAATAACGGTGGTAATGGGCCTTGGAGGTCCCCCACGTAACAACGTGGATGACCCTCAAAACGACCTTGGTCTCGAGGATGTGGACATACTAACCAAGTCACTCAACAACCCACGCCATGGTGCATTAAGGAGAAGACTGGTCAGTACAACCGAAAGATAACCATTGAGAAGCAACGCCTTCGGGAGGAGGCAGCAGTTCATTAGGGACCGCGGGAATGAGCTCTTCCGAGCTGAAGAGGAGCTGAACAAAAGAAAGTATGGCACGTACAAGGCAGACGCCAAGTACGGTAGGAACCTGCTCAAGGACATGGCTGCCACTATGAGCCATGGCATGGTTTCCAAACATGCACGCCTGGGCCAACAACCTGCACCGAGGTGCAGGAGACCAGCCTCCCTGTCAGGAGGGCCGGTGGACCAATAAGGGCAAACATGCTCCCAAGGCGACGACACGTCGCCCTGTTGCATTGCACAACAAGGGCAGCTCGGCTACACGGAGTAAGTCCAAAACGAGCTACTGCCCCAATTTGAACACCCGATCCCGCCCGAGAATGAACCTTCTCAGACAATCTATAAACCTAGGTGCCGCCCGGAGACTTTTTCCAAGCTCACACCACGGTTACGCTAGAAGGCCAAGTGGGTAAGGACTCTTTCTCCAAATACAATGAGGAGGGTGACTATGACGATACGCAGCAAG
Organism: Triticum aestivum; assembly: GCF_018294505.1. NCBI lineage: Eukaryota > Viridiplantae > Streptophyta > Magnoliopsida > Poales > Poaceae > Triticum > Triticum aestivum. Next base: position 321,453,234 of record NC_057799.1, read on the forward strand.
ATCGACGTAGTCTGCGGTCGAGGATACCCACCGGTGATGTATCCACCATGTGTTCTCCGGTCGGGTGATCGCTCACTAGTTCCCTCCCGACTTCAAGACTAGTAATTGCGATAAATATGATGGGAACAGGGATCCCTCTGTTTGTATGGAGGAATGTATCCTTGCCATCTACATGGAGAACGATGATGATTTGTGTGGCATAAAATAATTCCCACTCGTGCTTAAGGGCTCAGCCCGACACTAGTTGCACACTGCGATTGGGCTTGGTCAACACGTGGGCAACTCTACATTCCAAGTTCCTGGCAAATTTCCAGGGAACTTATGTTAAACCTACTGACGTCGATGATCTGGCCCTCATCAAACAAAAACCAGGTGAGTCCATATGTAAGTTCTGGACTCGTTTCCTGAAGAAGAAAAATGAAATCGATGATTGCGATGACGCGGAGGCCCTTGCTGCCTGCAGGAACAACATAAATGATGATTGGCTCTCTAGAGACTTCAGGCATTATAGGTCGAAGACTATGGCCACACATATGGTCATGATGACCAAGTTCTGTGTCTCGGAGGATGACTGGCTAACCAAGAAAAAGGGCCATAGCGATGACTCCGGGACATCCGAGGTACTCAGCAGCAACAAAAACCCAAGGCAGAACTGATGGAACAAACGATGGAAGAATGGCAGTAACCCCAAAGATGGCAAGGTCAACGGGGTTTTGAAAACCAGCACCAGGGTAGCGGTGCTATTCTAGGGAAACAATGGGGGCAATGACTCATGGCTGAACAGAACTTTAGATCACCCTTGCGCCATTGTCACATCCCAGTTTTTTTTTCAAAATCTGGTATGTTGAAAATTTCACCGGGAATTAATTTTTTCCAACAAAACCCCTTGCTTGATTGCTTGTTAGCTAAAAATTTCTTGATTGATTGGTTGCTTGTTGGAATTGTTTGCTCTATTTGAATTCACCTAGAGGATCAAGGACCCCATGTCCACTTTTGAAACCCTTGTTTGAAAATTGGGAAAACAGAATGAACCCCAAAAGTTTTTGGGAGTAATTTTGAATCCCAAAATTAGGTGGGCAGTTGAAATATTTATTTGGGCATAAGGCTATCCCTAATAAGTCCCAAGTAATATTCAAGCCTAATAAAAATGTTCCCTAAACTTTTGAGATGGATTTATTTTGGAGCCAATTGAAATCAAGAGGGAATTCTTAAAAAGGGCTTTGCAATTATTTGGCAGGAAAAGGAATTTCATAAGTCCAAATGATCTGTTGACCTTCTGCCAATTTTCCAAATTGGATTTGAAGCACATTTGTTTTGTAAACCAAATTCAAAAGGAAATAATAAGTGTAGAAAATATATGTCCAAAATTCCCAAGCAAAATGTTGACACAGTCACAAATGTTCCCTTTTGAATTTAGAGCAAGTTTGTAGTTTGAAGAAAATTCAAATACAAAGCCTATGTGAATTTACAGAAGAAACAAAAAAGAAAAAGAGAAAACAGAAAGAATTAAAAAAAACCATCCAAAGCCGAGCTAGCTAGCCCAGCCGACCCCCGTGCCCCTCTCTCACCTCTCTCACCCACTCACTAGTGGACCCCACTAATCAGGGTCATCCCTCACCTCCAACCGCTGCGCCGCTCACGACGCGCGAACTACACCCACACACTCCCCATGCACCCCAACCCCCACGCAATGTCTATTTAACCGCCTCATCGCCCATGTCATTTTGCCCAAGGGCGCGACACCCCTTGCCATAAGGCTACCGCCGTCGAGACCCCCGAGCTCCGCTCTGACCTAGAATTTTTCCGGTGGAATTCCATCAAGCCGCAGCTCCTCGCGACCGCCTAGTGCCACCACTTGATCAGCCGCTCGTCGGCGAGTCCCTTGGACATCATCCGCATAACCAAGGGCCTATGGAACCCCACGACCACCGAAGGCCGAAGCGCTCCACCGCCGCGCCATTGATTCTGGTGAGGTGAGCACACACTGGACCCCCTCGCCATGTTCTTTGTCTCTGACGCACCTATGTGCGCCTTGTTTACCCATTTGTTTGACCAGAAGGGTACCATATCGAGCATCGCGTCCACACCCGATGACCTCCGCTGTCTGCAGCACTCCGGTTACCCCGCCCTGGCCATCTCTGTCGTCCCCAGCCACATCCAGGACCACCATCGTCCTCCCCGTGAACTACTGTGCCCGTCCATGCTGTCCGCACCATCGGGGCGACCTCCCCGACGAATCTCGAAGACGCGCTGCCGTCTTTGACGTCTCCGGCGACCTAGTTGCCTAGTGAGCTCCAGACCCACCCGCACCATCCGATCTCACATGCACGGACACGATTAGATCACTTATTTGAATCGCATAAGCCAATCAAAAGATGCCACATCACAGCCTTATCCAAAACCTTATCCACAGAAAAATCAGTTAATTTAAATAAAAAAGGCAGTTGCAAAAAAATTACCTGGATATTCATTATATCATAACTCTTTATCCATAGATCCAAATTCAGTGATTCCTTTTGCAAAATGACCCTCATGAAATGCACTTTCACCTAGACTACTAAAATTTAGAATTAGAATAGTTTAAAATTTAAATTCAAACAAAATGAATTTGAATCTAAATAGGGCATAACATGCATTTTAGAAATCCAATGAAATTGGTTCTTTTTGCAAAATGAACCTAGAGAATTGTAGTTTCAAATTAGCTACTATAGTCCAATTTTAATAAATTAAAATTAGATTTGAAATATAGTTTAAGAGCAGCCATAATTCGCACAATATTAAACCACAATTTGGTTAACTTTGAATTTAAAATGTTTATTACAATAATTTATTTGCAACTTAGTTCAGAAACTTAAAATGAACTTAATAAATAATTTGGATTATTATTTGACATTAGGGAATCTAATTTGAATGAAATCCAACTAGTTTGGTTATGACTTTAAAACCATAGGTTTAGTTTGAATAAACTTTTGCAATATGACTTAGTGAATTGAATTAAACCTAGTAATTATGTTGGAGTTAATAATTGACTTTAGGAAATTAAACATAAGTTGAATTTTGTTCAAACTTATGTAAAATTTGAGAACTATTTGCACTTAGTAAATGATTGGGGATTTATATTAACTTTAGTTTAAACCTGAATGCAAATAAATAAATTTTAGTAATTGTATTGGATTTGTAGTTGACTTTAGGAAAGCATTAATTGTACTAAGATAAATTGAACCAACTTAGTCAATTATGAAATAGTTCATAATTAAATTTAACTTTGTGAAACCAAATTCATTGTGAACTCAATTCAATTTGAATTCAAACAAGACGAACCATAATTCAAATCTAAATTGAATTGGAAGCCAGACCAAGTTATTATTTTCAGAAACTTAGTGTATTGAAGCTCATGAAAGATCAACTAGTTTGAATCGTCATTCGAACTTGAACATGAAATTGGCTATCCAAGATTCGTAGACCATGTCTGTGTTGATGAGATTTTGTCTGAATGGATCTGACAAACCACAACTTGACATCGCATACTGCTTATGTGATGGACCCTATTTTTTGAAACTGCATGTGAAGCTTCATGTCACATGTATTCCAATTAACAACCACCATGTTGTTTTCCAAACTCTTATGAGTTAACACTGACAAATGATCTCACAACACAATGACACTGACACCATGCACAACACTTGTATGTTTGTTTGTTTGTATTATATAGTTGTTTATGATTACTCTTTACTTATGATAGATTGTACGGAGAGCGAAGAGTAAACTTAATCAAGATTGTGAGACTGAAGAATCGTCAATACCAGGCAAGTGGAACCTTTGATCATAACCTTTGTTTCCACAGATTGTACTTGTTTTCAACTAGGAAACCCCTATAGGATTTACTTTATGCTTGGCAGAACCCAGTAGAAAGAATGTAGGTCCATTATACCCTAATCTTGTAACCAACGATTAGTTGCTTAGCTGCTATAACATGGATTGGGATCACATTAAAGATTACTTATGGTTAACTATTGAACTACTACTTAATTAATGAATCGATCTAGGTGGACTGGCTTCGATTGGGTCATCAGTAGTCATTGGTGGGGATTGCCACCCAGGTATCAAAGGGACTGTACGAGTTAAAAGTTGAGTAGCTTCCATGTGTAACCGTTAGGCAATATGGGCTTTGTCTGCACCAAGTAAGTCGTGGGAACCCTCCTGGGCGTGACCACTAGATGTAGATTTGCATGTAGGGAAACCAGACTGAGTCTGCCTTTTCTCAGAGGGCTACTACTCCCAAAAGTCTCGTCTTAATCTACCTAGCTACTTCACAAGTGAAGTTTAGGAGCAGGAAGGTGTGATCGGGAATCACGGATAAAGTACACAAACCTCTGCAGAGTGTATAAACTGATCATGATTAGTCGTGTCTCCGGTTATGGACAACTGAAAGTGCATCTAATCCTCGGTAGTTTTGGTAATTAATAACAACATATATAGCATTGAACTAATGGCATGGCAAGGACATGTGATTCTGGACCCCTCAAAATGCTAAGGATATACATTGGCAAAAGCTTCAAGACTCTACTTTTTTGGTCAAGTGATCAAAGATCACATTGACTCCATTGGAAAGCCAATACTATTAAAAGGGGATGAGCTTTTTGATCCTGGGTCATTTGGTCAAGTGCTTGAAGATATTATTGCTCCAAAAACCCTCAACAACATTCTCATTTTCCATCTATCCAAATCCCCAAGTCAAACTCGATCCCACTGAAACACTTACATCTGGATCAACCAAGTTACCCAAGACAGAGCTAGAAGCCAAACCCTAGAAACTCGATTCTACCGAAATGGCATTCGGTCCCACTGAAGTGCAGTGCAAGTTTCTGTAACCATTGCTTTCACTTCAGAATCACCGAGTTAAAACAATCAGAATTACCAAGATGAGGAATCTTCTTAGGTCATCACATATAGGTCTCACTGAGTGGATTCATCAGGTCTCACCGAAACGTCTAACGTTCGAATCTTTTGCACTGTTCGGTCCCACTGAGATTTACTTTCGATGTCACCGAGTTCTATATAAATATTGTAACGGCTAGATCTTTGGTGATGGCTATATATACCCCCTCCACCACCTCTCAATCTTAGAGGGAGCAACCATGACAAAACTACACCTCCCATATCCATTTTCTGAGAGAGAACCACCTACACTTGTGTTGAGATCAAGGCATTCCAATCCAACCATTTGAACCTTGATTTCTAGTCTCCCCAAGTTGCTTTCCACTCCAATCCTTCTCCTATCCCAAGCCAAATTTGTGAGAGAGTGATTGACTTTGAGGAGACTATCTTTTGAAGCACAAGAGCAAGGAGTTAATAATCAACAACATCATTTATTACCTTTTGGAGAGTCATGTCTCCTAGATTGGTTAGGTGTCACTTGGGACCCTCCAAGATCATGTAGAGTTGAACCAAGGAGTTTGTAAGGGCAAGGAGATAACCTACTTCATGAAGATCTATCCTGAGTGAGGCTAGTCCTTCGTGGGCATAAGCCATGGTGGAATAGACAAGGTTGCTTCTTTGTGGACCCTTTGTGGGTGGAGCCCTTTGTCGACTCGCGCAGCCGTTACCCTCTATGGGTTTAAGTCTCCATCAATGTGGATGTATGATACCACCACCTATGAGAACCATGCAAAAATCTCTGTGTCTTAATTGCATTTGATATCTCTTATCCCTCCTTTACATTTATATGCAAAGTCTTAACTTTCCGCTACACAACTCTTAGACTTGCATGTGTAGGACGTTGCTTGACTTGGTAGAATTGATAAAACTTTCCTACAACTAAAATTGGGAAAAGGCTAGATTTTTATTTGGTCAAGTAGTCCAATCACTCTCCTCTAGACCTACTTTCGATCCTACAAGTGGTATCAGAGCTTTGGTCTCCATTGCATTGGTTTTACAACCTAGGATAGTATGGCATCTAGTGAGGAAACTATCACCGTAGAGGTCCGTATTTCGATGGTACAAACTTTTCTAGTTGGAAGCATAAGATGAAAAATGCATATTCTTGGTCATAACCCCGCCGTTTGGGTTGTTGTTCATGTTGGCCTGCAAGGTAAATTCTTTGAGAATGGAAAAGAACCGGATCATGAAGCCAGGCCCGGGCCAAGGGGTGTACCACTTGTGCGCCCACATAGGGCTCCAGTTTCCAGGGGCCCTGCTACTTCTTGAGCTTGCGTTGGTTTTTCCCTTGAAGAGGAAAGGGTGATGCAGCAAAGTAAAGATAAGTATTTCCCTCAGTTAGAGACCCAAGGTATCAATCCAGTAGGAGACAACGCACGAATCACCAATACCTGCACAATCAATCAAACAGCTTGCACCCAACGCGATAAAGGGGTTGTCAATCCCTTGACGGTCACTTGCAAAAGTGAGATCTGATAGAGATAGATGAAACTAAACAAACAATAAAGTAAATATTTTTGGGTTTTTTGGATAGATCGAAAAGTAAAAGATTGCAAAATAGTAGATCGGAAACTAATATGATGGAAAATAGACCCGGGGCCATAGGTTTTACTAGAGGCTTCTCTCAAGATGGCAAATAAGACGGTGGGTGAACAAATTACTGTCAAGCAATTGGTAGAAAAGCGCAAAGTTATGATGATATCTAAGGCAATGATTATGAAATATAGGCGTCATGTCCATGTCAAGTAGACCAAAACAATTCTGCATCTACTACTATTACTCCACACATCGACCAACTCCTTCCTGCATCTAGAGTATTAAGTTCATGAAGAACAGAGTAACGCATTAAGTAAGATGACATGATGTAGAGGAGTAAACTTAAGCAATATGATGTAAACCCCATCTTTTTATCCTCGATGGCAACAATACGATATGTGCCTTGGTGCCCCTACTGTAACTGGGAAAGGACACCGCAAGATTGAACCCAAAGCTAAGCACTTCTCCCATTGCAAGAAAACCCAATCTAGTTGGCCAAACCAAACCAATAATTAGAAGAGAACTACAAAGTTATCAAATCATGCATAAAATAATTCAGAGAAGATTCAAATAATATTCATAGATAAGCTGATCATAAATCCACAATTCATCGGATCTCGACAAACACACCGCAAAAGAAGATTACATCGGATAGATCTCCAAGAACATTGAGGAGAACATGGTATTGAGAATCAAAGAGAGAGAAGAAGCCATCTAGCTACTAGCTATGGACCCGTAGGTCTGAGGTAAACTACTCACGCTTCATCGGAAGGGCAATAGAGTGGATGTAGAAGCCCTCCATGGTCGAATCCCCCTCTGGCAAGATGCCAGAAAAGGCCCCAAGATGGTATTTCACGGGTATATATGGTTGTGGCGGTGTAAAAGTGTTTTCGTGGATGCTTCTGGTGGTGTGGGAATATATGTGACGACGAAGAATTAGGTCAGGAGCTGTTGGAGTAGGCCACAAGGCAGGGGGCGCCCCCACCCCCCTAGGGCGTGCCCCCGTGGCTTGTCGTCTACTCCAAGCTCTTCTGACTTGGAGTCCAAGTCCAACAAGTGTCTTTTGGTCCAAGAAAAATCATCGCGAAGGTTTTATTCCGTTTGGACTCCGTTTGGTATTCCTTTTTTGCGAAACTAAAAAACAAGAAAAAACAGAAACTGGCACAGGGCTCTAGGTTAATAGGTTAGTCCCGAAAATAATATAAATAGCATATTAATGCATATAAAACATCCAAAATAGATAACATAATAGCATGGAACAATAAAAAATTATAGATACGTTGGAGACGTATCAAGCATCCCCAAGCTTAATTCCTGCTCGTCCTCAAGTAGGTAAATGATAAAAACAGAATTTTTGATGTGGAATGCTACTTAACATATTTATCCATGTAATTTTTGTTTATTTTGGCATGAATGTTCAGATCCATAAGATTCAAAACCAAAGTTTAATATTGACATAAAAACAATAATGCTTCAAGCATATTAACAAGGCAATTATGTCTTCTCAAAATAACATGACCAAAGAAAGGTTATCCCTACAAAATCATATAGTCTGGCTATGCTCCATCTTCATCACACAAAATATTCAAATCATGCACAACCCCGATAACAAGCCAAGCAATTGTTTCATACTTTTGATGTTCTCAAACTTTTTCAACTTTCATGCAATACATGAGCGTGAGCCATGGACATAGCACTATAGGTGGAATAGAATATGGTGGTTGTGGAGAAGACAAAAAGAAGGAGATAATATCACATCAACTAGGCATATCAACGGGCTATGGAGATGCCCATCAATAGATATCAATGTGAGTGAGTAGGGATTGCCATGCAACGGATGCACTAGAGCTATATGTTTATGAAAGCTCAAAATAAAACTAAGTGGGTGTGCATCCAACTTGCTTGCTCATGAATACCTAGGGCAATTTGAGGAAGCCCATCGTTGGAATATACAAGCCAAGTTCTATAATGAAAAATTCCCACTAGTATATGAAAGTGACAACATAGGAGACTCTCTATCACTGGTGCGCGTCGGTCCTAAACAAACGGTTTAAAACCCCTTTCCGCGACGGCATTTGGAACCGTCGCCAAGTGAGTGTGGGCGATAGGGGAGTCCATCCCACACGACCCAGAAACCGTTGGGTATATTGTGACGCCCCGAGACCGACGCTCCGATTGCCTTCCTTGTTTGGCGAGTCAGCTGTGTTTTATTTGTGTGTCGCATTCATCATCGCATCATTTGCATTGCATCGGCACTTCGTTGCCGCCATGTTTTAAAATTTGCATTCGTTCGTAGTTGCCGCGTTCCCCCTTGTCTTCGTTGACCGTTCCGAGACCAACCGTGTTTTCGGTTCCCTCTTGTCAAACCAACTAAGCTCTCTCGTCAGCCCGCGATCCCCTCCCGCGCGTCCGAAATTTGTCCCGAACCCGAACCAGATTTTCGTTACCGTTGGGTCCGGAACATCCCCTAACATCTACAAAACATCTCCGTTTTCTTAATTGGGCTCCCTAACCTAATTTTCCCGGACCGTCCGATGATGGACGGAGGGACCGGATACCCCTAAGCTATCCCCTACCTATACAAATAGTGGGAAACCCTAGATACTAGGGATCCTGTCCCATCCATCCATTTCGTGCCGCCGCCACCCACTCACCAAATCCCCATCGGGATCCCCTCCCGATCCAGCCAACCACCTCCCTCCTGTTTCCAGCCACCACCCAATTCCTTCAATCCAACCACCGGGCACCTCGGCCACCTCCTTCCTCGGCCCCTGCCCGGCGCTCCACCCCCAAGAAGCAGCAGCGCCTGAGCGCTCCTCTCCTCGCCGGAGCACATGACCCCCTCTGCCGCCGGTGAGATGCCCTGCTGCCGCTCCTCCGTTTTCCCCTGCACCTCCCGTGCCTCACATCTCCCTCTCGACCTCCTAATGCAGCGCCATGGATGGCTGCAGCCCAAGCCGCGTCCTCGCCCGGCCTCTCGCGCGCCCGAGCTCCACCTTGCGTGCCCGCCTCCTCGCCCTCGTGGCCGAAGCAGCCGAACAGGAACCGAGCACCCCCGAGCCCAGTCCCCGTGCTGCCTCTCCAGCCGCCGCCGACCTCCTTCGCCTCGTCCGCGGCGCCCGAGCACCGCCTGGAGCCGCAACTCCCGTCGGACCTCCTCACTGCCCGAGGCTGCTGCCTCCCCGTCGTCTTCCTCGAGCAGGAGCTCACGCCCGAGCTCCATCGCCACCCGTTGCCCCTCGCCGGAGCAACACCAGCAGGACCCTGCGGTCTCCTCTGCCCTCTCCTCGAGCCGGCCGCAAGCTGCTCCATCACCAGGCTGGCTCCATCGCGCCTTCTCCTTGGGTCCCTCCTCCTCGCTCTCTCTCTCTCACACATCTCTCTCTCTCTGTACTTGCCGCAGCAAGGAACCGCCGCCGCCAAGTACTTGCCGGGAGCGACGCCATGGCCTCGGATCTAGCCGGTTCCCGCGGTCCCTCGCCCCGCCAAGTCCCTCGCCTCGCCGCCCCTTCGCCCGCTCGTCGGAGCTCTGCTCCAGGCGCCGCCCGCAGTTCCCTGCTTCGAACAGGGGAACGAGCGCACGAGCAGCGTTCGCGTTGACCGCGGCCCCGCGCCTCCTTGTTCGATCCAGCCTCCTGGGCTGCAAGCAGCGCCAAGGCCCAGCGCCCCTTCCAGCCTCCCTCTCCACCGAGCGGGCCAAGGCCCACTGGGTGAGGCCACACCCCAGCGCCCCTGCTCTTGTTTTTTCCTCTGTTGGGCTTCCTATTCACTTTTGGCCCATGTGATTTTTTTTCAGGATCTGCAAATTTGTCTATTTATCCAGGGAATTACCGTTTTACAGAAAACCCCTTGCACTTCATGCATTTAATAACTCCACAACCGTGCATCGGATTAAAACAAACTAAATATGTAAAATGCTTAGAATTTTGTGTAGTTTAATAATATGCCACTTTCACCCATGTTAATATTGATTAAAATGCTGTTTGATTAAATTTGCTCGAATAACATGTGAAAATGATTTATTTCATAACTAAATAACCGTAACTCGGATTCTAATAAATTATATATGTAAATGGGGTAGAAAAATGCCTAGTTTAACATGGTGCACTTGATTTTGCTGTTTAACAACATTAAAATTGTGTTATGGCAGAACAGTACCCAATCTAAAATATGCTTATGGGGTTTTTCCGGAATTGTTGTTTGTTGTTCCGGCCTCATTTAAATTGCCTAAAATAGTTAGTTTACTTATGCTTCACCCTCTTGCCATGGTTAATAACATTTAATATTGTTGGGTCCATAAATGAGAGAGAACTAAACAATTGATGTGGTGTTTCGTCAATATGCAACTCGTTGCATATTGAGCTCCACTTAATTTGTAGTGTTGTTTGTTGCACATTGCCTTGCCATGCCTCATTAAACCGGACATGCATCATACTTGATTGTGCATCATGCCATGTTTCTGTGATGGTTGTTTACTATGTTGTTTGTTTCTTTCCGGTTTGCTTCTCTCGTTAGCTTCGGTTTCGTTCCGGAGTTGTGAGGATTCGTTCGACTACATCCGTTTGTCTCTTCATGGACTCGTTCTTCTTCCTTGCGGGATCTCAGGCAAGATGACCATACCCTCGAAATCACTTCTATCTTTGCTTGCTAGTTGTTCGCTCTATTGCTATGCAGCGCTACCTACCACTTGCTATTTCATGCCTCCCATATTGCCATGAACCTCTAACCTTGTCACCCTTCCTAGCAAACCGTTGTTTGGCTATGTTACCGCTTTGCTCAGCCCCTTCTTATAGCATTGCTAGTTGCAGGTGAAGATGAAGATTGCTCCATGTCGGTTTATGTTTATGTTGGGATATCACAATATTTTCTTATATTATTAATGCATCTATATACTTGGTAAAGGGTGGAAGGCTCGGCCTTATGCCTGGTGTTTTGTTCCACTCTTGCCGCCCCTAGTTTCCGTCATACCGGTGTTATGTTCCTTGATTTTGCGTTCCTAACGCGGTCGGGTGATTTATGGGACCCCTTGACAGTTCGCCTTGAATAAAACTCCTCCAGCAAGGCCCAACCTTGGTTTTACCATTTGCCTACCTAAGCCTTTTTCCCTTGGGTTCTACAGACTCAAGGGTCATCTTTATTTTAACCCCCCCAGACCAGTTCTCCTTCGAGTGCTGGTCCAAACCGAGCGATGTCCGGCGCCCCCTGGGCAACCAGGGTCTATGCCAACCCGACGTCTGGCTCATCCGGTGTGCCCTGAGAACGAGATATGTGCAGCTCCTATCGGGATTTGTCGGCACAGCGGGCGGCTTTGCTGGTCTTGTTTTACCATTGTCGAAATGTCTTATAAACCGGGATTCCGAGACTGATCGGGTCTTCCCGGGAGAAGGTTTATCCTTCGTTGACCGTGAGAGCTTATAATGGGCTAAGTTGGGACACCCCTGCAGGGTATTATCTTTCGAAAGCCGTGCCCGCGGTTATGTGGCAGATGGGAATTTGTTAAGTTCCGGTTGTAGAGAACTTGACACTTGACCTTAATTAAAACGCATCAACCGCGTGTGTAGCCGTGATGGTCTCTTCTCGGCGGAGTCCCGGAAGTGAACACGGTTCTTGTGTTATGTTTGACGTAAGTAGGAGTTCAGGATCACTTCTTGATCATTGCTAGTTCACGACCGTTCCGTTGCTTCTCTTCTCGCTCTTATTTGCGTATGTTAGCCACCATATATGCTAGTGCTTGCTGCAGCTCCACCTCATTACACCATCCTTTCCTATAAGCTTAAATAGTCTTGATCTCGCGGGTGTGAGATTGCTGAGTCCTCGTGACTCACAGATACTTCCAAAACAGTTGCAGGTGCCGATGATACCAGTGCAGGTGACGCAACTGAGCTCAAGTGGGAGCTCGATGAAGATCTTGTTCGTTGTGTTGTTTCTTTTCATATTGATCAGTAGTGGAGCCCAGTTGGGACGATCAGGGATCTAGCAGTTGGGTTGTCTTCTTTTCTTTTGGTTCCGTAGTCGGACCTATGTGTGTATCTTGAATGATGTATGACTTATTCATGTATTGTGTGAAGTGGCGATTGTAAGCCAACTCTTTATCCCATTCTTGTTCATTACATGGGATTGTGTGAAGATGACCCTCCTTGCGACAAAACCACAATGCGGTTATGCCTCTAAGTTGTGCCTCGACATGTGGGAGATATAGCCGCATCGTGGGCGTTACAAGTTGGTAATCAGAGCCATCCCCGACTTAGGAGCCCCCTGCTTGATCGAATCGCTGACGTTGTTGAGTCTAGAACAAAAATGTTTTGAGTCTTAGGATTATATATATCAGAGAGTAGGATTCTTTTTACTCCTCAGTCCCTTCGTCGCTCTGGTGAGGTCTCCTGACGTAGAAGTTTTGACTATTCTCTCCTCAAATTTCACTAAATTTTTTTTAGGATCACGCGGGTATCTTGGAATCGTCCCGATGGTTTTGTGACGAGAACATTGTTCTTGGTGCCTCCTGACATTTAGGGGTTGTGGCAGTGTCCCGGGGAGTTGAGCTCCGAGGTGTTGTCGTCACAATTTTATCGTTGCAGTTCTGGAATACCTGAGTTTCGCCGACATCGAAATCTCTTTTATGCAGTTGTTGGTGAGATCACCTCGACGCCACCCAGTACTGGGGCGGGAGTTCGGGAGTATTGCCATAACTTGTATAACGGATGTTTTTCGAAGGTTGAGGTAAACGATTTCCGAAGGTTTCTTGGTTATGTGTTGACGGATGGATACAGCTGGATCTAGGGATTGCTAGTTTGGGTGATATATTTTGTGTCCCCTGTATCCCCTACACCAGATTGCATAACCAGAAAGTTTCGGGAGTTTATAAGTGGGAATTCAAGTAGCCTTAGGATATCTTTCCGACAGATGCATGATATGAGATTGGGGTCGTCTAGTGGTCCGCCTGTATACGGTTGATTTTACAGTGGTCTCGTAGTGTCTTAAAGAGTCCTTGGCTGTGCCGACTCGGGGACGCTTCGTATGTCATGTGCACTGCCTTGTACATGATGGTGCTGTACGATCGAGCCCGTGTGGGCCCCACCACGAAAACTTCGGACGAAATCTCTATCATATGTTTGTTCCGGCTTATTCGGCAAGCCAAATCCCTTGTTTTGTTTTATTCGTGGTATTCGAGTTGCTTCAATGACAAGTGTTGATTCCATACCTTATTCTAAGTGGTGTTCTCATATTTCTATGTGGATGATAATCCTTCTTGATCATCGAGATCGTCATGTTAATTCTTTTCCAACCGGCATGGTTCTCTTCAAGATGATCCCATCATTCTCCCCATCCGCAAGATCAATTCTAAGCGTTTTCTCAACGGTGTTTGTTTCATCCGTCCCAAGGTGACTTTGTTTTTCCCGCCCTCCCACCCTTTTTCTTCAAGGACTCAGATTTATTAATCAAGTATCCTTTTTATTGATGCAAAGTCTCTTCATTCTTTTCTTTCAATGTTCTTACCCGGTGGTTCTCATGAAGTTGTTCTTCAAGTTTATCATTCTTCATGCTTTTTCTTCTCCGGTGGATTCAATTCAAGCTTTGTCGATCATATATTTTCCTCGTTTCAAATGTTTTTCTCGTGCCGGTGTATCTCTTAATCACTCACCTCTCGCTTTCCATGTGTTCCGGAGTGTTGAAGATATCTCAGGAGATTCGTGTTTTCATTCAAGATCCGTTCAAGCTATTTTGAGGTTGTTATCTCATTCAAGCCATTTAATTCAACCGGTGCAATCTCCTTTTCAAGTAATCTTTCAACGGTGGTTCTTTTCAGTGGGCCCTAACCCACAGGTCTTTTCCCAGGATCTTACCTGACTCTTCTAATTTTTCCGGAGTTATTCTCAAATTCTTTGCAAAGTTTGACGTAAGAATGAATTATCATCAGTCATATGTCTTTCTCCAAGATCTTTCAAATTCTTTTCTTTGTTGATTCAACCTTTCTATTCTTCATGGTTCCGGAGTGCCTCATAAATTCATGGTGGTGTTTCTCGTCATCATTCTCAACATGTGAAGACCGAAGAAGAATTTTTCCTAAATCTTGGTCCGCTCTCTTAAAAATTCATAGTTCTAGCTTATGCCATCCTCTCATGATTGTTTTCGATTGTGAGAATTCTTTTCTTAACCATCCGGAGTATTTCAGAGTTGTTTTCATTTCTTGATCATCCAAAGGCCATCATCTCAGAACTATTCATTCAAGCTTTCAACTCTCGTTCTCCAAATCATACCGGTGCATCACTCAAATATCCTCTAATCAGTTCATGATCTCTTCGTTCTCGTGTATCTAAATTCTGTCAAGTATCTTTATTCTTTTTCAAATTCTTTCCATTGAATCATGCCTTTGCCATTTTCATTTCAATTCTTACGGTGGTTCGTTCAAGATTTTCTCTTCCTTCATTATCATATCAATTTATTCGTTGTTTCAATCCTACCGGTGGTTCGATGAAGACCCCCAAGTTTGCGCTATGTCTATCTTAATCCTTTCTACGGGGATAAGTAGTATGCCAATTTCGTTGCTTGTCATCAATCTAAATTGGTGAAGGATACGCGTAATGTAATTCTTATTCTTGTTTCCTCCAAGTGATTAATTCCTTCTTCCGGAGTTCGTTCATGTTATCAAATTTTCGGCTCCAAGTTGTTCATCTTTTCTTTCCGGAGCTCCAAGTTATTTCAATTATATCATTTCAAAGCTTCATCTAATCATTGCAAGGCTTCTCCCGGAGTTCTTTTCAACTTTCCCTTTCGTTTGATCATTCTTTTATTACCGGAGTTCTTCATGGAGGCTACATGGTGGTTCGTCAAGGATTCCTTTCATTTTTCAATTGTTCTTCAAGATTTCTCTTGAAGTTATGATCCGCCAGGCTATACTCAAAAATAGACATGGTGCTCAACACATGTCTTGTTTTGAGGAGTTCAAGTATTCTTCATTTTGCATTCCGAAGTGCAATTCTCTCTATCAATATCTTTCAAGGTGGTGTTATGTCATTCTTGACAATTTGAGTTCGTGTTTCATGTTTCACATGTTGTCAAGAATGAGATATTTTAAATCCACCAATCTCTTTGTTGGAGTTATCTTGTGTCATGTTTCACCTAAAGCCTTCCCTAAGGAATGTTGCTAATTGTGGTGTCTAACAATGATCCAAGTTTTCTGCTATCCTCTCGGCGAGAGAAGATTTCATCTCTTCGTTGATCTCAAGCAAGCAATTGTTTTCGTTAGTGGCAAAATTTTCACCTCATGTTTTGAGATGTCTCCATAAGCCCACGAGGATCATATCCTTTTGTTGTTGGTTTTTTCCAACAAATCCGTTATAACCTTCTTGGAAGGATGCTTTCCAAGCTCATTTGTGGCAGAAGTTGTCATTTTCTTCTCCGTTATCTTATTCCGATGATCTATCTTTTATTCGTTCGTCCCGGAGGCATTGTGATGTTGCTCCCTTCGACCAATCATCTTGTTTTGTCAAGATCATGTATTTTTTTCCTTTCTTATCCATTTTGCCGGAGTGTCGTGTTTTCATTCGAGTTCTCTCATCTTATCAAGTTTTGCCTCCCTTCTCAACCGGAGTGCTGTCTGAAATCTTTCTTACCCCTTGTGCCATTCTTTCTTTAGTTCCGGAGGCAATGTGTTGTTTATTCATCGAGTATCCTCTCTTCTTGTCAAGATCATGTTCAGCTCCTTCCATTTACAGTCGGAGTGCTGTCCATATTATATCATTCTTATTCCTTCTCTATCTTGTTTTAACCGGAGTGGTATAAATATCTATCGTGTCATTTAACCTCAAGGTTCACATGGTGTTACTTGTCTCTCTTTTCTACCGGTGTGTTTTCATATTCCTTTTGATTTGTTAAGCTCTTGTTTCATATTCTTCAACCTACAAGGTTCTTGTAATGGTCCTTGTTCCTCTTGCTGAACGGAGTGTTTTAAATTTTGTTCACCTCCGTCGTGTCATTTCTTCAAGCTTTGCAACCTCTCAAGGTTCTTTGGTTTCACTCGTTTGTCAAAGAAGCAATTTGTTTTACCTCTTCCCCTTCCATTTCTCTCCGGTGCCATCCTAGATCTCGGGACGAGATCCTCTTGTAGTGGTGGAGTGTTGTGACGCCCCGAGACCGACGCTCCGATTGCCTTCCTTGTTTGGCGAGTCAGCTGTGTTTTATTTGTGTGTTGCATTCATCATCGCATCATTTGCATTGCATCGGCACTTCGTTGCCGCCATGTTTTAAAATTTGCATTCGTTCGTAGTTGCCGCGTTCCCCCCTTGTCTTCGTTGACCGTTCCGAGACCAACCGTGTTTTTGGTTCCCTCTTGTCAAACCAACTAAGCTCTCTCGTCAGCCCGCGATCCCCTCCCGCGCGTCCGAAATTTGTCCCGAACCCGAACCGGATTTTCGTTACCGTTGGGTCCGGAACATCCCCTAACATCTACAAAACATCTCCGTTTTCTTAATTGGGCTCCCTAACCTAATTTTCCCGGACCGTCCGATGATGGACGGAGGGACCGGATACCCCTAAGCTATCCCCTACCTATACAAATAGTGGGAAACCCTAGATACTAGGGATCCTGTCCCATCCATCCATTTCGTGCCGCCGCCACCCACTCACCAAATCCCCATCGGGATCCCCTCCCGATCCAGCCAACCACCTCCCTCCTGTTTCCAGCCACCACCCAATTCCTTCGATCCAACCACCGGGCACCTCGGCCACCTCCTTCCTCGGCCCCTGCCTGGCGCTCCACCCCCAAGAAGCAGCAGCGCCCGAGCGCTCCTCTCCTCGCCGGAGCACAGGACCCCCTCTGCCGCCGGTGAGATGCCCTGATGCCGCTCCTCCGTTTTCCCCTGCACCTCCCGTGCCTCACATCTCCCTCTCGACCTCCTAATGCAGCGCCATGGATGGCTGCAGCCAAAACCGCGTCCTCGCCCGGCCTCTCGCGCGCCCGAGCTCCACCTTGCGTTCCCGCCTCCTCGCCCTCGTGGCCGAAGCAGCCGAACAGGAACGGGGGTCCCCAGACTTGCCTACCTGCGGCCCACGGCGTGTGTCGGCGTTCTGGGAACGGGGGTCCCCAGACTTGCCTGCCTGCGGCCCACGTTGTGGCTAAGCTAGCTAGCCCGTACGACCCATCTTCATCAGCAAAGCATCCAAGACCCTCGCGAGGGGCCAAGCCTCGCGAGGCGGATGATGCAAGACCTCCTCAGGAGTGGCCTAGCTAGGCAGGCTCACGAGGAGCGGGGATATCAAGGTGGAGCAAACCTCACGAGGCTGTCATGACGTGAGCCATGACGATCGGCACCAGGCAGGCGCCAGGCGGGCGCCAACGCGCGTAGCATCCTTGTTTCCTCTTTGGTGCTAAGGAGGCGAGCACAGGCAGGGAGTACCGAGGCATCAGGCAAAGGTTGCCATATCGGTGCACCGAGACCAAGACCAGAAGGACGGCAAGGCGGAGGTCATCGTGGAGCCCAAGACGGCGTCACCACCAGAGCTTTTCGCAGGCGAAGACCACTTTTGTCAGGATAGCTTGTACTAGCTGTCCCCCTTCAAATTCGCTCGCCGTTGTTGGCTCCCTTCCCGCTTAATATTTGGGAAGAGGACCAGGTCCTATATAAGTAGAGCTATCTACCACAGTAGAGGCACCGGGTCTTGACTCACACAAATTCGGCAAGCACAAGAACACCTCAACCTTAAGAGGCTGTTCTTCCCCTTGTACTGTTCATCATCAGCCCAAGAGGCAATCCACCACCACACACACATGAGTAGGGTATTACACCACAATGGTGGCCCGAACCAATATAAATCTTGTGTCTTTCTGTGTTGCGAGTTCGTCGAGTTCGTCCGCGAGACCTTAGCGAGCTAGGGCGTGGATCGGTAGGAGGGAAAGACTTCGCGCGCACCCCAGAGTTCGAACCTTCAGGGTTTGCCGGAACCCCACATCCGACATTTGGCGCGCCAGGTAGGGGTGCGCCGTAGCTCCCTTCTTGTCGATCCATCGCTCCGTCGCTCCGTCGTTTCCATGGCGGACGCTCACCGTGCTCGACCTGAGCGCCGGGCTGCCCTCACCGCCCGCGTCGCTCAGACGGCTCCCGTTAGCGGGCCACCTCGTCGTTCTCCGTCTCCCGCCGCCAACGCTGCCACTGGTCCGGTGGGGAACAAGCAGCAGGCGTCCTCGCTGCATCCATCGGTGCGGCAGGACGGCCGCACCGCCACTCCGTCGCTGACCCCGGCCGGTTCTTCGTCTCATGCACGCTGCGCTCCCATGGAGGCGCGAGCCGCGCTTCTCGCGGCGAACGAGCTTCTGCGCTACCGCCCGGTCGACGACCTCTACGAGGAGTGGCTCTACCGCGTCGCCGAGCTCGTCTGCGCCGCAGGGGGCTCCTCGGCGCCGTCCCTCTCTCTGCCTCACCCTCCACCAGCCACGGGCGACGAGGCTCATGGCGCGCCTCTGCCACCTCTGCCCCAAGATGGTGCCTTGGCACCAAGGCGTGCGGCCCCGCGGTGTGACCCACCACGCCC
Source organism: Triticum aestivum (assembly GCF_018294505.1). Lineage (NCBI taxonomy): Eukaryota > Viridiplantae > Streptophyta > Magnoliopsida > Poales > Poaceae > Triticum > Triticum aestivum. The sequence goes on from NC_057799.1 coordinate 321,472,233, forward strand.
AGCGCCCACGCGCGAAGAGAAAAGCTGTCAAGAAATCCCTCGACCGCGGGAAGCTGCAGCAGTGCTCCATGCACCGCCTCGTCAAGACCGCGCGCCGCCTGCGGCGGCAGTGCGTGGACCTCATCAAGACCAAGCTCCACCTTTGAGGCGGGCCCCGACAACCACGGCTGGCTGCCGCGCCTTCACCCCCGAGCTACGTAGCGTCGCCTGGCCGGGCAAGTTCAAGCCGGATCTGCCTCCCCGCTACGACGGCACCACCGATCCCGCGGAGTTCCTGCAGCTCTACGAGCTGAGCATCGAAGCAGCCAACGGCGATGAGAAAGTCATGGCGAACTGGTTTCCCATGGCTCTCATGGATGGTGCCCGCTCCTGGCTCTTGAACCTGCAGCACGGCTCGATCTCCTCATGGGATGGGATGGGCGAGCGCTTCGTCGCCAACTTCCATGGCACCCGCGACCGCCCGCCGGCCGCGGGCGACCTGTGCCGCATCAAGCAACAGCCAAGGGAGACCCTCCAGAAGTACATCCAGTGCTTCAATAACACTCGACTCAAGATCCCCAAGGTCACGGACGAGGCTATCATCTCCGTGTTCTCAGACGGCGTCCGTGACGTCAAGATGAAGGAAGAGCTCGCTATCCACGAGGAGCTGTGCACATCTCAGGAGCTGTTCAACCTGGCGACCAAGTGCGCGAGAGCTGAGGAGGGGCGCCTTTCCCTCCTCGAGCTGCCAGCTGCGGGGGCAGAGGAGAAGAAGGCCAAGGCCAAGGACGTAAAGAGCAAGGAAGCGGCTGTGCTCGCAGCGGAGCCGGACACCAAGCGAGGCAAAGATCAGCCCGAGTCATCTAAGAATAGCCAGCCGTTCTGCGCCTTCCACAACCTGAACACCCACAACACCAGCGACTGTCAAGAGCTCAGAGCCATTCGCGAAGGACACTTCGGTCGACGCCCCGAGCGTAGTGACCGGGGCTACGGCCGCGGAGGAGGACGTGGAGGTGCACGTTGGGACGACCGTGGCCCGCGCCAGGAGTGGCGCGACAGGCCTCGTGAGGACCGCTGACAGGACCATCCTCGCGAGGGCGCCTGGAGGGATCAGCCTCGTGAGGACCGTCCTCAGGGAAACGCCCGTCTTCCCCCGCCGCCGCCGCCACCAAGAAGGAACGACGATCACCACCAGGACGAGGGGGCTGGGGGCTTCCAGGAGCCGCGTGCAATCGCCTGCATCTTGGGCGGCACGCAGGCCCCAGCTTCGCAATGCATCTTCAAACAGTTTGCTCGTGAAGTGAACGCAGTCCTCCCCAAGCTCGAGGCCACGCGCCCACTCAGGTGGTCCCAATGCGCCACCACTTTCAACTCGGCAGATCAGCTCAAGTGCGCAGCCACCGCTGGCGCTCTCCCGATGCTTTGTTCACCAGTCATCAGCAATGTGCAAGTTACCAAGACACTCATCGACGGTGGCGTAGGGCTCAACGTCCTGTCCGTCGACACGTTCGACAACCTCCAAGTGCCATATGAGCAGCTTCAGCCTACCAAGCCCTTCTCAGGAGTGACCGACGGTTCCACCACACCGATAGGTCAGGTCCGCCTGCCTATCACCTTCGGAGAGCGCAAGAATTACCGTACCGAGCTCATCGACTTCGACGTCGCGCACATCCGCCTACCGTACAACGCCATCCTCGGGTATCCAGCCCTGGCCAAATTCATGGAGGTCACCCATCACGGCTACAATGTCCTCAAGATGCCGGGAAGCGGCGGGATCATCACGGTCCCATGTGAAGAAAGAGACGCAGTGTGCTCCCTCGAGCGCGCTTTCCAAGCTGCAGCAATCGACGACCCCGACAGCAGAAGTGAGGGCCCTTCGGATGCCATCCCCAAGAAGAAGCAGTTGCGTCGCGCCGGACCTTAGGAGGATGGCGCCGTAGCTGGAACCTCGTCAGGATCAGCGCCCGCGCCAGGGGCGCCTCCCTCCGTCGCATAGGAAGGTGCGCCCAGCGCCCTCCTCGGGCAGGGCTTGGGGGCTCTCTTCTGGAGGGCTCAGACCTTGCCAACCTCACGAGGGAGGCGCTTGGGCACCACTTGGAGGCGTGCTTCGCGGCACGTTTCCCTCAGGAGAACACAGGGCAAGGAGTGCCCACCGCTCAAGAGTTCATCACCAAGACCACTCAGGAACTGCAAGACGCAAGAGCCATGCGCGGCGACAGCCGCTCACGGGGCGCAGCTCCCCATCCAGGCAAGGATGCTGGGCTGTGCGTCTGCATCGACCTCCCAGGGCTCAACAGGGCCGCTTCTCAGGAGCGTTTCTGGCCTTCGCGCGTGGGCCGTTGCGAGGGCCCGCCACACAGCTACGCTCGCATGCCCTTTGGCTTGCCGAGCGTGGCGTCAGCCCATCAGCGCAACATGCGGCGTGTCCTGGTGGCTCAGGAGGCCTGGTACCACGCCGTCCTGGAAGAGATGGAGACGGTCTTCAGGGAACCTCCCGAGCCCCCAGAGCCTCCGGAGGCTTAGAGCACCGGTGGCTCGTGAAGAGTCATTCCTTCGACGCACGCCTTCAGCTGCACAGACTCTGCTTCGTCTATAGAACCAGGTGACATTTTCCAAGCTCGTTTAGCTGGGAGCACCCCTCGGGCTGCATTATTCCCAGGCTGCATGGGTCCGTCCCTGTGGCATGTACCCCTTTTGCTTATGTCTTTAGCTTACCTTGCTGGGGGCGCCCCTCGGGCTGCATCATCCCCAAGCCGCTTGGGTCGGACCCAGTGGCATGTATCTTCCTGCATTTACCCAAGCTGATTTGCCTTCCCTACTTAACCTACTTACGGTTATCACCTGCTTGGTCGCCACCCGCCGTGGGTCCATCCACCCCGTGCAATTCGCTTGCACGTTAAAAGGGGGGCTCCTGAGCATCGCGACTCAGGAGCTCTTACTGGCTCTCCAGCCCTCACCCCCTTGCCTTGACCACGGTATCGCGACCTGGCATACCAGCGGCGGCTGAGCTCGCTTGAGGGCCGGGACCTGAGGACGTAGAGTGCTTGCACCTAACCGCCTTGCAGGAACATATAGTCACCAAGACTCAAGACCAGGCGCAACCCGCCTTGAGGTAGGGCCTCGTGAGTCCCGCGCTGGCTCACGAGTGCCCAGATACACCTCGCAGCCCTGCCGTGCAAGCCACATGTCAGGGCGGGGCCGTACACGCCCCAGGGGCTCCTCCCGGAGGGGGCCCCCATCCCACGCACAAGTGGAAGCACCATGCTCCGTGCTGGCCGTCGACACTGCCGAGAGGCGGCTATGCCCGTGCGCAAGCGGAAGCACTATACTCCGCGCTGGTGATAAACAACTGAGGGCGGCCCCATGGCCTTACCAACCTCAGGGAGCCCAGAGCTCAGTGTCCAGCCTCACCGCAACGCGTCCCCTTGGGAGAGCCGCGCGAGGGGGCTGGGCACGGGGGATGCGCTCGGGTCACGCCCAAGCGCACGCCACCCAACCAGGTCTCCCAGACCTGGGCGTCACGCGCCCCTCCCGAGGCCGCGGTGAGGGAAGGTATGAAGATTGTTTGCACGTCAAGGGGGACTCCTGAGCATCGCGACTCAGGAGCCTAACTGGTCACGTAGCCCCTCACTCCTTGGTCCGTCCTGGTCTCCGGTCGGCCCAATGGCGGTTGAGGTATGCGAGGGGCCGGGCTCTGCCGACGTAGAACATTAATCTATCCTCGCGTACTCTCCCTATAAGCTGTTTGCGCGTCAAGGGGGACTCCTGAGCATCGCGACTCAGGAGCCTAACTGGTCACGCAGCCCCTCACTCCTTGGTCCGTCCTGGTCTCCGGTCGGCCCAATGGCGGTTGAGGTATGCGCGGGGCCGGGCTCTGCCGACGCAGAACACAAAGCGGACAGGAAGAAAATCGCAAAATCTCGAAGCAAATATTACAAACATATTGTCCTCACAATATCAAATGAAAAGTCTAAACGCCTCCACGAGGCCTGATGCATGGTGCAGGAACAAAACAGGAAACTAGCTGCAGGTCACCCCTGGACACCGCCGTCGCCTGCAGAAGGTGCTCCATCCTGGGTAGCGACGCCTTCACCTGCACCACCAGCCGCAGGGTCGGCGACATCGCCATACAAGGGTGAGGAGGCAAAGCCGCGAAACTTCTCCAGCAGGGCCTCCACCTGACCTTGCACAGCTGCGGCGGCGGCTTCGCAGTCATCCTCAGCCATAGGCTCGAGCAGCTCCTCAAGGCAAGCGTTGGGGTCGCGAAGGTACAAGTGGCTGAAAACGCAGGTCAATGCAGCTGAGGACAGGACGCGAGCCTCTGCCTCCTCCATAGGACCGACGCCGTCAACGACTTCCTCGAGCGCCTTCACCAAGAGAGGAAGCAACGGGCGGGGTCGTCCTCATCGGTGGCCAGCGACTTCTCCAGGCCGTGCTCGTAGAGCGTCTTCAGTGCCTTGCGAGATCTCTTCTCGAGATCGGCAAAGGCCGCGCGGTCTTCGGCCAGGACTCGCGCCTTGGCATCAAGATCGGACTCCCTCGCCTCCACCTTCCGCTCCAACTCTTCCAACCGGTTGCGCTCGGCGGCCTGCGTCTTCCCCAACTCCGCCAGCTCAGCATCATAGTTCTTGACGGCGTCCTCCCGGGCCTTCATCTCCTCCTCATTCGCTTGGCGGCAGTGTGCTTCTTTGGCGTGCTTGTCGCGCAGGCTCTTCAGCTCGTCCTCCAGCTCTCGACAGCGGTCGCGGGCGGCCTTGGCATCTTTCAGCGCAGTCTCACGATCGGCGACACTTTGCTTCTCCTTCTCGGAAGCTGCAGCGGCTTGGCTCAGCGTCGTGCGAACCGCCAGGTCGGAGTGAAGCCAGCCAGAAGCCAACTCCAGGCGCCTGGCCACCAGGCGTGGGTCCGCGCCCAGGAGATCTGCCTGCAACTGGGTCATTTTCGAAAGAGCATGTTCCAGAACAGCAGCAGGAGCAGGAGAACCTGGGAGTGGGGGTGCAGTAGTGGGATGAGGCAACTTCGTCACCAAGGCCTGGGAGACTGCAGGTTCTGGAGCAGCCGGGACCTCTCCAGCCGAACCAGACGCCAGCACTACCCGAGCCGGCGGGGCCATGGGGGCTGATTTCACACGGCGATGTTCCTCTTGGCCTCGCGAGGATGACCGGGCCGGGGAGATGCGGGCGCTGCTGCCTCCTTTCTCTGTGGAGGAAGGCACGGCCGCCATATCCTCCTTCCTCCTCTTCACTGAAGGCGCCGGCCTGATCGACCGAGGGCGAATGTCAGGAAATAACAAGTACAAACAGGGACAAGGCGAAGCTTAAGACACTTACCGGTCCACCGCAACATACTTCCGCTTGGGGAGCTTGAAGCTTGACAGCATCGGGACCTAGGGAGCAGGCGTGCGGGCTCCGGCAGTGGCAGGCGGTGCGGAGGCAGGGCTGGAGCCAGCCCCAGGAGGTGTCGGGACAGAGGCGGCATTGCGAGGCACCAGCGACAACCTACCCCTCATGAGGATGAGGGGCATGTGTCGGCCTCGGCATCGTCAGGAAGGGCGCAGAGGATCTCGGCCATGCTCAGAGGGGAAGTCTCCCCCACCTCTTCCTCCTCCCCACGGGACTCGTCAGAGGACACGTCCACCGGCTTCGGTGCCGCAGGGGCTCCTGGGAGCGCCAGCGGCACCAGCCCGCGCGCATCAAAGTCGGCCTGGAGGCGACGAATGCCTCCCGGTCCCTGCGCTGGAACAGGGGAACGAAGGCGCTTGGCGGGTACTCCTAGTTGTCCCCGACTATGAGACGTAGGACAGCGGCCAATTCGTCGTCAGGCAGGGCCCCCGGCCTCAGGCGGGTCTTGTTTCCCTCTTCTTCAAGCTCCCACAGGGGGCGCGCGCGCGCTTGGAGCGGGGCACCTCGCAGCGTCAAGAACTCCCTCAGGAGCATGACCCCCGTCACCTTGGCCGCCTTCGCGTTGCCCGGCTTCAAGTCGGTCATCATCTGCCCCAACACTAACGTTCCCACTCATCAGCAAGCTCTGCCTTGGGCCACCCCCCATTGGAAGAGGGCGCCACCGTTGGCAACACCAGACGCGGATCGGCGCGCTTGGCGTCCACCATGACCCATTTGGATCGAATGTTGTCGGCCCTTTTCCCGGTGCTCGAGATCGAGTTGGCCTTGCCGGATGCGACGAAATTAGCACATCTGGAGATGTGCCCCTCGCTGACACGGAGGAAGAAGGAATGGCGTAGGAGCGCCACGGATGGCATCACGCCCAGGTACGCCTCACAGTAGTAGGCGAAGATAGACAGGAGGAGGACAGAGTTGGGATGGAGATGCAACGCCTGCAGCCTGTAGTGGTCGAGGACTTCATAAAAGAAATCGGAGAAGGGAGGAACCAACCCGACGGCAACACTGCTCGAGAAGAAGGGGAAGAAGGTGCTTTCCTCAGGCTCCGGCACGTCGGAGGCAAGCCGGAGCTCGGTCTCTCTCCACTCATTGCTCTCACCCGCCGTCAGCAGGCGCACGGAGGCGAGGCTCTTCTCTATGACGGTGGGCACCTCAAGGGCCGCGCATACCAAGCCGGTGCTGAGGAAGTCCTAACTTTGCGCGGCGCCATGGATCGCAGATGCAGGATGAGATTGGAGCAGATCTAGAGGTAGCGGTGGCGAGGAGCGCGAAAGGGGATCTGGAGCGAGGCAAGAAAGAAGCAATGAAGGCAAGTTCTGCCTGCACCAGCCTTTCGTCAGGTCAAGCAGTTGCCGAGGCAGCGTGGGGAAGCGGAGACGCCCACGTCCAATCAACCGCCATGCGTCAACCGAGGCCGCAAGCTTTTGGGGCCCGCGGTGCTCCGTACTTGACCCTTAGCTTCGCCGTGAAGCCAAGCCCGAGCGCACCTTGGGCTCAGGGGCTACTGTCGAGGTTCTAGGAACGGGGGTCCCCAGACTTGCCTGCCTGCGGCCCACGGCGTGGCTAAGCTAGCAGGCCCGTACGGCCCATCTTCATCAGCAAAGCATCCAAGACCCTCGCGAGGGGCCAAGACTCGCGAGGCGGACGACGCAAGACCTCCTCAGGAGTGGCCTAGCTAGGAAGGCTCACGAGGAGCGGAGATATCAAGGCGGGGCAAACCTCACGAGGCTCTCGTGACATGAGCCATGACGATCGGCACGAGGCGGGCGCCAGGCGGGCGCCAGCGCGCAGCGTCCTTGTTTCCTCTTTGGTGCTAAGGAGGCGAGCACAGGTGAGGAGTACCGAGGCATCATGCAAAGGTTGCCATATCAGTGCACCGAGACCAAGACCAGAAGGACGACAAGGCGGAGGTCATCGTGGAGCCCAAGACGGCGTCACCACCAGAGCTTTTCGCAGGCGAAGACCACTTTTGTCAGGATAGCTTGTACTAGCTGTCCCCCTTCAAATTCTCCCGCCGTTGTTGCCTCCCTTCCCGCTCAATATTTGGGAAGAGGACCAGGGCCTATATAAGTAGAGCTAGCTACCACAGTAGAGGCACCGGGTCCTGACTTACACAAATTCGGCAAGCACAAGAACACCTCAACCTCAGGAGGTTGTTCTTCCCCTTGTAATGTTCATCATCAGCGCAAGAGGCAATCCACCACCACACAGACTGGAGTAGGGTATTACACCTCAACGGTGGCCCGAACCAGTATAAATCTCGTGTCTTCCTGTGTTGCGAGTTCGTCGAGTTCGTCCGCGAGACCTTAGCGAGCTAGGGCGTGGATTGGTAGGAGGGAAAGACTTCGGGCGCACCCCAGAGTTTGAACCTTAAGGGTTTGCCGGAACCCCACATCCGACAGCGTGGCGCTGCGAGCGGGCCCGTACAGCCCATCTTCATCAACAAGGCATTCAAGACCCTCGCGAGGGGCCAAGCCTCGCGAGGCGGACGATGCAAGACCTCCTCAGGAGCGGCCTCACCAGGTTGGCTCGCGAGGGGCGGAGAGATCAAGGCAAGGCAAACCTCGCGAGGTTCTCGTGACATGAGCCATGACGATCGAGACCAGGCGGGCGCCAGCGCGCACAGTGTACTTGTTTCCTCTTTGGTGCTAAGGAGGCAAGCGGAGGTGCGGAGTACCAAGGCGTCAAGCAAAGGTTTCCATATCAGTGCAACGAGACCAAGACCAGCAGGACGGCAAGACAGAGGTCACCATGGAGCCCAAGGTGGCGTCACCACCAGAGCCTTTTGCAGGCGAAGACTACTTTTGTCAGGATAAGCTATACTAGCTGTCCCCTTTCAAATTGGCCGTTGTTGGCTCCCTTCCCGCTTAATATTTGGGGAGAGGAGCAGGGCCTATATAAATAGGACTAGCCACAACCGTAGGAATAACTCATTCGGAGGCATCTCATCTCATCTTGAGTAATCCTCACCCACACCAAGCACAAGAACACCTCGCCTCAGGAGGCTGTTCTTCCCCTTGTACTGTTCATCCTCAGCCCAAGAGGCAATCCACCACCACCACACTGGAGTAGGGTATTACACCACAACGGTGGCCCGAACCAGTATAAACCTTGTGTCCCTTGTGTTGCGAGTTTGTCGAGTTAGTCCTTGAAATCTTAGCGAAGCTAGGACGTGGATCGGTAGGGGGAGATCTTCGTGCGCACCCCAGTGTTCGAACCTTGAGGGTTTTGCCAGAACCTGTGATCCGAAAATGCGTAATGCGCGCACGACTCTAGGCCCTTGTGACGGCTGCCCGTCCATCCTTCACTGTCTTCATTAGGACTTCTCGATGCTCATTGTAGTTTAGATGAAATACTTTAACCTTCATTGCATGTCCACCAATCATGTACTTTGCGAGGTATTCTTGAGTGAACTGCTTCGGGAACCACTGGGAACGAAAAAGATTCAGACATTGTTGTATAACAACTCATTATGGGCAGTAAAAAGAGAAGGCTGCAGAGTTTGTAGTTACCATCCTACAACTCACTATTGTGTTGGATAGAGCATAAACAAATAATTTGCTTGCCACCAATTGTATCTTTTTGCTAATAATCCTTATCAGTTTCCTCGCTTGATGCTTGTTCATCGATATCTCATTGCCCCATACGCAAAAAGGGTCGATGCGTGGATCCTTGCTAAGGGCATATGTACCTACAAGCAACAAGTCAATATTAGAAGCTAACTAGTGTCCAGGCCTGGATCTATATGCACTACATTATGGAACGACGGGAGATTACAAGCCGAGGGATGAAGCTAACCTCGGCGGAAAATGGTGGCCACTCCCGTTGTTGTCCTGCATAAGTAGTGGAAAGGCATGACAAGTACACCAATATTAACATCAAACAAATATAGCAAAGGTAAACAACATCATCTCCAAATGATAGCTTGAATGTGTTGGTTTCAGCATGCTGTTAATGCAGATATAAAATGGAAGGCAATGTTACCGACAGCAGGCTTAACAGCCATCAAATATTGCAATTCAAACTGGTATTGTTGAAAATGAATAGAACGTAGGTAATGCTTAAACATCACACTGGATAAATGTGTAAAACTGAAATAAAGGGCATGTGTTAACTACACAAGGAATAACTGGAACCAAATATAGCCGTTCAAACTGGTATTGATGTAGTCGAGCGGCACAGTTCCGACTTGCACATAATGAAAAACACATTGTGAATGACTGAAATAAAAAAGGCATAAATGACCAGTCTAACTGTCGGCGTCCTGGGAACGGGGGTCCCCAGACTTGCCTGCCTGCGGCCCACGGCGTGGCTAAGTCAGCAGGCCGTACGACCCATCTTCATCAACAAGGCATCCAAGACCATCGCGAGGGGCCAAGCCTCGCGAGGCGGGCGACGCAAGACCTCCTCAGGAGTAGCCTAGTCAGGCAGGCTCACGAGGAGCGGAGATATCAAGGCGGGGCGAACCTCACGAGGCTCTCATGACGTGAGCCATGACGATCGACACCAGGCGGGCACCAGCACGCGCGGCGTCCTTGTTTCCTCTTTGGTGCTAAGGAGGCCAGTGCAGATGAGTAGTACTGAGGCATCAGGCAAAGGTTGCTATATCGGTGCAACGAGACCAAGACCAGGAGGACCGCAAGACGGAGGTCATCGTGGAGCCCAAGACGACGTCACCACCAGAGCCTTTTGTAGGCGAAGACCACTTTTGTTAGTATAGCTTGTACTAGCTGTCCCCCTTCGAATTTGCCCGCCATTGTTGGCTCCCTTCCCGCTCAATATCTGGGAAGAGGACCAGGTCCTATATAAGTAGAGCTAGCCACCACAGTAGGGGGCATCGGATAGCGATCGAGCAGTTCATCCAGCTCTCACCCGCTAGGTCACCAAGAACAAGATCACCTCCACCTCAGGAGGCAGTTCTCTCCTCTGTACTGTTCATCATCAACCCAAGAGGCAATCCATCCACCACCACACTGGAGTAGGGTATTACACCACAACGATAGCCCGGACCATATAAATATCGTGTCTCTTTGTGTTGCGAGTTCGTCGAGTTCGACCGCGAGATCTTAGCGAGCTAGGGCGTAGATCGGTAGGAGGGAAAGACTTCGCACGCACCCCAGTGTTCGAACCTTAAGGGTTTGTCGGAACCCCACATCCGAAATTTGGCACGCCAGGTAGGGGTGTGCCGGAGCTCCTCTCCACCAACCTGCACCCCGTTCTGCCGCACTTCGCTCCCATGGCGGGTGCCCCGCCACCCACTTCTGCGGCCGACATCGACGGCGGGGTGTCAGGGTACCGAGCCCTAGCCCCCGCCCTGCGGCGGGTGCGGTGGCCGACCAAGTTCAAGCCAGATATGCCGCCGCGTTACGACGGCGCGGCAGACCCGACGCCGTTCCTGCTGGCGTACGAGGAGGCTGTCCTCGAAGCCAGAGGTGTCGACAAGATCATGGCCAACTGGTTCCCCATGGCCCTTGCCGGCGAGCCGCGCGCCTAGCTGCTCATCCTCCCGGGATCCATGGTGGCCTCCTGGGGGGAACTCCGCGACCTCTTCACCGCTCGCTACACGGTGCCGGCGCACCACGCAGTCGCGGCCCTGCTGGGTGGCTCTCAAGCACCACCTTCAGACCGCCACGTCAAATTAGTCCTCCGTCAGATCGGAGCCACGTCCAAGCGCCCGGGGGCTCTGCCTGGTTGGGCCGCGCCAGAGGCCGGCGTCACCTTCGGGTCAGAAGACCACCCCGACTCCACCGCCGGCTCCGGAATGCTCCCGATGCTCTGCACGCCCACCATCTGCAACGTGGCCGTTACCAAGACCCTCGTCGACGGCGGTGCTGGCCTCAAATTGCTCTCCGTAGAAGCCTTCAGCCTTCTTCACGTGCCGCTTGAGCGGCTCGGCCTCAGCAAGCCCTTCTCGGGAGTGGGTGGTGGAGCTGCTCACTCTCTGGGGCAGATCCGCCTCCCTGTCACCTTCGGCACACGCGACAACTACCGCACCGAGCTGGCGGACTTCGACATCGCCAGCATCGGTCTCCCGTACAATGCCATCCTCGGGTACCTAGCTCTCGCTCAGTTCATGGCGGCGACTCACCCCACTTACAACCTCATGAAGATGCCAGGAAGCAAGGGCGTCCTCACCATCAAGGGGGACACTAAGGAGGCCGTGACGACACTCAGGCTCGCCTTCAAGACCACGGCAGCAGCACAGCCCGCCGGCGCCTGTACCCCCGAGGCCAAGGAGGCCGCGCCTACCAAGAAGAAGCAACTGTTCACCCAAGACAAGGCGGAAACCAAGCACGTGCTGATCGACGGGGACGGGTCTTCAGGAGCCACCTTTACCATAGGAGCCGGCTTCGACCTGGAACAAGAAAAAGCCTTGGTGAGGTTCTTGCACGCGAACAAGGAGATCTTCGCGTGGGAGCCTAACCAGCTGGTAGGGGTCTCGAGGGAGGTGATCCAGCATCATCTAAGGGTGTGCCCCAATATACGCCCCGTGAAGCAGCGAGCAAGACGGCAGTCCACTGAAAAGCAAGGCTTCATCGTCCAAGAGACTCGCAAGCTGGAGGCGGCGGGTGCTATCCGAGAAGTTCGATATCCCGAATGGCTGGCGAACCCCGTCGTAGTGCCGAAGAAAGGCGGAAAGGAACGGATGTGCGTCGACTTCACCAACCTCAACAAAGCCTGCCCCCAAGATCCATTCCCACTCCCGCGCATCGACCAGATTGTCGACTCCACCGCCGAGTGTGACCTGTTGTGCTTCCTGGACGCGTTCTCAGGGTATCATCAGATCAAGATGGCGGTGGAAGATGTGGAGAAGACAGCCTTCCTGACACCATGTGGGGTGTACTGCTACACCTGCATGCCCTTCGGGCTGCGCAACGCGGGCGCGACCTTTCAGCGGTTCATGCACATCGCCCTGGGGCGGCAGCTCGGGAGAAACACAGAGGCCTACATCGATAACATAGTGGTAAAGTCTCGCGAGGTGAGGACATTGATTCAAGACTTGGAGGAGACCTTCGAGAGCCTGCGCCAAGTGAACTTGAGGCTTAACCCGGAGAAGTGCGTGTTCGGCGTCCCCCCCGGCAAGCTACTGGGTTTCCTCGTATCCCACAGAGGGATCGAGGTGAACCCAGAGAAGATCAAGGCCATCGAGGACATGAGCCCACCACAGACCCTCAAAGAGATGCAGAAGCTAGCGGGGCGGGTAACCGAGTTAGGGCGTTTCATCTCCAAACTAGGAGAGCGCACCTTGCCCTTCTTCAAGCTCATGAAGAAGAAGGGCCCGTTCGAGTGGACCCCAGAGGCCGACCAGGCCTTACAAGACCTCAAGAAGTACCTTACCAGTCCCCCGGTGATGGTGGCACCACGGCCTCTCGAGCCTTTGGTACTCTACCTTGCCGCCACCCCGTACTCCGCCAGCGCGGCGCTGGTGGCGGTTCGGGAGGAGCTCCAAGCCAAGGGCGTGCCGCGCCAACCCGGAGCTGAAGTGGCGGAGGGTCAGGACGACGCAGCAAAGGCATCAGCGGTGGAAGATCTAGCTCAGCAAGGCAACATCACAGAAGCTCCTGAGGACAGTCAGGTCGCAGGAACCCCTCCACCTCAGGATATGCCCCGATCTCCGCAGGGCCCGAGGCTCGACGATGTGCCAGCCCTCATCGAGCACCCGGTGTACTTCGTCAGCACCGTACTCCAGGATGCGAGGGCACGCTACCCCATGCCCCAGAAACTCCTGCTCGCACTCCTGGTGGACTCACGCAAGCTGCGACACTACTTCCAGGGCCACCCCATCAAGGTCGTCTCAGCCTACCCATTGGAGAGGGTACTCAGGAGCCCTGACTCAGCCGGAAGGGTCGCTGTGTGGAACATCGAGTTGCAAGCCTTCCAGTTGGAGTTCAGCACCACCAGGGTCATCAAGGGGGGCGCGCTCGCTGACTTTGTGGCAGAATGGATGGACGCCCCGACGCTTGAGGAAGGAGAAGACCGGTCCACCTCCCCAGGAAGCGAGGCTCCAGACGGTTGGGTCATGTATTTCGATGGCGCCTTCGCGCACCAGGGCGCGGGGGCTGGAGTAGTGCTCATCTCGCCAACTCAGGACAAGCTCTACTACGCCGTGCAGCTCTGCTTTCAGCATGGCGAGAAGGTCTCCAACAATATCACAGAATACAAAGGCCTCATAGCTGGCCTGATGGCTGTGGCGGCTCTAGGGGTGAAGCGCCTCACCATCAGAGGCGACTCGCAACTCCTCGTCAACTTCTCCAACAAGGTGTACGAGCCAAAGGACGAGCATATGGAGGCCTACCTCACGGAGGTGCGCAAGATGGAGAGGCGATTCTCGGGCCTGGAGCTGCAGCACGTTCCCCGGGGCACCAACAAGGAAGCCGACGACATCGCCAGGAGAGCATCCAAGCGGCAGCCGCAGGAGCCCGGTGTCTTTGAAGAGCAGCCCTTCAGGCCATCAGCTACGCCACCTCTTTCAAGCATGACTCAGCCTCGGGAGGAGCTCCCACAGCCTCCGGCCACGGGAGCCCCAGCCAGTGGCCCGAGCACAGGAGCTCGGCTGCTCTTGGCGCTCGAGCCTCAGGAGGAATGCTGGACCAAGGAATTCAAGGAGTACCTGACGCACCGGACGCTGCCGGAGAAGGAAGAGGACGCGGAGCGCGTGGCCCGGCAAGCCACGACATACTGTATCCAAGACGGCGAGTTATACAGGAAACGACTGAACGATGTCACGCTGCGCTGCATCTCCAGCGATCAAGGAAGGGAGTTGCTGATTGACATATGCGGCGGGGACTGCGGACACCACTCGTCGTCACAGACCCTCATCGGCAAGGTGTTCCGCAGTGGATTCTACTGGCCTACATCACTCAACGACGCAGCCGAGCTGGTGAAGTCCTGCGAAGCTTGCCAATTCCATGCCAAGCAAATCCATCAGCCTGCTCAGGGCCTCCAAACCATCCCGCTCACATGGCCGTTCGAGGTGTGGGGGTTGGACATCCTAGGCCCGTCCCCTCGGGCGCTAGGGGGCTATTGCTATCTCTACGTCGCCATCGACAAGTTCACCAAGTGGGCGGAAGTAGAAGCCGTCCGAACCATCCCAGCCGGCTCTGCTGTCAAGTTCATCAAGGGCCTCGTGAGCCGCTTCGGGGTCCCCTACCACATCATCACAGATAACGGCTCGCATTTTACTAGCAACCTTTTCAAAACCTACTGTGCTAACCTTGGAACGCAGATCTGCTACGCTTCGGTAGCGCACCCCAGGAGCAATGGCCAGGCCGAACGCGCCAACGCGGAGGTCCTGAGGGGCCTCAAGACCAGGACCTTCAAGAAGAAGCTGGAGGCATGTGGCAGGGGCTGGCACGATGAGCTCTAGTCCGTACTGTGGTCCATTCGCACCACCGCCACCAAGCCAACGGGTGAGAATCCATTCTTCCTCGTCTACGGAGCTGAAGCAGTCCTCCCTCATGAGGTCAAGCATCACTCCGCACGGGTCCTGGCGTTCGACGAAACGCAGTAGGACGCCACACGGGGGATGGATCTCGTGCTGGGGGAGGAACGCCGTTGCGAGGCTGCATTAAGGGCGGCAAGGTACCAACAGGCGCTGCGGTGATACCACTGCCGCAACGTCCGCTCCAGGACGCTCGAGGTGGGCGACGTCGTCCTGAGGCGGGTCCTCTCCAGGGAACGGCTGCATAAGCTTTCACCAATGTGGGAGGGCCCGTTCAAGGTCGTCCACATCTCCAGGCCTGGCGCCGTGCGCCTGGAGACACAAGACGGGGTACCTATCCAAAACGCCTGGAACATCCAGCACCTCCGGAAGTTCTATCCATGAAGCAAGGCCCAGAGCCTGTGAAGAATCGCCGCCCGTGACACTCCCACGTAATAATGAGTTGGGGCTGTACACGCCCCGGAGTCTCAGGAGCGCCAGCCTCAGGCCCTGGTGCTCTCGCCCACGCCTAGTGGCAACACTTAGCTCCGTGCTGGTGAGAAGACTTGAAGACTAGATTAGGTGCCGGACGCGGCTTTTCATTTGCTTTTCGTAGTTGGCTCGCCTTTCCTTAATCGGAGTTTGCTTTTGGTGTTCCTTGCTGATTTGATTCCCTCGCCTCTTACCGCATTTTCCGGCTCAGGTTTGCTCGTGTTCTCTCTCTCGCATACCTCGCGAGGGGGCTAGGCAGGTGCCCTCGTGAGCATTTTTCTGTTCTCTGCCTTCTCGCGAGCCACCCTCGTTCGAGCCCAAAAGCTGGCGCACCTCTCCTAGTCCGTGCCCCACGGGTACCGCGATACAAAGCGCCAGGTCAGGGCCAGGGTGGACGGCAAGTCCTTTAACGCACTTCCTAACGAGTTTGTGCAGTTCCTGAGCGAATGCAGGCCACCAAGGCAAGATGTTCACGAGGAAATAAGCGCTTCGTAAGGAAGAAGGGCGTCCTGAACGCACTAGGTTAAGTTATCTTTGCATAAAATAACAACACGGCACGGGAATAACACGCATAGTACAATAACCAAGGAACCACAGTTCGATACACGCCCCTCTGGGCCCATACTGGTTTCACTTTTTGATGCAGGAAAAAAGAGCAAAACAAAGCGGCGTTGCGGCGATCCGCGGAGGCAGGCCCCTAGCGATGCCCCGAGCCGAGCCAGATCCCTCCTTGCGCTTCACGGAGGCGCGGCGACGAGATGACCCGCTGCCGCCTTCGAGGCGGGCGCGGCGGCTGGTCGTAGCCACCACTGCTGGAACTGTCGCTGGAGGAAGAGCCGTCGTAGCTGGAGGAGACACGGTCGCCGCCGAAGGCAGGCTCGCCTTCGTCCTCGCCGCGACCGTCACCAAGGCCGAGCACCTCCTCACTGTCGTTCGTCTCGGGGCAGCACCCGCCGCGGCGACCATCTTCCCCAAACACCCTCACGTAGAGGGTCGATCCACCATCGTACCTGAAGTGGAGGGTGCACCGCCTGCCTAGGCCGCGCGCGCGGGCGAACGTCTGCCACCCGCGGGAATGGGATATGTTGCCCGCGGTGGAAGTCTCGACCGCGACCCAAGAGGCCTTGCTGTAGAAACCATCCGCCTGCAACCAGAGTCCGCCTGGACCAGGGGCCGGCAGTTCGTCGACGAAGAAGCGCGGAAGCTGGAGCCAATTGCCGGTCGGGTTCTCCGACCAGACGACGAACTCCAGCGACACCTCCGCTGAATGGAAGCGCGGACGGGGAGGCCGCGCCACCATAGCTCGCCTCCCCTCGTCAACAGGATCGCCATGGCTAGGACGACCCCCTCCGCGTGCCGCGACGCCGCCTCGACAGTGGGCCACGACGGGGGACGCGACGTGCTTGCGCGGACGGCCACGCCCGCGCTTGGGCGCCGGGGAGCCGGGTCCCTCACGAGGGGCCTTTCCCTTCTCGGCGGCGGAGAACTTCCTTCGTGGTGCCATTGGTGGCACTGCAAGAAATGGAGCGAGGAAGAAGAAGCAAGCAAGCAAGGAAGAGATGGGCGACGGGGGCTCCGCCCCCTCCCCATTTATAACGGAAGAAGGCCAACCGGCGCCTCCCACGATCGCAGGTAATGATGGTTTTCCTTGCATGTCGCAGGGACTTGTCAACTCGTGCAGTTGCCGAGGCAGCGTGGGGAAGCGAAGACGCCCACGTCCAATCAACTGCCACGCGTCAACCGAGGCCGCAGGCTTTTGGGGCCCGCGGTGCTCTGTACTTGACCCTTGGCTTCGTCGTGAAGCCAAGGCCGAGCGCACCTTGGGCCCGGGGGCTACTGTCGGCGTCCTGGCAATGGGGGTCCCCAGACTTGCCTGCCTGCGGCCCACGGCGTGGCGAAGTTAGCAGGCCGTATGGCCCATCTTCATCAACAAGTCATACAAGACCCTTGCGAGGCGGGCGACCCAAGACCTCCTCAGGAGTGGCCTAGTCAGGCAGGCTCACGAGGAGCAGAGATATCAAGGCGGGGCGAACCTCACGAGGCTCTCGTGACATGAGCCATGACGATTGACACCAGGCAGGCGCCAGCGCGCGCAGCGTCCTTGTTTCCTCTTTGGTGCTAAGGAGGCCAGCGCAAGCGAGGAGTACCGAGGCATCAGGCAAAGGTTGCTATATCGGTGCAACGAGACCAAGACCAGGAGGACAGCAAGACGGAGGTCATCATGGAGCCCAAGACGGTGTCACCATCAGAGCCTTTCGCAGGCGAAGACCACTTTTGTCAGGATAGCTTGTACTAGCTGTCCCCCTTTGAATTTGCCCGCCGTTGTTGGCTCCCTTCCCGCTCAATATTTGGGAAGAGGACCAGGGCCTATATAAGTAGAGCTAGCCACCACAGTAGGGGGCATCGGATAGCGATCGAGCAGTTCATCCAGCTCTCACCCGCTAGGTCACCAAGCACAAGAACACCTCAACCTCAGGATGCTGTTCTCTCCTCTGTACTGTTCATCATCAGCCCAAGAGGCAATCCATCCCCCACCACACTGGAGTAGGGTATTACACCACAACGGTGGCCCGAACCAGTATAAATCTCGTGTCTCTTTGTGTTGCGAGTTCATCGAGTTCGTCCGCGAGATCTTAGCGAGCTAGGGCGTAGATCGGTAGGAGGGAAAGACTTCGCGCGCACCCCAGTGTTTGAACCATAAGGGTTTGCCGGAACCCCACATCCGACAATAACAACCAAATATAGGCTTTGAAAACTGGACAGAGTCTCACTGCAACCAACCTAACAAGCAAATACAGATAAACATGACATATGCTTGAAAACTGGACAAATGCTCACTTCAACCAACATAACAAGCAGATAAAAGATAAACAAGGCATCTGCTTGATAACTGGACAAATGCTAAAAAAGCAACCTAAGAACCAAATACAGATAAACAGGGCATCTGCTTGATAACTGGACAAATGCTAAAAAAAAGCAACCTAACAACCAAATAAAGATAAACAAGGCATCTGCTTGATAACTGGACAAATACTCACTGCAACCAAACTAAGAACCAAATACAGATAAACAAGGCAACTGCTCGATAACTGGAAAAATGTTCACTCCAACCAACCTAACAACCAAATACAGATAAACAAGGCATCTACTCACTATAAACAACCAAATATAGCCATTTGTGAAACTAAAGTGGACAATTCATACTTAAACATCACATAGGCCTATTGAACAATCATTTTTGCATAACTGAAATAATTAAACATGGCACAGTTAAAGCACCACACATCAAATGCTACTACAAAGGGTTCGGGTTGGCAAGCTAGAAAAGGTAAGATTTGCTGATAGAATGTTGCCTCACATTTCATGGACGGGATCCTTCCAGTTGGAAGAGCAGAGACCCATGGTGCGCTCTTTGATGTCACAGATGGGCTGTTTCACCTTGGAAGAACCTTCGTGGGTGCCCTCCTCATGGTTGTGGTCGATGAGATCTGAGTTGGCAATTGAGGATCCCAAGCCGCCGCCGTAGAACGTGTCCTTCAGAAGTGACAAAATGGGCTCGATGGCATATAAAGCTTGCAAATCCTTGACCGCTTGGCGGAGGAGATCAGCGGAAGGGCCGTCGAAGAGATCGACGGCAGTTGAACCAGAGGGGTTGGGGATGGACCACTTAACCTGTGACATGGACCGCGTGAAGCCGTCGGTGTGGACGAGCTTGATGTCGTAGCCAGCTTTCCCGAGATACAGTAATACGCTAGCCCGCTGACATGGAGCCTTCGGCATGGCAACGTAGTCAACGTCTTCGCCGGCTTCCGCGGCGACGTGTTGCTCCGGGATCGATAGGTCGGGGCAAACGGCGGCCACCTCGCCAACGTCCGCTGGAGAGGCCATGATAAACCTCTTCTTGGCCGAACGCTCGTCGGGCTCCCAGGGATACGTGGTCGAGCTTAGGCTGCGACATTCTGGAGCAGGGGATGTGGATCTTGCGGGGAGGGACACCGCGGTCCTCATCTAAAAACTTAGGGGAGTGGGGCGACGGTATGGGAATCGCTGGGTAACCTGAACTTTATTATCTAAACTAGGAGGAACGGGCAGACCGGCAGGGTTGGCGGCGGCGGCGGCCGTGAGCTAGGGTTTGAGGGGGGTGGGGAGGGGGGCGGGTGGGGGACTGTGGAGGGGGGTTGGTGTTTAAGGATACGCCGCCGCTACTGAAAATTTTAGTAATGGTGGGTGGACATGGTGGTGGACGTGGGAGGGCGACGGTTCAAATACCTCAGCTACTGCAATTTACTATAAGGTCGGTGCTGGAGGAGTGTGGGCGACGGTTGAAGTATGGCGGCTACTAAAATTTGGTTAAAGGAATTGTGCGGGGCGGGAGTGCCCAAGATCGCACACAGTCCAATAACAATATGCGTGTATGATAATAAGGAAAAGTGGCGCGGATCCGCCGATTTTTGCAATGCTCAAGGCGGGTAGTTTGTTTTTTATATTTCTAGCTAGCTGGTCTATCGCACACAGTTCGTCCTAATTTCCAAATAAACTTACCCACCTTTAGCTTGCACAGGTGGTGGTTTTACAGCGCACTTGCGTCGCACACGGTTAAGCGACTACCTCCACCCTTTGCTCGCGCTTGCGCGGTCGTGGTGATTTCAGCGCACTTGCACCGCACATGGTTGAGCCAGTACCTCCACCCTAATTTGCTCGCGCTTGCGCGGTCGTGGTGATTTCAGCGCACTTGCATCACACACGGTTGAGCCAGTACCTCCACCTTAATTTGCTCGCGCTTGCGCGGTCGTGGTGATTCACATCGCACTTGTATCGCACACGGTTAAGATATTATACCCCGTGTCCGTTGAGGGTCATCAGAGTCTTTGCAGCAAAAAATAACGTTAGAGAGGGTCAAAAGACATCCACACCAGCATGTGGCCCAAATATATATGAGTGAAAAGGGTGGTCTATGATGTTCAAAATTCCAATGCACAACTTTGACCTCGCGGGCCCATGGTTGGGTGCGTCATTGAAGATCAAGGAGAGGGGCCAGAAGTGAAGAACCACTTGGAAGTGGCCAAATATATGTATGAATATTGGGGATGTCTAAAACTTTAAATACACAATGCGTAACTTTGGTGGCACCTGCTTCGCAAACCCAAAAGCACCCTAACAACCACCTAGCTAGGATATATATAATGACATAATGTCGTACCTAGCTAGGATGCTTGGCCCACCACCTCCCACTTTGTGTCAGCTGGGTGGATGCATGTAATGATCGATACTTTGGTCATACATGCATGTCGCCATGACCTACCATAAGACGGACCAATGAATCTTTCGTTTGGTCAAATGACAGTTGTTGTTGTCGATAAACCGCTTGGGCCAATAGATTGTTAAACCATCATAAAAATTGCACGAGAGGGACAACAAAACTAGCACCTCTTTACATGCAGCCCAAAATGATGTACGTTGGGAAGGGGGATGTGTGTTTTCAATATAGAATAATGTAGAATTTAGATGTGGTGCCTACCTCTCGATACAGACAACAACCATGAAGGCAAGGTAGTTAAGGACGAGATACGTACGCATGGTTTGATGTAGGTCGAACCCAGCAATCCGAGCATCTGGGAGGGAATCCTGACAACGCATGAGCTCGAGCTTTGGTTGACCGATATTTGACGATGACCGGCCCTAACACCAACTAGGAGGAATCCATTCATGGCCAACACATACCCCTCATTATCGGTCAAAGGGATGATATATATACACTCGGGCAGCCCACAGATATCTGTGTCATCACAAAAAACCGCACAAGGGAGACGTGGTCGATCAGAAGACTCCATATACACTGCATGCGGCCCGAAAATATATATGGGTACGATGGTGTATGATGTATTTAAATCCCAAATGCACAACTTCTATGGGCCATGTGAACTACATTACAAACCGAACACCGTACCCGACTCCAAGCCTGGTTCAATACCTATGATGTCAGTTTCCCAACTTCGAGGTGGCGGCGGCCGGGGGGGGGGGGTCGTCCCACGCATGCGCTCAAACTTTATTTTGTCTAGCATGGGACACATCTATATATATCTATACATCTATACACCTATATAGTGTGCGAATAACTTTGAAAGTTGCTCGTTGGATGAAGCCAATCCAACGGTACAGAGATGGCAAATCCGAGCACTACTGGCCGTTGGATATCATCTACATTCCACCAGATTCTGCCACATGTACAATCTAGAAGACTCCATGGTTGAACTTAAGCATAATGCACAAACCTCAAAACACAAGCACTTCTCCTTTGTTCTCTAGAATCTTCCATGTCTTAATTGCCCAAACCTCTTTTTTCTAAATGAATTGTCACTTTTTGTTATTACCTTTACAATGCACAATTCCATGAATCTAAAAATATATTTTTTATAAAACTAATTGATTTTGGATGAGGTGAACTATAAGAATTAAACAAACATCTACATCATGCATATCTGGGAGAAGAGGCGGGAAACCGATGAGAGGAGTGGCGAGAAACGGTGTCGGTGTACAAAAGTGGGGGCTCTCCTTTTGACCCCTCTACTTGTGCACGGGCAGTCAGAGCCGCACCTGCCACCACACTCAGCAGGGCAAAGGGAGGGAGCAAAAGCACAAGAATACCAGAGCAGCGCTCCAGCCAAAGGCACAAGACGGGCAAAGCAATGCCAAGACCAAAGACACAAAGAGCAAGAGGGCGAGGCGGACCCCCCTGGCAAGACCCTTGCCGGTACGGCCTCCACAGCCCCGGCAAGAGCCTTGCCGGGGCAACTTGCCCAACACCAGCAGAGCGCGCCACCCTTGAGCCCAAGGGTTCCAACACCATCAACCACATTGGAATCAAGGCTCGGGAGGCACCTCCGTGGTGGCATGCAGATCTTTGTGAAGATCATAAGCACACAAGATCAGATGACGACCAGAAGACGACGACGCTCGGCGAGATCCTTGCCGAGGAAATCCATGAGACCCCCGGCAAGATCCTTGCCGGGGACGACCGCAATGCCACGGCAAGACCCTTGCTGAGGCCCCGGCAAGACCCTTGCCGAGGACACCTGCGGGGCCGTAGCCAGGCCCACGTCTGCCAAGACTCCACCGCCGTTCCCATACAGCTGCCAGCCCAACCAGCTGGGCAGGCACCTGCATGGCAACGTGCGGCCTCCAGGCCATCTTAGCAAGCACCTGCGTGGTGGCATGCAGATCTTCGTGAAGACCCTACCACCACGCCATCTCAGCAGCCTGCCAGCCTACGTGGCGCTGCATGCCTCGTTGGCCTGGACGCGTGTCGGAGCGAGGTGGAGCGGCGACGGACGGGACGGGCCTCGTTGTCGTCCCCAATAAAGCAACAGGACACCTAAGGAGTGCATTTAATGCACCTTGTCCCGTAATGACAGGCGATAAGCTTGTACACTGTATACCTTTCCACCTCCTGTGTGCCACTGTGGCGACCCCTTTTGACTATAAAAGGAGGCCCGAGGCGTACTAGAGAAGGATTTAGATCTTTTGGACTACGCACACACCACAGCTAGTTCGAGAGCTCAAGAACACTCAAATATACACCAAAGCAGGACTAGGGTATTACACATCCTCGCGGCCTGAACCTGGGTAAACGATCCTTGTGCTAACTACCAGACCCGCTCTTTTCACAACCCCGTGCCCGCCAACCATAGAAGGGATCCCAGTGATTCCCTAGGTATCGTTTCCACCGACATCTTTGGCGCGCCAGGTAGGGGGCACAGTTGAGAAAATCTGCTCTGGTTGGAGCAGC
Source organism: Triticum aestivum (assembly GCF_018294505.1). NCBI lineage: Eukaryota > Viridiplantae > Streptophyta > Magnoliopsida > Poales > Poaceae > Triticum > Triticum aestivum. Next base: position 321,495,310 of record NC_057799.1, read on the forward strand.
GGCTTCATCGTGGTCATCACTCTAAGGAAGAAGACGACCAAACAAGCGGCATCATCGGCGGATGCAGTGACGGCAGAAAAGTAAGTCATGCAAAGCTTTGAGCAATTGCTTTTTATATATAAGGTTAGCGTCCTCGAAGATCTTGCCCTGTGGATGGAAAACCTGCACGCGATGGGGCCCTTCCACTATTGGCAACGCCCTTGCTCTGTTTCGAGTCCGCTCAACAGTTCGAGCGGCTGCGTCAAGAACGGCAGGGTGACCTTCTGCAATTGGCAACGCTCTCATTCTGTCTCGAGTCCGCTCGACAGTTTGAGCGGCCGCGTTAAGAGTGGTAAGGTGGTTTGCCTGGCAGCAAGCACACCCGGCAGGCTATTGTGGATCTGTCCTCAAGGCGTCGCGGCCTGGGTTTACGCGCCGGCAAGCCTACCCGATTAACATAGGGTGGACATACAAAGGGAGATCAAACGGGAAAATAACATGCATCGTTTCAAGGTACTGTAGAGTTATATTACATCAATTGTTGATGCGGTTCTAACTAAAGATCAAAATTGTCTTGGTCATGAACCTGCAACGGCGATGAGAAACGGGGTGCCTAATCCCGGCACTGGCCCTCTACCCTCCGAACTCCATCGACACGGCTGATGATGGGCTCGATACGCTCCTCGAGTGCCGCAAGGTCCGCATCCTCCGGCAAGCTCTCCAGCGCGGTGTCGAAGTCGAGGTTGGGGTTCCAGTATGCGACCTTGGTGAGGACCTTGGTCATGGCACCCCGGCAAAGCTTCCGGGCCTTGTCGGCCAGAGAGGCCACCCTGTTGGAGCGGAACTGCTCCAGGGCCCCGAGAACACCCTCGAAGAACAGGGTCAGTTTGGCGTTGGGGCTCACGTTCGGTTCCGGGACGTACCTCACGTTTGGCATCCCCATGGCCGCCAGCTTCGTGGTGATCCTGCCGGTGACGTCGGTGAGGCGGCTGATCCAGAGGTTTTCGCCCTTCATGAAATCCACGTGGTTGGCAGCATCATTGCTCCGCAGCTGCCTTTCCTCCTCCAGATCCTTGCTCAGGGTCTCCTCCCGGGCCCTGATGATACGTCTCCAACGTATCTATAATTTTTGATTGCTCCATGCTATTATATATTCTGTTTTGGATGTTTAATGGGCTTTATTATACACTTTTATATTATTTTTGGGACTAACCTATTAACCGAAGGCCCAGTGCAAATTGCTGTTTTTTTGCCTATTTCAGTGTTTCGAAGAAAAGCAATATCAAACGGAGTCCAAACGGAATGAAACCTTCGTGAGCGTGATTTTTGGAACAAATGTGATCCAGAGGACTTGGAGTGGACGTCAAGCAATTAACGAGGAGGCCACGAGGCACGGGGGCGCCCTCCACCCTCGTGGGCCCCTCGTGGCTCCACCGACCTACTTCTTCCTCCTATATATACCTACGTACCCCGAAACCATCCAGGAGCACCACAAAAACCTATTTCCACCGCCGCAACCTTCTGTACCCGTGAGATCCCATCTTGGGGCCTTTTCCGGCGCTCCGCCGGAGGGGGAATCGATCACAGAGGGCTTCTACATCAACACCATAGCCTCTCCAATGATGTGTGAGTAGTTTACCACAGACCTTCGGGTCCATGGTTATTAGGTAGATGGCTTCTTCTCTCTCTTTGGATCTCAATACAAAGTTCTCCTCTATCTTCTTGGAGTTCTATTCGATGTAACTCTTTTTGCGGTGTGTTTGTCGAGATCCGATGAATTTTGGGTTTATGATCAAGATTATCTATGAACAATATGTGAATGTCCTCTGAATTCTTTTATGTATGATTGGTTATCTTTGCAAGTCTCTTCGAATTATCAGTTTGGTTTGGCTACTAGATTGATCTTTCTTGCAATGGGAGAAGTGCTTAGCTTTGGGTTCAATCATGCGGTGCTCAATCCCAGTGACAGTAGGGGAAACGACACATATTGTATTATTGCCATCGAGGATAAAAAGATGGGGTTTATATCATATTGCATGAGTTTATCCCTCTACATCATGTCATCTTGCTTAAAGCGTTACTCCGTTCTTATGAACTTAATACTCTAGATGCATGCTGGATAGCGGTCGATGTGTGTAGTAATAGTAGTAGATGCAAGCAGGAGTCGGTCTACTTGTCACAGACGTGATGCCTATATACATGATCATGCCTAGATATTCTCATAACTGTGCTCAATTCTATCAATTGTTCGACAGTAATTCGTTCACCCACCATAATACTTATGCTATCTTGAGAGAAGCCACTAGTGAAACCTATGGCCCCCGGGTCTATCCTCTATCATATTAATCTACCGTTATTTCTATTACCATTTATTTTGCTTTCTTTACTTTTAGTCTTTATCATAAAAATACCAAAAATGTTATCTTATAATCCCTATCAGATCTCACTTTTGCAAGTGGCCGTGAAGGGATTGACAACCCCTTTATCACGTTGGTTGCAAGGTTCTTATTAGTTTTTGTAGGTACGAGGGACTTGCGTGTGGCCTCCTACTGGATTGATTATTTGGTTCTCAAAAACTGAGGGAAATACTTACGCTACTGTCACAACCGGTTTTCTAATAAAACATTTATTGAGAAACCGATCCCTTTAACGGACCAGTAGAGAAGAATCCTTCTTACTGGTAGACAAATTCTTGATTACAGAAATATCCAGGAGTACTAAATATAACACAAGGTTGAGCGGGGGCTGCTCAACAATTTATTACAAGAACACCGATATTATACATAAAGGCGGATATGACACAAGGGGTGTGGTGGCATAACTACTGACTCGTAATAAAGGTGGTGGTGGATATGTCACGGTGAAGTGGGTGACATGACTCCTAAATCTTACAGCTCATCGAGCGTCGGAGTGAGGCTCGAGGACTCTTATTTGGGTGGCGGAAGCGTATATAATACAAGTGACCAAATCCAGGATCGCACGGGACTGACTGGGATTCCTCTAGGCGTCGGACTCGCTATCAAACTCATCATCCATGAGATCGCCTTCGTCAATATCTGGCCAAATCAACAAGCCAGGTGAGTACTATGAAAGTACTCGCAAGACAATTTGGACATAAGATATAACAAATGCAAACATGATGCATATGAACAGATTAATAATGCGTACTCAGATAATAAAATAGCAATGCATGGGAAATAAAAAGGAAGTCGGGCGGTAGTCCTCCCGAAATCCCAATGTAATACTGAATGCCAATCGAGTGTCTGAAATGACTCCTCGAAAGGATACAAATAATTTAACAATGCCGTAGTCGGGCGTCAAGGCGACACCACATAAAGGGCGTATAATGGAATATAAACGACAGTGCGTGCCATAGTCGGACGTCTGAGCGACATCACGTAAAGGGCATATATCAAGAGTAAATAACAAGAGTGCCACAGTCGGACGTCTGAGCGACATCACATAAAGGCCTTATATCAAAAGTAAATAACGAGAGTGCCACAGTCGGACGTCTGAGCGACATCACATAAAGGGCTTATATTTCATAACTTAATATTCCAGTAGCTCATGAAGTTAAATCATTTCAAGGAAATACTCAGGTACGAAATAATAAAATGGTTAGTCCCTCCACAGGAATAACATTCAACCGGGTTTACCACTCAAACTTGTTCACCGGGGAGTTCCACGGAGACTGACACAGGGACTGACACTTAGACTGATATGGATACTGTTTGGATACATTGACCCAGGTCCTCAACCATGGCACGATGACTCGGGACGTTCTGACTCTGCAGAGTTTGTACTCTTAACCACAGCCAACGGATTTCTGTAGTCACAAGGGACTAGTTCCGTTTATTGTATTTTAGGAGAAACACATCTAACCAGTACACACCCATTCCACATTCTGTTGCCAGGAATCACCCTAAGCAACGTTCAAGAAAAACTTTGAGACGGGGAGGCTACAACCTCGCGTAGCATGGGATCAAATTTATACCGCGCGCTCTAAGGGGTGCCCCCCTCTCGGTCCCAACCGGAAACACCCATGCCCCCTGACCGAATGACTGGCTTTAATCCAGGGCCATGGAACCCTCATCCCGGCCCCTCTATTTGGTGTGTACAAGGAAAGAGGTTTGCAACTTACTAAACCGTATTCTTTGCAGAAAACATGTGGCAGCACGAAAAAGGGACGAACGGTAACGTGGCTCGGCCCACGTTAACCTCGGAGTTTGTCGGATGACATAAGACTGGCATGCTACAACAATACCATCTTACTACCTCTCATGTCACCACATGATCAGGTCATCTCTCAACAAAAGATCACAGTAAACTTCGAAGCACACGGTTAGTTGCATGCATGCAACGTAACACTCACCGATGCCCATATGCCATGCACAAACTATTCAAGCAAACATGCAAAACACTCATCATATCAAAGGATCAAACATGCTTGCCTGGTTCGGAGAAGTCGGAGTCTAGCTCGGCGAAGTTCGCGGCTCCGTCACCTCCTCCGGAATCTACGGTATAAAGGAACCGTGCACTAACGTGAATACCATTGCGTGCATAAAAATTGTTCCAAATTTTTTCCAAATAAATACTATAAAAAAACTAGGCAAAAATATAAGGCTGACAAAAAAAGAAGCAATCAAAAAGCATCTTTTGTTTAAAAGATATAAGGGTTTTAGTCCAAGGACTAATCTGTGATGGAACAGAAAAGATCCAGGGGCTTGTTTGAAAAGGCAGAAAACGCTTCGGTACGAAATACGTCAGCCCAGAGAGAAAACACATTTTGCCCGAAGGCGCTTTCAGAAAACGGTTCGAAGGGAAAGAAAGAGAGGCTGACGGGCAGGTCCCACCCGTCGGGTTTAAACTCTGAACAGAGCTCGCCGGCGCCCGAAGGCTGCGGTGGTTGCCGGCGTTGATCCATGGCGAGGTAGGGTGATCGGAGGGTACCTACGGGTTCAGGGTGTTCTTCCGCGTCGGTAGGTGGTGGACTTGACCGTCGGCGAGCACCACGTCGACGGCGACCCTATCTCCGGCGGACGGTGGTTCGGGCGAGGGTAGAGCTCTCCGGTGGGTGCTGCAAACTTCAAATTGGTGCGCGGGTCAGAGATGTGGATGCATTAGGAGACTACTGGCATGAGTTGAGAGGCAGGGGTGCACGCACGGGAGTGAATCGTGCTGGATCCCGAAGCGGGTCGAGGCGGCCAGAGTTGGGGAAGAAGACTCCCTCGGGGTCTGCCTAGTGGCTTGGCGTGGTACTTGTGAGGTGTAGGGATGGTGCGTGTTCAAGTTCGAGCTCGGGACCTCCTTTTATAGGCGATCCGAGGAGGCGGCCGTGAACGGGATAACGCCGGCGAGCAATTACGGCGAGGCAGAGGTCGGGCAGGGGGTTTAGGCGACTTGGCATCTTCGTGGTGGTCCACTGGCACCGTTTCTCTGCTCAAACCTCGGTCGGGCTTGCATAATACACTGGCCCTCGACGGAACGGCCGTACGGGCATGACGGCGGCAGGGAGCGCGCTCCGTGCCTCCCAGTTCACGACGACGGCTCTGCGGCGCGCACAGAGGAGGGGACGGCCACGCGGTGGCCTCTGGTGGCTTGGGCGGTGCTGGACGGTGCCGTCCCACGCTGCGCCTCTCTAGCAGCCGCAGCGGACGCTGCTGCCGCCGCGCATGGGGCGCTGCACCTCGGCCAGCCCGCCACCGACGTCCGCAAGTGTCCAGGCGATCGTGCGGCGCAGGGATAAGAATGGGGAACAGGGAGCAAGGCGCCACCGCGGCTACTGGCGAGATCGAGGTAAGTTTTTGAAGAAAACGACACAGGCTTTCTGAAAGTGTTTACTGAACACTGAACTTTGACAGGTACAGTGCCCTCCAGGTGTTCGACGAAATGATTTGGGCATGAGGGAAATGTTTCTGGAGCTGGGACTTGGTGTGGTGACCTCTTGATGCATCCAGAGGCTGCCTGAATTTTCTCAGATTTTTAGGAGAAAACAACTGAATTTCATCAAATGACAAATATGGCCCAAACTTGTAGCAAGCTCATTTTGAAAACTTTGAACTAGAGACCAGTGGATCTTCCTGGATCTTGGTTGAGGGTCCTAAAGACTAGCCAGGGAAATTTGGTTGGAGGCAAAACTCAAAGGAGAAATAGTGGTTCCTTTGTAAATCTCCAAGGGTCCAAATAGAGGACAGAAAAAGTTTTTGATTAGAAATAAATGGAGATAAAATCATGGGGAAGTTCAACTTGCTGGATTTGAAGTATAACTTGACACAAAGAGGGGAGATGGCTTTTGGGAGGGGATTTCCACTTAGGTCATGGCAAGAGGAGATTTTGAAAGGGGAAAGGATCACTCCATACGCCATAGGGCTATTTCAAAAAGAAAAGATTTTCCAAAAACTTTCCCAATGAAAAACATTTGTGTTGAGTAAACTTAAGATGAAAAACCTCCAAGACCAAAGATCAAGTCTTGGATGAAACCAAACAAAATACTTGTCATAGAAAGAAATTTTTTGAGAAGGAGAGTCCCTAAAAAAATTTTAAATAACCTCCTTCAAATCAAATAAAGATTTTTATAAAACCAAATAAATTTTTTGGGTGTCACAACACCTACCCCCTTAGGAAAAATCTCGTCCCCGAGATTTCAGCTGATCCTCAAATAGATGTGGGTACTCTGCCTGAAGGAAATCCTCTCTTTCCCCTGTTGCTTCATCCTCGGTGTGATTGCTCCACTGAACCTTGAAAAATTTAATTGTTTTCTGACGGGTCCTCCTTTCAGACTCTTCCAATATTTTTACTGGCCGCTCTCTGTAGGTGAGGTCTGGTTGCACGTCAATGCTCTCATGAGATACATGCTTTTCTGGGTTGCTCACGCATTTCCTCAACTGTGAGACATGGAACACGTTGTGGACGTCTGATAGCTCTTTGGGTAGGTTTAGCTGGTAAGCTACTGTGCCTCTTCGTGCAACTACACAGAAGGGTCCAATAAATCTTGGGGCTAGCTTCCCTTTAATTTTGAACCGTTGCAGGACCCTCATAGGAGACACTCGTAGGTACACATATTCACCGGGTTCAAAGCTGACCTCACGATGTTTTCGATCGTAATAGCTCTTTTGTCGGCTCTGAGCCGTTTTGAGTCGGTCCCTAATTTGTTTAACTTTCTCCTCGGCTTCCTTGAGCATGCCTGGGCCAAAGATATGACTGTCACATGTTTCTGACCAATTTAATGGGGTACGACATCTCCGTCCGTACAATGCTTCAAAAGGTGCCATTTGTAGGCTGGTTTGGTAGCTGTTGTTGTATGCGAACTCGACATATGGCAAGCTTTCCTCCCAACTGGTTCCATATGTGAGGACACAGGCTCTCAGCATGTCCTCTAGGATTTGGTTCACGCGTTCAGTTTGTCCATCAGTCTGGGGGTGGTACGCTGTACTGAATGCTAGTTGAGTGCCCAGAGCTTGTTGTAAGTGATCCCAAAATTTAGAGACAAATTGAGTGCCCTGGTCGGATATTATAGTCGTTGGGACTCCATAAAGACAAACTATACGGGAGAGATAAAGCTTAGCAAGCTTCTGAGTGGAGTAGGTCGTCTTCACGGGAATGAAATGTGCTACCTTGGTTAGCCTATCTGTGATGACCCATATGGCATCATTTCCGCGTTGTGATCGATGTAGTCCGACGATAAAATCCATTCCAATTTCGTCCCATTTCCACTCAGGTATCCTGTTTGGCTGTAGCAGCCCTGCTGGTTTTTGGTGTTCGGCTTTGATGCGCTGACACGAATCACAACATGCAATGAATGTGGCTATATCCCTCTTCATACCGTGCCACCAAAATCTTTCCTGAATGTCTTTGTACATTTTGGTTCCTCCAGGGTGTATTGAATATGGGGCGGTGTGGCTTTCGGTTAGGATTTGCTGTTTGAGGTCCTCAATGTTTGGTACACAAAGTCTGTCCCCGTACCATAATACTCCCTCATTGTCTATGACGAACTCTGAAGCCTTGCCAAGGCTCATTTTTCTCTTTATACCTTCGATGCTGGGATGTCCATGCTGAGCCTTCTTACTTTGTTCCATTAGGGTGGGTTGTATCTCCAGATTTGATACGTTGCCCTCCGCGACTATCACCATGTTGAGTTTGGCGAACTCCTGCTGAATTTCAGGCCTCAAGTTCTGTAGACTGTCGTTGCCCGAGCTGGGGTTCCGACTAAGAGCGTCTGCCACTACATTTGCCTTCCCTGGATGGTAGTGAATGCCGACATCATAGTCCTTGACCAATTCCAACCAGCGTCGTTGTAGTAAATTTAGCTCTGGTTGCGTGAAAATATATTTAAGGCTTTTATGATCCGTATATATTTCACAACGATTTCCCACCAAAAAGTGCCTCCACTCTTTAAGTGCATGGATGACTGCTGCTAGCTCCAAGTCATGAGTAGGATAATTTTCTTCATGCTTCCGTAGTTGCCTGGAAGCATATGCGACAACTTTGCCGTCCTGCATCAATACGCACCCGAGGCCCTTCCGGGATGCGTCACAATACACTTCAAAACTTTTGTGTATGTCCGGCACAACCAAAACCGGTGCTGTTGTTAATGTCCTCTTGAGTTCTTGGAAGCTTTTCTCGCACGCTTCAGTCCATACAAATTTCTTATCTTTTTTGAGTCACTGTGTCATTGGTTTTGCCACAGTGGAGAATCCTTCAATAAACCTTCGGTAATATCCAGCCATTCCTAGGAAAGTCCGTACATCTGTTACGTTGGCTGGTGGTTTCCAGTCAAGAACGGCCTTGACTTTTTCTGGGTCTACGGACACGCCCGCTTGGTTCAGTACGTGGCCTAGAAAACCAACCTGTCTTAACCAAAATTCACATTTGCTGAATTTGGCGTACAGTTGATGTTTCCTTAATTCTCCCAATACAATTCTGAGGTGTTCAGCATGTTCTTCCGGTGTCCTTGAGTATACCAGAATATCGTCAATGAACACCACAACAAATTTGTCCATGAATTTCATAAACACTTTGTTCATGAGGTGGACAAAATATGCGGGGGCGTTCGTCAGTCCAAACGGCATTACTGTGAACTCATATAATCCGTATCTGGAGGTGAATGCCGTCTTAGGGATATCTTCTATCCGTACTTTTAGTTGATGATACCCCGATCTTAAATCAATTTTTGAGAACACCTTGGCTTGTGCAAGCTGGTCAAATAAATCATTTATCCGTGGCATCGGATATTTGTTTTTGATGGTGACCATGTTGAGAGCTCGGTAGTCTATACACAATCTCAGTGTCCCATCCTTTTTCTTGGCAAATAATACTGGTGAACCCCAAGGTGAGGAGCTGGCTCGTATAAATCCTTTGTCCAGTAATTCTTTTATTTGCTTCTTTAATTCTACCAACTCGGAGGGTGCCATTCTATAAGGTTTCTTGTAAATGGGGGTGGTGCCAGGTGCTAGTTCAATGCTGAACTCTATTTCTCGGTCTGGTGGCATGCCTGGTAGTTCTTCGGGAAATACGTCGGGAAACTCGCACACCACTGGAACTCTTCTCAATTCTGAAATGTCTACCTTGTTCAACTTTGGTTGCCGTGACCGTGGTCTCTCTTGAGCTGCAACTTTTATTGTCTTACCGTGATGATGAGTAAGAATCACAGTCCGATTGAAACAGTCGATAAATCCCTTGTTGGTGGTTAACCAGTCCATTCCTAGGATAACATCCAGTCCTTTATTTTCCAACATGATGAGATTCGCCTGAAACTTTAGTCTTTCAAACTCAATAATCACTCCTTGGCAGTAAATCTGAGTGATCTGCTTATTCCCGGGGGACTTGATGATCATAGACTTTTCCAAAGAAAGTATCGGAAAACCATGTTGCAAAACAAAACTCTTCGAAATGAACGAGTGAGAAGCTCCAGAATCAAACAAAACCGTGGCAGGTGTTGTGTTGACAGGGAACGTACCGAGCACGATATCTGGGGCATTCTGTGCTTCCTCCTTGGTCACATGGTTCAAGTGACCCTCCTTGTGATTATTGTTGGGGTTGAAATTGTTACGCTTGGGGGCTGGATTATTTCCACCATTGTTCGGCTTGGGGGTCGAGTTCCTTGGTTTTGGGCATTGTTTGGCGTAGTGCCCTTCCTCCCCACAAGCATAGCAAGTGACACCTGGGCAGTATGTAAAGTCCTTGTCCCTTGAATGGAAATGTTTGGTTGGCCTTAGAGCAGTGGTCGTGGAATTTCTCGCTTCATTCCTCTGAATATCAGTCTTGCTCCGGTTGCTGCGAGCATGAGCCGTCTTGTCCCTTTTTCGCTTGCGAATATCCTCCAGGCTGCGGCGCTCATTCTCCAATGTAATAGCCTTGTCAACCAGAGTTTTGAAATCGGGAAAAGTGTGTACGACCAGTTGGCATCTTAGTGCTGGCGCCAGGCCGTCCAAAATTTTTTCCATCCTTTTATTCTCAGTCATATGCTCATCGTAGGCATAACAAGATAGTTGAGTAAACTGACTGTTGTATTCAGTCACTGTCATGCCTCTCTGCTTGAGGTCATCAAACTCCCTTTTCTTGATCTTTATAATGCTCCTGGGGATGTGCGCCCCACGAAAACCTTCCTTAAACTCTTCCCAGGTGATGTTATGTTCACTGGGGTGCATGTGTAGTAAATTTTCCCACCATGCTGTAGCTGCTCCAGTGAGGTAGTGCGGTGCATAAATCACCTTCTCATGATCTGAGCATTGTGCAATAATCAACTTCCTTTCGATGTCTCGAAGCCAATCATCGGCCTCAAGTGGTCTATCTGTGTGAGCGAACGTTGGAGGACGTGTCTTCTGTAGTTCAGACAACTTGGAATGCGGTTGGTATGGCTCACGGTGATTTCCCATATTGATAACGTGATTCATCATTTCTTGGTGCTGCTGCTGGCTTTGTTCGAAAAGGCGGCATACTTGAGATAATGCTGCCTCGCTGTCCTGCTGACTAGACTGCCCCTGTGTGAAGTTGTTGCTTGTCTGGGTCCCATAAACTTCTTCCGGTGGATTTGGCATGGAACGAGTCCAGGGACGAGACATTTTCCACTCTGGGGTATTTTTGCAAAACTCATGAGAAGAACTGTGTGGCACAAGGAAATTTTTGCAAAGGCGAAAAATTAAAAGACCTCAAGATTTTTCAAGAAAAATACTTGATTGCGCACGGAGAAGGACCGCTCAGTACATATCTTACACGCGATTCGTAAATATACAATACATCACTCAGGATGTGTGTACACATTCCTGACATGTTATTTAGGCTAGTGCACTTCTCCGAGTTCCTACATGATGCGCACACACACTACTTCTCACCAAACCTATGTACATATAAACATATCATACAAGCGGGTACGTCACACGGCTGCTAGGCGTACTCAGTCGGAGATGGTGAAAACTTCCTTCTGCCTGCCGAGTGTAAGACCCAGAGGTGCAGGAGACTCCACCTCCTCCTCCTCCCTAATAGGCTCCAGGCGCGTAGCACTGCGCTGAGGAGTAGGTGCGGGTGCGGTCGGTGGTGCAGCTCTGACTGGAGTAGGAGCAATGACCTGTTCAAACTCCTCAGTGGTAGGCAGACGGTGAGCGGTGGCTAAAATGGCAGGTGTATAGGATGCCGAGGACGAGACGAAAGTCAGTGGCGGTGCCACGTGGAGAAGCTCCCTCCTGTTGGCAGAACAGCCCTGAACTGAGTCCATACGGGCAGCCACAAGATCGTCCACGAGGTTGTCGAAAGCTGCCTCCAGAGCCTTGAGATACTCAACCAGCATCTCGATAGCTTCATCTCTCTCTCCCCTATGGCAGGCGAATGCATAGTGACAAGTATATGGCACATGGCATGGGAGGTAGCGGTAGCGACGAGTCTTCATCGTAGGAAGAACATCCCGAAGACGAGCTATCGCCTCACGGGCGGCCATCTGCATGGGATGCCTCTCCGTAGGCATGGCCCTTCCCACAAAACGGAAGTGGCGAGACGCAGAACGCCCTCCCTTGAATTGCACCACGGCCTGGTGCATAGACAAGTCGTCGCTGAGCTTGTGCTGGTAAAGCGTGAACTCTGGACGAGTCGCTGGCCCGATCGTGAGCTTGGTGATGGAGACGAGAAGTTTGACAAACCCCTCGGGCACATTAGTGAACACCCGTGTCTCACAGTCGTTGCCAGCCATCTGCAAAAGTAGGCAAAAATTCTGAGTAGTCAAATCATAAATTTATGATGACCAACAGAAAATAGCTACCTTTGCAAAATGCTGAAAAAGCACTAAAACGCTAATAACCGATTAGCGATCGCACCTAGTGGCTTCCTACAGTCAGCCTGGCTCTGATACCAAGTTTGTCACGACCGGTTTTCCAATAAAACATTTATTGAGAAACCGATCCCTTTAACGGACCAGTAGAGAAGAATCCTTCTTACTGGTAGACAAATTCTTGATTACAGAAATATCCAGGAGTACTAAATATAACACAAGGTTGAGCGGGGGCTGCTCAACAATTTATTACAAGAACGCCGATATTATACATAAAGGCGGATATGACACAAGGGGTGTGGTGGCATAACTACTGACTCGTAATAAAGGTGGTGGTGGATATGTCACGGTGAAGTGGGTGACATGACTCCTAAATCTTACAGCTCATTGAGCGTCGGAGTGAGGCTCGAGGACTCTTATTTGGGTGGCGGAAGCGTATATAATACAAGTGACCAAATCCAGGATCGCACGGGATTGACTGGGACCCCTCTAGGCATCGGACTCGCTATCAAACTCATCATCCATGAGATCGCCTTCGTCAATATCAGGCCAAATCAACAAGCCAGGTGAGTACTATGAAAGTACTTGCAATACAGTTTGGACATAAGATATAACAAATGCAAACATGATGCATATGAACAGATTAATAATGCGCACTCAGATAATAAAATAGCAATGCATGGGAAATAAAAAGGAAGTCGGGCGGTAGTCCTCCCAAAATCCCAATGTAATACTGAATGCCAATCGAGTGTCTGAAATGACTCCTCGAAAGGATACAAATAATTTAACAATGCCGCAGTCAGGCGTCAAGGCGACACCACATAAAGGGCTTATAATGGAATATAAACGACAGTGCGTGCCACAGTTGGACATCTGAGCGACATCATGTAAAGGGCTTATATCAAGAATAAATAACGAGACTGCCACAGTCGGACGTCTGAGCGACATCACGTAAAGGGCATATATCAAGAGTAAATAACGAGAGTGCCATAGTCGGACATCTGAGCGACATCACATAAAGGCCTTATATCAAAAGTAAATAACGAGAGTGCCACAGTCGGACGTCTGAGCGACATCACATAAAGGGCTTATATTTCATAACTTAATATTCCAGTAGCTCATGAAGTTAAATCATTTCAAGGAAATACTCAGGTACGAAATAATAAAATGGTTAGTCCCTCCACAGGTACGAAATACTCATGAGACTGATATGGATACTGTTTGGATACATTGACCCAGGTCCTCAACCATGGACACGATGACTCGGGAGGTTCCGACTCTGCAGAGTTTGTACTCTTAACCACGGCCAACGGATTTCTGTAGTCACAAGGGACTAGTTCCGTTTACGGTATTTTAGGAGAAACACATCTAACCAGTACACACCCATTCCACATTCCGTTGCCAGGAATCACCCTAAGCAACGTTCAAGAAAAACTTTGAGACGGGGAGGCTACAACCTCACGTAGCATGGGATCAAATTTATACCGCGCGCTCTAAGGGGTGCCCCCCTCTCGGTCCCAACCGGAAACACCCATGCCCCCTGACCGGATGACTAGCTTTAATCCAGGGCCATGGAACCCTCATCCCGGCCCCTCTATTTCGTGTGTACAAGGAAAGAGGGTTGCAACTTACTAAACCGTATTCTTTGCAGAAAACATGTGGCAGCACGAAAAAGGGACGAACGGTAACGTGGCTCGGCCCACGTTAACCTCGGAGTTTGTCGGATGACATAAGACTGGCATGCTAAAACAATACCATCTTACTACCTCTCATGTCACCACATGATCAGGTCATCTCTCAACAAAAGATCACAGTAAACTTCGAAGCACACGGTTAGTTGCCTGCATGCAACGTAACACTCACTGATGCCCATATGCCATGCACAAACTATTCAAGCAAACATGCGAAACACTCATCATATCAAAGGTTCAAACATGCTTGCCTGGTTCGGAGAAGTCGGAGTCTAGCTCGGCGAAGTTTGCGGCTCCGTCACCTCCTCCGGAATCTACGATATAAAGGAACCGTACACTAACGTGATACCATTGCGTGCATAAAAATTGTTCCAATTTTTTTCCAAATAAATACTATAAATAAACTAGGCAAATATATAAGACTGACAAAAAAAGAATCAATCAAAAAGCATCTTTTGTTTAAAAGATATAAGGGTTTTAGTCCAAGGACTAATCTGTGATGGAACAGAAAAGATCGAGGGGCTTGTTTGAAAAGGCAGAAAACGCTTCGGTACGAAATACGTCAGCCCAGAGAGAAAACACATTTTGCCCGAAGGCGCTTTCAGAAAACGGTTCGAAGGGAAAGAAAGAGAGGCTGACGGGGGGGGGGGGGTCCCACCCGTCAGGTTTAAACTCTGAACAGAGCTCGCCGACGCCCGAAGGCTACGGTGGTCGCCGGCGTTGATCCATGGCGAGGTAGGGTGATCGGAGGGTACCTATGGGTGCAGGGTGTTCTTCCGCGTCGGTGGGTGGTGGACTTGACCGTCGGCGAGCACCACGTCGACGGCGACCCTATCTCCGGCGGACGGTGGTTCGGGCGAGGGTGGAGCTCTCCGGTGGGTGCTGCAAACTTCAAATTGGTGCGCGGGTCAGAGATGTGGATGCATTAGGAGACTACTGGCATGAGTTGAGAGGCAGGGGTGCACGCATGGGAGTGAATCGTGCTGGATCCCGAAGCGGGTCAAGGCGGCCGGAGTTGGGGAAGAAGACTCCCTCGGGGTCTGCCCAGTGGCTTGGCGTGGTACTTGTGAGGTGTAGGGATGGTGCGTGTTCGAGTTCGAGCTCAGGACCTCCTTTTATAGGCGATCCGAGGAGGCGGCCGTGAACGGGATAACGCCGGCGAGCAATTACGGCGAGGCAGAGGTCGGGCAGGGGCTTTAGGCAACTTGGCATCTTCGTGGTGGTCCGCTGGCACCGTTTCTCTGCTCAAACCTCGGTCGGGCTTGCGTAATACACTGGCCCTCGACGGAACGGCCGTATGGGCACGACTGCGGTAGGGAGCGCGCTCCGTGCTTCCCAGTTGACGACGACGGCTCTGCGGCGCGCACAGAGGAGGGGACGGCCATGCGGTGGCCTCTGGTGGCTTGGGCGGTGCTGGACGGCGCCGTCCCATGCTGCGCTTCTCTGGCAGCCGCAGCGGGCGCTGCTGCCGCCGCGCATGGGGCGCTGCACCTCGGCCAGCCAGCCCGCTGCCGACGTCCGCAAGTGTCCAGGCGATCGTGCGGCACAGGGATAAGAATGGGGAACAGGGAGCAAGGCGCCACCGCGGCTACTGGCGAGATCGAGGTAAGTTTCTGAAGAAAACGACACCGGCTTTCTGAAAATGTTTACTGAACACTGAATTTTGACAGGTACAGTGCCCTCCAGGTGTTCGACGAAATGATTTGGGCACGAGGGAAATGTTTCTGGAGCTAGGACTTGGTGTGGTCACCTCTTGATGCATCCAGAGGCTGCCTGAATTTTCTCAGATTTTTAGGAGGAGAAAACAATTGAATTTCATCAAATGACAAATATGGCCCACACTTGTAGCAACCTCATTTTGAAAACTTTGAACTGGAGACCAGTGGATCTTCCTGGATCTTGGTTGAGGGTCCTAAAGACTAGCCAGGGAAATTTGTTTGGAGGCAAAACTCAAAGGAGAAATAGTGGTTCCTTTGTAAATCTCCAAGGGTCAAAATAGAGGACAGAAAAAGTTTTTGATTAGAAATAAATGGAGATAAAATCATGGGGAAGTTCAACTTGCTGGATTTGAAGTATAACTTGACACAAAGAGGGGAGATGGCTTTTGGGAGGGGATTTCCACTTAGGTCATGGCAAGAGGAGATTTTGAAAGGGGAAAGGATCACTCCATACGCCATAGGGCTATTTCAAAAAGAAAAGATTTTCCAAAAACTTTCCCAATGAAAAACATTTGTGTTGAGTAAACTTAAGATGAAAAACCTCCAAGACCAAAGATCAAGTCTTGGATGAAACCAAACAAAATACTTGTCATAGAAAGAAAGTTTTTGAGAAGGAGAGTCCCTAAAAACAATTAAATAACCTCCTTCAAATCAAATAAAGATTTTGATAAAACCAAATAAATTTTTTGGGTGTCACAGCTACTTTGCTGCATCACCCTTTCCTCTTCAAGGGAAGAACCAACGCATGCTCAAGAGGTAGCAAGAAATATTTCTGGCGCCGTTGCCGGGGAGGCTTACACCAAGACAAGTCAAGATTTGATCTCCCGACAACGAGCCATTTCTGGCGCCGTTGCCGGGGAGGCTTACACCAAGACAAGTCAAGACATACCAAGTACCCATCACAAACTCTTATCCCTCGCATTACATTATTTGCCATTTGCCTCTCGTTTTCCTCTCCCCCACTTCACCTTTGTCTTTTCTTCGCCCTTCTTATGTTCGTCTTTTCGTTTGCCTTTATGTCTTACTTGGCTCGTTTGCTCGGTTGGTTGGAATAGTTGTGTATTTATTGCTAAACAGAGAACCTAAGATCTATGGATCCTCATCCGCTTGCCAATCTTTTTAAGAGATCCAATTATGATGAACCAATTTCTAGTGATTTGAGTACACTAGATTATCTTTATGAGGTTTTGCTTGAAATTCGTGAATCTGAAAATTGTGATGAAGAAATTTATGAAGAGATTCACGATAGCTCCTTGAATAAAAAGCATGATTGCACTGATTATACTATAAATTCTCTTGATGTCAATTGTGCTAATAATATGCAAAACCCTAAGCTTGGGGATGCTAGTTTTGCTATGTCTACTACTTGTTGCAATGATCATGATTGGGGTGATTCGTCTTATGATCTTGAAAATTTATTTAAGCCCCATGATGATTATGAGATTGATAATAGTGTTTGCAATAATATTGAAAGTGGGTTTGGAAGAGTGTCAACTTTAGATCCCACATATTTGGAGAGTGTTCAATCTTATGGTATTTTTGATAAAAGTGGGTTTGGAGAGGTCATGACTTTAGTTATTGATAATCCCACTATTTTGGAAGAGTGCCACCTTCGCATGCATGTGGATCGTGTCGAGAATATGTCATGTGATATCTATTTTGTTGAATTTGCCTATGATCCAACATGTAATTATTATGAGAGAGGAAAATATGGTTGTAGAAATCTTTATCTTACTAAATTACCTCTCGTTATGTTGAGATTGCTATTGTTTCTTTCCGCTTCCTTGCATATGCTAGTTTTTGCTTGCCTTGATAATTTGTTTGCCTATAAGATGCCTATGCATAGGAAGTATGTTAGACTTCGATGTGTTTGTCACGTGTTTTATGATGCTCTCTTTGTGCTTCAATTCTTGTCTTTCTGGTGAGCATCATTGAAATCTCAATGCCTAGCTAAAAAGGCTTTAATGAAAAGCGCTTGTTGGGAGACAACCCAATATATTTCCTTTCTGTTGTTGAATAAATATTTTATCTAGCCTCTGGTTAGATTTGTTTTTATGTTTTAATTAGTGTTTGTGCCAAGTAAAACCTATAGGATCTTCTTGGATGATAGTTATTCGATCTTGCTGAAAAAGTCAGAAACTTTCTGCTCACGAAAACAATTGTTAAAAATTACCAGAACGTGATAAAATACTGATTCCAATTGCAGTAGATCAATAAACAAATTATCTAGGTCGTCCTATTTTGGTAGATTTTTATGAGTTACATAATTTTGCGTTAGATACAGATTACTACAGACTGTTCTGTTTTTGACAGATTCTGTTTTTCGTGTTTTGTTTGCTTATTTTGATGAATATATGGCTAGTATCGGAGTTTATGAACCATAGAGAAGTTGGAATACAGTAGGTTTAACACCCATACAAATAAATAATGAGTTAATTACAGTACCTTGAAGTGGTGTTTTGTTTTCTTTCGCTAACGGAGCTCATGAGATTTTCTGTTGAGTTTTGTGTTGTGAAGTTTTCAAGTTTTGGGTAAAGATTTGATGGATTATGGAACAAGGAGTGGCCAGAGCCTAAACTTGGGGATGCCCAAGGCACCCCAAGGTAAATCCAAGGACACCAAAAAGCCAAAGCTTGGGGATGCCTTCCGGGGCATCCCCTCTTTCGTCTTCGTCCATCGATTACATTACTTGGAGCTATATTTTTATTCACCACATGACATGTGTTTTGCTTGGAGCATCTTGTATGATTTGAGTCTTTGTTTTTTTAGTTTACCACAATCATCCTTGCTGTACACACCTTTTGGGAGAAACACACATTTATCGTAATTTATTAGAATACTCTTTGTGCTTCACTTATATCTTTTGAGCTATATAGTTTTGCTCTAGGGCTTCACTTATATCTTTTAGAGCACGACGGTGGTTTTATTTTATAGAAATACTTGATCTCTCATGCTTCACTTATATTATTTTGAGAGTCTTTTAGAACAGCATGGTAATTTTCTTTGGTTATAAAATTAGTCCTAATATGATAGGCATCCAAGATTAGTAAAAACTTTCATATAAGTGCGTTGAATAGTAAGAGAAGTTTGATGCTTGATGATTGTTTTGAGATATGGAGGTAGTGATATTAAAGGTGTGCTAGTTGAGTAGTTGTGAATTTGAGAAATACTTGTGCTGAAGTTTGCAAGTCCCGTAGCATGCATGTATGGTAAACGTTGTGTAACAAATTTGAAACCTGAGGTGTTCTTTGATTGTCATCCTTATGAGTGGCGGTCGGGGACGAGCAATGGTCTTTTCCTACCAATCTATCCCCCTAGGATCATGCGCATAGTGCTTGGTTTTTGATGACTTGTAGATTTTTGCAATTAGTATG
The DNA here is from genome assembly GCF_018294505.1 of Triticum aestivum. NCBI lineage: Eukaryota > Viridiplantae > Streptophyta > Magnoliopsida > Poales > Poaceae > Triticum > Triticum aestivum. The sequence continues at coordinate 321,514,328 of NC_057799.1, forward strand.
TGAGTTCTTTATGACTAATGTTGAGTCCATGGATTATACGCACTCTCAACCTTTCACCATTGCTAGCCTCTTCGGTACCGTGCATTGCCCTTTCTCACCTTGAGAGTTGGTGCAAACTTCGCCGGTGCATCCAAACCCCGTGATACGATACACTCTATCACACATAAACCTCCTTATATCTTCCTCAAAACAGCCACCATACCTACCTATTATGGCATTTCCATAGCCATTCCGAGATATATTGCCATGCAACTTTCCACCGTTCCGTTTATTATGACACGCTCCATCATTGCCATATTGCCTTGCATGATCATGTAGTTGACATCGTATTTGTGGCAAAGCCACCATGCATATTATTTCATACATGTCACTCTTGATTCATTGCTCATCCCGGTACACCGCCGGAGGCATTCATATAGAGTCATATTTTGTTCTAGTATCGAGTTGTAATCATTGAGTTGTAAATAAATAGAAGTGTGATGATCCTTATAAATAGAGCATTGTCCCAAAAAAAGAGAAAGGCCAAAAAAAAGAAGGCCCAAAAAAAAGGGACAATGCTACTATCCTTTTTCGACACTTGTGCTTCAAAGTAGCACCATGATCTTTATGATAGAGAGTCTCTTGTTTTCTCACTTTCATATACTAGTGGGAATTTTTCATTATAGAACTTGGCTTGTATATTCCAACAATGGGCTTCCTCAAATGCCCTAGGTCTTCGTGATCAAGCAAGTTGGATGCACACCCACTTAGTTTCTTTTGTTGAGCTTTCATACATTTATAGCTCTAGTGCATCCGTTGCATGGCAATCCCTACTCCTTGCATTGACATCAATTGATGGGCATCTCCCTAGCCCGTCGATTAGCCGTGTCAATGTGAGACTTTCTCCTTTTTTGTCTTCTCCACACAACCCCCATCATCATATTCTATTCCACCCATAGTGCTATATCCATGGCTCACGCTCATGTATTGCGTGAAAGTTGAAAAAAGTTTGATATTACTAAAGTATGAAACAATTGCTTGGCTTGTCATCGGGGTTGTGCAAGATGTGAGCATTCTTGTGTGACGAAAATGAAGCATGGACAAACTATATGATTTTGCAGGGATGAGCTTTCTTTGGCTATGTTATTTTGAGAGACATAATTGCTTGGTTAGTATGCTTGAAGTATTATTATTTTTATGTCAATGCTAAACTTTTATCTTGAATCTTTCGGATCTGAACATTCATGCCACAATAAAGAAAATTACATTGAAGAATATGCTAGGTAGCATTCCACATCAAAAATTCTGTTTTTATCATGTACCTACTCGAGGACAAGCAGGAATTAAGCTTGGGGATGCTTGATACGTCTCCAACATATCTATAATTTTTGATTGCTCCATGCTATTATATATTCTGTTTTGGATGTTTAATGGGCTTTATTATACACTTTTATATTATTTTTGGGACTAACCTATGAACCCAAGGCCCAGTACAGATTGCTGTTTTTTGCCTATTTCAGTGTTCCGCAGAAAAGGAATATCAAACGGAGTCCAAACGGAATGAAACCTTCGGGAGCGTGATTTTTGGAACAAACTTGATCCAGAGGACTTGGAGTGGACGTCAAGCAATCAACGAGGAGGCCACGAGGCAGGGAGGCGCGCCTACCCCCCTGGGCGCGCCCTCCACCCTCGTGGGCCCCTCGTGGCTCCACCGACCTACTTCTTCCTCCTATATATACCTACGTACCCCGAAACCATCCAGGAGCACCACGAAAACCTATTTCCACCGCCGCAACCTTCTGTACCCGTGAGATCCCATCTTGGGGCCTTTTCCGGCGCTCCGCCGGAGGGGGAATCGATCACAGAGGGCTTCTACATCAACACCATAGCCTCTCCGATGATGTGTGAGTAGTTTACCACAGACCTTCGGGTCCATAGTTATTAGCTAGATATGGCTTATTCTCTCTCTTTGGATCTCAATACAAAGTTCTCCTCGATCTTCTTGGAGTTCTATTCGATGTAACTCTTTTTGCGGCGTGTTTGTCGAGATCCGATGAATTGTGGGTTTATGATCAAGATTATCTATGAACAATATTTGAATCTCCTCTGAATTCTTTTATGTATGATTGGTTATCTTTGCAAGTCTCTTCGAATTATTAGTTTCATTTGGCCTACTAGATTGATCTTTCTTGCAATGGGAGAACTGCTTAGCTTTGGGTTCAATCATGCGGTGCTCGATCCCAGTGACCGTAGGGGAAACAACACGTATTGTATTGTTGCCATCGAGGATAAAAAGATGGGGTTTATATCATATTGCATGAGTTTATCCCTCTACATCATGTCATCTTGCTTAAAGCGTTACTCCGTTCTTATGAACTTCATACTCTAGATGCATGCTGGATAGTGGTCGATGTGTGGAGAAATAGTAGTAGATGCAGGCAGGAGTCGGTCTACTTGTCACGGACGTGATGCCTATATACATGATCATGCCTAGATATTCTCATAACTATGCTCAATTCTATCAATTGCTCGACAGTAATTCGTTCACCCACCGTAATACTTATGCTATCTTGAGAGAAGCCACTAGTGAAACCTATGGCCCCGGGTCTATTCTCTATCATATTAATCTACCGTTATTTCTATTACCGTTTATTTTGCTTTCTTTACTTTTAGTCTTTATCATAAAAATACCAAAAATATTATCTTATCATCTCTATCAGATCTCACTTTTGCAAGTGTCGCGTTGGTTGCAAGGTTCTTATTTGTTTGTGTAGGTACGAGGGTCTTGCGTGTGGCTGTCGGCGTTCTGGGAACGGGGGTCCCCAAACTTGCCTGCCTGCGGCCCACGGCGTTGCTAAGTCAGCAGGCCGTACGACCCATCTTCATCAACAAGGCATCCAAGACCCTCGCGAGGGGCCAAGCCTCGCGAGGCAGACGACGCAAGACCTCCTCAAGAGTGGCCTAGTCAAGCAGGCTCGCGAGGAGCGGAGATATCAAGGCGGGGCGAACCTCATGAGGCTCTCGTGACATGAACCATGACGATCGACACTAGGCGGGCGCCAGCGCGCGCAGCGTCCTTGTTTCCTCTTTGGTGCTAAGGAGGCCAGCGCAGGCGAGGAGTACCGAGGCATCAGGCAAAGGTTGCTATATCGGTGCAACGAGACCAAGACTAGGAGGACGGCAAGACGCAGGTGATTGTGGAGCCCAAGACGGCGTCACCACCAGAGCCTTTTGCAGGCGAAGACCACTTTTGTCAGGATAGCGTGTACTAGCTGTCCCCCTTCGAATTTGCCCGCCGTTGTTGGCTCCCTTCCTGCTCAATTTTTGGGAAGAGGACCAGGGCCTATATAAGTAGAGCTAGCCACCATAGTAGGGGCATCTCATCTCGGCTGGATCTCATCGGATAGCGATCGAGCAGTTCATCCAGCTCTCACCCGCTAAGCCACCAAGCACAAGAACATCTCAACCTCAGGAGGCTGTTCTTCTCTCTGTACTGTTCGTCATCAGCCCAAGAGGCAATCCACCACACCACACTGGAGTAGGGTATTACACCACAATGGCGGCCCGAACCAGTATAAATCTCGTGTCTTTCTGTGGTGCGAGTTCGTCGAGTTCATCCGCGAGACCTTAGCGAGCTAGGGCGTAGATCGGTAGGAGGGAAAGACTTCGCGCGCACACCAGTATTCGAACCTTAAGGGTTTGCCGGAACCCCACATCCGACATTTGGCACGCCAGGTAGGGGTGCGCCGTAGCTTCCCTTCCATCAGTTCGTCGCTCCATCGCTCCGTCGTCTCCATGGCGGACGCTCGCCGCGCTCGAGCTGAGCGTCGGGCTGCCCTCACCGCCCGTGTTGCTCAGGCGGCTCCCGTCAGCGGGCCACCTCGTCGTTCTCTGTCTCCCGCCGCCATCGCTGCCACCGGCCCGGCGGGGAACGAGCAGCAGGCGTCCTCGCTGCATCCTTCGATGCGGCAGGATGGCCGCACCGCCACTCCATCGCTGACCCCGGCCGGTTCCTTGTCTCACGCACGCCGCGCTCCCATGGAGGCGCGGGCCGCACTCCTCGCCGCAAACAAACTCCTGCGCTACCGCGCCGTCGACGACCTCTACGAGGAGTGGCTCGACTGCGTCGCCGTGCTCGTCCGCGCCGCAGGGGGCTCCCCGGTGCCGTCCCTCTCTTTACCTCCCCCTCCACCAGCCATGGGCGATGAGGCTCATGGCGCGCCTCCACCACCTCTGCCCCAAGACGGTGCCTTGGCGCCAAGGCGCGCGGCCCCGCGGCATGATCCGCCACGCCCGGTGCCCACGCGCGAAGAGAGAAGTTGCCAAGAAATCCCTCGTCCGCGAGAAGCTACACCTGCACTCCCCGCGCCGCCTCGTCAAGACCGCGCGCCGCCTGCCGCGCCTTCACCCCCGAGCTGCGTAGCATCGCCTGGCCAGGCAAGTTCAAGCCGGGCCTGCCTCCTCGCTACGACGGCACCGCCGACCCCGCGGAATTTCTGCAGCTCTATGAGCTGAGCATCGAAGTGGCCAACGGCGATGTGAAGGTCATGGCGAACTAGTTTCCCATCACCGCTCCTGGCTCCTGAACCTGCAGCACGGCTCGATCTCCTCCTGGGACGAGATGCGCGACCGCTTCGTCGCCAACTTCCAGGGCACTCGCGACCGCCCGCCGGCTGCGGGTTTCCTGCGCCGCATCAAGCAACAACTAGGAGAGACCCTCCAGAAGTACATCCAGCGCTTCAACAACACCCGCCTCAAGATACCCAAGGTCACGGATGAGGCATGCGCGGCGACAGCCGCTCACGAGGCGCAACCCCCATCCTTGCGAGGATGCTGGGCTGCGTGTCTGAATCGACGTCCCTGGGCTCAACAGGGCCGCATCTCAGGAGCGCTTCTGGCCTTCGTGTGTGGGCCGCTGCGAGGGCCCGCCACACAGCTACGTTCGCATGCCCTTCGGCTTGCCGAGCGTGGCGTCAACCTATCAGCACAACATGCGGTGTGTCCTGGCGGCTCAGGAGGCCAGGTACCACGCCGTCCTGGAGGAAATGGAGACGGTCTTCAGGGAACCTCCCGAGCCCCCAGAGCCTCCCGAGGCTCAAGGCTCTGGTGGCTCATGAGGAGTCATTTCTTCGACGTACGCCTTCAGCTGCACCAACTCTACTTCGTCTATAGAACCAGGTGACATCTTCCAAGCTCGTTTAGCTGGGAGCGCCCCTCGGGCTGCATCGTTCCCAGGCCGCGTGGGTCCTTCCCTGCGGTATGTATCCCTTTTGCTTATGTCTTTAGCTTACCTTGCTGGGGCCGCCCCTCGGGCTGCATCATCCCCACGCCGCTCGGGATGGACCCAGTGGCATGTATCTTCCTGCATTTACCCAAGTTAAATTCCTTTCCATGATTAACCTGCTTACGGCTATCACCTGCTCGACCATCGCCTCCCACGGGGCCTTCTCACAGGCACGACGCTGGTGCATGGGTCCATCCCTGCCACGTCGTCAAATCTGAGCGGCCGAGCTCTGGCTCGTGGCATGCCCCGCGCACGCCACCTCACCAGGCCTTCAGTGCCTTCACTTCATCGAGAGCAACCAGCGGCAGGCTAACAGCTGTAACGGCAAACCGTGTTTCTTCTTGTGCCTGTTCACAGGAACCTCATGGGGAGGATAGCAGGCAGCACCGCGAGTCTCCTTTTCTCTCATGCAATTCGCTTGCGCGTTAAAAGGGGGGCTCCTAAGCATCGCGACTCAGGAGCTCTTACTGGCTCTCCAGCCCTCACCCCCTGGCCTTGACCACGGCATCGCGACCTGGCATAACAGCGGCGGCTGAGCTCGCTCGAGGGCCGGGACCTGAGGACGTAGAGCACTAAGCAGAGCATGGGGGAGGGAAACTCATATGGGCCGGCCTGGCTATGCCGCACAAGTTGGCGCGCAGGCCTAGCGCCCCATCAGGAATCACCACGAAGTCAACAAGATAAGTCCCGCTCTCGATTAGAGAAATGTTGGGGCCTAATGGTCACTCACGCCTTGCCGCAACCCCGTTGCGGCCACGTCGACTCCCTTTCTCGCCTTACCATGGCTGCTTGAGCGCTAAGGGGACCTCCTGAGCATCGCGCCTCAGAGGCTCTTACTGGATCTCGGGCCACACACCTCCTGCCTTGACCACGACACGCAACCTGGCATACCAGCGACGGCTGTAGCCTGCCTGGGGACCAGGACCTGTCAGCGTAGAGCAATAAGCTATCGCTAGGAAAGAAAGGGGGGACCGAGCCTTAACGGGACATGCATTCACCAAATTCTCATAACAGGGAAGATAGGCACAAAAGACATTACAGACCCTTACATGCCCCCACGGGGTAATTGTCAGGACCGGTTTTCGGGATAATAATTTCCCAGAAAATGGCCCCTGTGCTCACCAGCCCCAGGATTATTGTTAGCTGATGAGGCACCGACTTGATACAGAAATTCCAAGCAAAGAACCAAATATGTAGTACAAGACCATTGTGGCCTATGAGTACAACAAAAGGTTTCTAGTGGTTGATGACGGAAGCGGTTTGTGGTTCATCTGCGTCTATGGGACTCCACTTCCCACAGGAACAGCTGACCAGGATAACTCCTATCTTCGCGAGGCTGCTATCATCATTGCATAGGTTCCGGGGCTGTCATCACAACGCTCCTCTCCAAGCAAGAAATCTGGCCAAGACAATAGCCAGGGACAAGCCAGTGAGTACTTTTGAATGTACTCGCAAACATTATGAACACGGGTATAATATAACAGTGGATAATCATGCTCCGAAATATTCTATGATCATAACGTCAGTCACGAAATAAACAAGATCCATGATGCACGCATGCAGGTCGTTCATATAAGATATAAATATGTAATAGGGGAGTGGAAATAGAATGCACCGATCGAGTGTCTGAAGCGACGCCTCGAAGAAGATAAATCATGCCTCAGTCGGGTGTCTGAGCGACACCACATAAAGGGCTTGTAGATAAAATAAATAACAAGCATGCCACAGTCGGGCGTCTATGTGACACCACATAAAGGGCTTATAATATAAAAGAAATAACAAGCATGCCACAGTCGGGCGTCTATGCGACACCACATAAAGGGCTTACAATATAAAAGAAATAACAAGCATGCCACAGTCGGGCGTCTATGCGACACCACATAAAGGGCTTATAAGAGAATAGTCGCAGTGAGTATCCAGGAGGTAGAACCGTCCCAGGGATACTCAATAATTCAAATAATGTAAATGGTTAGTCCGCAATAATAATAATCATAATCCTCATATGTCACAGGTCATAATCAATGTTCTAGTTTAGAGTTCTTCCTCCGAAGACCGACACTAAGACCGACACTTAACCCATCTTAGAGTGTAGTCCTTACCTATGGACACGGCTATACGAATAGGTTTAACCTCTGCAGAGGGTGTACTCTTTACCCACGAGTAACGGATTTACTTAGTCCATCGGGACTAATTTCGCCTACGGTCTTTTAATTGAAAACGCACCTGTCCGCACATACCAGCCTAACTTACCGGTGTCTGGAATCACCCACGACACCTTTCAAGCAAAACTCGAAGTGGGGAGGCTACAACCTCGATTAGCATGGGATCACGCGCGCAAACTAGGGAAGCCACTCCCCTCGGCTACAACCAGAAACACCCATGCCCCCGGACCAGGTGGCATGCCTACCGGATGCCTCCGGTATCTTCCACCATGGCCTCTCTGTACGGTGTTTGCTTGGAGGGGTTGACAACTTACTGAACCGTACCCTACCTGCGGCAGGGACAAGTGGTAGCATGAAACGAGACTCGATCTACGGTCGACTCAGGAGGTTCAAGTATTCCCTGTATGATTAGCATAACAAATATATTTCAACTAACAGACAAAATCACCGCTCATCATACCTCATCATGCCATACCGGACACACTCGTCTCGACGAGGAACTAGGGACAAGCTCGTGTCTACTCTAGACAGCGACTTTCCCGGCTTCCTTCCGGTATGGATGAGAAGCTCATGAGGATGATCACTATCACCAGCATATCCATTTCTAACAGCAAAGAATCTCATTATGCACTCACGCGTATGATTATATCGTCACATAAAATGACGTATGCTCCAATTCAAGGTGGTGTTGTAACCGTATCAACCACACACAAAAATATTATGCCAGAGTTCAGAATGCTTGCCATCAAGAGTATGCAAGGGGGTGCACTTTTTGAAAGTTGCTTTCCTTCTTCAAAAATCCTATTTTGAGGAAATTTAAATTAACACATAATTTTAAAACAGTACAAAAAAGTTGTTTGGAAAATTTTCAAATAAATACTAAAATAAACTAGACAGAAATTGAGAAAGGTAGGAAGAAGAATCAACTCATTTGGAGTTTTATTTAAAAAGATATAGCCAGTCAAAGTTCTGTTTTTAATAAAATCAGAAAAAGAAAACGTTTCGGGGGAAAATACATTTTCGAAGATGAGGAGGCATACTTCAGGGGTTCACGCGTCCACTTAAACACGTGGTGGCGGGGTTGGGTCACTGACAGTGGGTCCAGCGGGCCCACTGGTCAGGTTTGACTAGTCCCCCGCCTTCTTCCTCCTCTGTCCGAGTCGAGGCGGGGGCTCCGACGATCCTCGCCGGCGAACGGTGCTCCCCAATGGCATCCAAGGGCGGGGATGGATCCGTGGTTCCAGGGCGGTCCTCCCGGTGATCGAGAGGGTGGCGGGGACGAAGGGAGTCACCGACGGCGAGCTTTGCGGCGGACGGCGTCTCGGGAGGACTTGGGGTTTCGAGCTATGGTGGTTCTTGTTCGCGTTTGAGAGGCTGGGCGGCTCCGTGAGGTCGAGGGGAGTAGGATGGTGGGACTAGATGGGCGGGGAAGGCTATGACTACGACGAATGGTACCGGAAGGCGGGGACGGCCGAACCGGCCGGAGTCGAGGAAGACGGCTACCCACCGTCGATTGCTGGCTGAGGGAGTGCTATGGGGGTGGCCTGGGGTCGCCTGAGTGTTCGGAGGAGCTCGGGGGCCTCCTTTTTATAGGGGTCGAGGTCGGTTCCCGCGGCGGCCGTGTATAAGAACGCCGGCGACCGCCGGTCTGTAGCTGCAGGACGACGTGGCGGCGACGAGCGCGTGCCGACGAGCATGTGGATGGGCTCGGGCTGTTCCAGGGGGCAGCTAGCGCGCGCGGGTGGCTTGGGCGGCGCCATCCATGGCAGAGCCTGCTGTGGCCGGCCGCTAGCCGCCGTGGCCGACCTGACGGCGGCACTGTGGGGCTCCAGGGGCGGCTCTGCAGCGAGGGAAGGGGCGGGCGTGCTGGCTGCGGGTGGCCAAGGGCCAGAACGGGCGCGGGGAGGGCGGCAGTGCGACGCGGCGGCTCGGTGCGTGCGCGTGCAAAACGTGCACTCTGGGCGCGCCCAGAGCACGCACGCTAGTTGCTCGACGAAATGCCAATGCATGCCATAGGGCTTGGGTGAGGCTGGCAAGTAGCAGGTTTAGGTTAGAGTCTTCTAGGAGCTTAGTGGACATGCTATTTTGTCCAGAGGTGCAAGGTCACAGTGCAAAGGCAAAAATCATGTCAAAACTGACCATGCACACAAGGTGCTCGACAGATTGCTAAGTGCATCTAGGCAACTCTTGGAGTGGCCAAAAACTCCAGATCAGGGTCTCCCTAGATGTAGGTGATGATGGCAAGATCATTTGGGCAAAACCAGAAACTTGCTAGTGCAAGTTTTGCAAAACTTCAGTTTTGGGCAGCAAGAACAAAGCTTCATTGCATGCACTAAAAATCCTCCAATGGATCCACTCTCTTGGGCTTAAGGGTTTTGTAGGGAGGACTACAAGTAGGAAAGAGCTCATGGGCACTAGAGCAAAATAAATTAGGGTTGTAGTACAAATCACCAAACAGGAGCAGAATGAAGATGAGGATGATTTTCTCAACTTTTTCAAAGAACACCAATGGGTTTTTGCATAAAGTTGAATTATGTGCATCTACTGACATCTCCAAATACTTGGAAGAATTTTTAAAGGAATATTTAAATAGGTTGTAGTGCAAAAATACCTACTGGACCAGATTTGAAAAGTTGATGTAGAGCTCAAAATCTCCAATGACCAAAAGATATTTTTGCATAAAAGTGATGTGGAAACATCACATGACATCCCCAAATTTTGGTGAAAATTTAAAATGCAATTATCAAATGGTTGCAGTGCAAAAGAGGCTCCAAATTTATGAAAAATCATTTTAAAAGAATAAAGCTCAGGAAAAACAATTATGCAAATAAATCCATTGATAAAGAATTGTTTTATTGAGAGAGTATACAAGTCCAATAATATTTCTGTAAAGTTTCCACTTGAGGTAAAAACCCACAATATCAAAGAGAAGAGGGGTTCTGAAATCAAAAGATAAACCCAGAAAACAAAAATTTAATTTCCTGGCAAAATTTTTCATTAAGAAAACAAGGTCAAATTTTTGGGGTGTTACAACACTACCCCCCTTAAAAAAAATCTCGTCCTCGAGATTTGCTAAGGGTTGTTTTAAAAATAATACTCCCATTAGTTGAAACCAAGAGTTTACTCATAGCGCAAACTTAGGGTACAATCATACGCTGCAACACACCAATAAACATAGCTATGACGTTTACAATGGAAACGGCAAATGGACAGGGTCCCGAGAGAACGTCTCTGGTACTGGGGCGCACTCTTCTTCTATCGGGGGAAGCGGGTTGACCAGTCGATGAACGCGTCTCTCCTGGTCGGGCCTCAGTGGTCTGCCGATGGCTATCTGAGGATTTAAATCAGCGAGGCTCTGGAGATAACCCATAACTCGCTGGGTCAAACGTTCTTGAGCGATGACATACTGGACAAGGTTGGCCAGTACTGGGTCTCTGTCAATTCGTCCACCCAGAAAAGATGCTACTTCTCCGGGTGCTGCATGACTTGGAAAATAATAATATCCTCGTTCGTTGGCATAGGGTACCGCAAATCAAAGACGAGCAAGCGCTTCGTACGCAGCAGCTTCTATGGCCATATGCGGAGTCGGCATGGATTTCCCCACGAAGGAGACTTCCGTTGGGTCTTGGTTTGGGTTTACGGGAGGGATGTGCACCGCTGCCCAATATTTCGAGGTGGATGGGGTGATCCTCGATTTGAGCAACTCGTACTGGGGTGGATGGATAGCACTCATGGTGCTGCAGGTAAAGTCCCATAATAATTTAACAAAACTACCCGGGGTGGCATCTGGAGTTCTCAGATAAATACTGGGGGTCGGCATGGCAAGAAATGGCTGTGCGTGTTGTGCACAAGGTGAGGGGTATTTGGCAAGGTCACGAGGTGGCCTTATATATAGCATTGGGGCTGGGCTATTTACCGTGGTGAAGGGTAACTAGCTTGTTGGTTCTGTTCTATGGGGTTGGGGTCAATGCTACAGATATACATATCTCACAAAAGTGATGTATTACTGTGGGTGTCGTCGGGATGGTTTTGGTAGCTGCGCCTGGAATTTAGAAATGCAACTGTACGCTGACGTACTTATGCATGGCTACTATTCAAAAATAGGGGCGCACAAGCAGACATCCTTTAATAATGGTGATACAGGATCACACAATTACAAGGCGTAGAAATACTAAGGCTCGGTACTACTCGAGTGACTTAGTCTACTTCGTTAATGTCTAGGCGGGCTGGCCTTGTGGACATCGAGGCTTCTCCACGGGTTCCACCGTCGGAATTAGCCGGATGAGGTTGAGGGGCTGCAGGGTCGGGGTAGCGATGATGACCATCGCGGGGGTTGTTGGCCACAATCCCGTTGGAGTGTGTTCCCAAAAGGCGACGAAGCACTTCTGGGGACACCAAAGTATTTTGGTCGATGGTTGGGGCAGACCGCAAGGACTCGATCGGCTGTCCGAACAACACGACTGGGTTGACGGTGTCGGGCTCATCTTCTCCTCTCGCCGGGGCTCGGCGAACCAGTTCTCCACGAGCTGCGATCAGATCAAGGGTGATTTGATCGAACAGTTCCTCTAGTGCACTTACATAGCGCACAAGATGCAACAATGCAGGACCCGTCTCGCGATCTCCGTTGGCAACCTGGGGCGTCCTACCATACCCGTCACGGCTGGGGTAGTAGTAGAACGAGCGACAGTTAACTCTGGGCGACAAGTGCCGGAGTTGAACTATAGCCTCTCGAGCTGCTAGCTGGATGGCTTGTGGCTCAAAGGAAGTTGTCCTTCCAGTGAACCTGTAGGGGCGTTCCGGCGATAGACCCCTACCATAGATGTGTACAGTGGCCCAGAATTGATGGCTCTCACCGCTCATGAGTCCTTGGTACACAACATATTCTGGGGGCTCTTCTAATGCATAGGCACGGCGGGTGAGGTTTGCGAGCACGGTCACAAAACCTCCAAGGTTGGTTGCTGTGGTCTCATTGTGAACAATGGGGCCAGGCATCGTGGCTTGGTTTGGGAGAAGAGGCTGTGCTGTGCTGTGTTGAGGCTAGCGTGCCATTTTTATAGAAAAAGGGGACGGAGTCTTCCTTCGCACGGTTGCGAAAGAGACTATTTGGGTGCCGGTCACTGGCGCGCGATCGACAGGCTAGGCTGATAGGTTGGGCACCGACTGCCAAAAGCGTCGGGGTCACTGTGTGGCTATCTTACACGAGAAGCTTGGCCGGGGGTTGGGTTAAGGTCTGGTGGGTTGGTTAACCTAGGTTTATTGACCTGGCTAAGATAGGATTAGCCAATGGTCAGCCTGGCTCTGATACCAAGTTTGTCAGGACCGGTTTTCGGGATAATAATTTCCCAGAAAATGGCCCCTGTGCTCACCAGCCCCAGGATTACTGTTAGCTGATGAGGCACCGACTTGATACAGAAATTCCAAGCAAAGTACCAAATATGTAGTACAAGACCATTGTGGCCTATGAGTACAACAAAAGGTTTCTAGTGGTTGATGACGGAAGCGGTTTGTGGTTCATCTGTGTCTATGGGACTCCACTTCCCACAGGAACAGCTGACCAGGATAACTCCTATCTTCGCGAGGCTGCTATCATCATTGCGTAGGTTCCGGGGCTGTCATCACAACGCTCCTCTCCAAGCAAGAAATCTGGCCAAGACAATAGCCAGGGACAAGCCAGTGAGTACTTTTGAATGTACTCGCAAACATTATGAACACGGGTATAATATAACAATGGATAATCATGCTCCGAAATATTCTATGATCATAACGTCAGTCACGAAATAAACAAGATCCATGATGCACGCATGCAGGTCGTTCATATAAGATATAAATATGTAATAGGGGAGTGGAAATAGAATGCACCAATCGAGTGTCTTAAGCGACGCCTCGATGAAGATAAATCATGGCTCAGTCGGGCGTCTGAGCGACACCACATAAAGGGCTTGTAGATAAAAGAAATAACAAGCATGCCACAGTCGGGCGTCTATGCGACACCACATAAAGGGCTTATAATATAAAAGAAATAACAAGCATGCCACAGTCGGGCGTCTATGCGACACCACATAAAGGGCTTATAATATAAAAGAAATAACAAGCATGCCACAGTCGGGCGTCTATGCGACACCACATAAAGGGCTTATAAGAGAATAGTCATAGTGAGTATCCAGGAGGTAGAACCGTCCGAGGGATACTCAATAATTCAAATAATGTAAATGGTTAGTCCGCAATAATAATAATCATAATCCTCATATGTCACAGGTCATAATCAATGTTCTGGTTTAGCAGTTCTTCCTCCGAAGACCGACACTAAGACCAACACTTAACCCATCTCAGACTGTAGTCCTTACCTATGGACACGGCTATACGAATAGGTTTAACCTCTGCAGAGGGTGTACTCTTTACCCACGAGTAATGGATTTACTTAGTCCATCGGGACTAATTCCGCCTACGGTCTTTTAATTGAAAACACACCTGTCCGCACACACCAGCCTAACTTACCGGTGTCTGGAATCACCCACGACACCTGTCAAGCAAAACTCTAAGTGGGGAGGCTACAACCTCGATTAGCATGGGATCACGCGCGCAAACTAGGGAAGCCACTCCCCTCGGCTACAACCGGAAACACCGATGCCCCCGGACCAGGTGGCATGCCTACCGGATGCCTCCGGTATCTTCCACCATGGCCTTTCTGTACGGTGTGTGCTCGGAGGGGTTGACAACTTACTGAACCGTACCCTACCTGCAGCAGGGACAAGTGGTAGCACGAAACAAGTATGGGGGTTACTGGAACGAGACTCGATCTACGGTCGACTCAGGAGGTTCAAGTATTCCCTGTATGATTAGCATAACAAATATATTTCAACTAACAGACAAAATCACCGCTCATCATACCTCATCATGCCATACCGGACACACTCGTCTCGACGAGGAACTAGGGACAAGCTCGTGTCTACTCTAGACAGCGACTTTCCCGGCTTCCTTCCGGTATGGATGAGAAGCTCATGAGGATGATCACTATCACCAGCATATCCATTTCTAACAGCAAAGAATCTCATTATGAGGGATGAACCTCACGAGGCTCTCGTGACGTGAGCCATGACGATCGACACCAGGCGGGCGCCAGCGCGCGCAGCATCCTTGTTTCCTCTTTGGTGCTAAGGAGGCCAGCGGAGGCGAGGAGTACCGAGGCATCAGGCAAAGGTTTCCATATCGGTGCAACGAGACCAAGCCCAGGAGGACGGCAAGACGGAGGTGATCGTGGAGCCCAAGACGGCGTCACCACCAGAGCCTTTCGCAGGCGAAGACGACTTTTGTCAGGATAGCTTGTACTAGCTGTCCCCCTTCGAATTTGCCCGCCGTTGTTGGCTCCCTTCCCGCTCAATATTTGGGAAGAGGACCAGGGCCTATATAAGTAGAGCTACCCACCACAGTAGGGGCATCTCATCTCGGCTGGATCTCATCGGATAGCGATCGAGCAGTTCATTCAGCTCTCATCTGCTAAGCCACCAAGCACAAGAACACCTCAACCTCAGGAGGCTGTTCTTCTCTCTGTACTGTTCATAATCAGCCCAAGAGGCAATCCTCCACACCACACTGGAGTAGGGTATTACACCACAACGGTAGCCCGAACCAGTATAAATCTTGTGTCTTTCTGTGTTGCGAGTTCGTCGAGTTAATCGCGAGATCTTAGTGAGCTAGGGCGTAGATCGGTAGGAGGGAAAGACTTCGTGCACACCCTAGTGTTCGAACCTTAAGGGTTTGCTGGAACCCCACATCCGACAGTGGCCTCCTACTGGATTGATACCTTGGTTCTCAAAAACTAAGGGAAATACTTATGCTACTTTGTTGCATCACCCTTTCCTCTTCATGGGAAAAACCAACGCATGCTCAAGAGGTAGCACCTGACCTCCGAAAGCGTCCCCTCAAGACCCTCCAGCTTCAGCTTCAGGTGTTTGATGGAGTCGTTGGCCTGGGAGAGCTGGTCAGCCTTACCAAGGACTGCGGCCTGCGCCTCCACCAAAGAACCGCTGAGCGTGTCCTTCTCCTTCGCCACCTTCAGAGCATGTTCCTTCAGCCCATCCCGCTCCACCTCCAGCTCCTTCACCTGGCCAGCATGGACCAAGGCTTGGGGCATGAAGCGCCTCCCTGTGCCTCTGCTCCAGCTACTGAGTCCGCTGTGTGACAAGCTTCCCGACCTCCTCATCCTTGCCGCGGAGGGTGGCGGCGAGCTGCTCCTCACGAGCGGCAAGGTCCTCCTCCTGGGAGTTTAGCTCGGCCTGGTTCTGGTGCCGAGCGGCCTCGTCTTTGGCAGCCTGCTCCTTCGCCAGCTCCTGGGCCTTCTCGATATCAGCCTGCTTCAAGACAAGCTCCTGTTTGCGCTCAGCCAGCAGATCCTGGGCGATCTTCAGTTCCTCGTGGGCTTGGCGGAACCGAGCCTGCGTCTCGGCGACGCGCCCCGCGAGGTCCGCCTCCGCCTTGTCCATCGCCGCCATCCTAGACTCTGCCTTGTCCAGACGGGCACGGTGGAGGGCCTGGAGCTTCTGGAAGTTGGCGCTCATGCCCCGAAGGAGCTGCTCCTCCCGGGAACTGCCGCCACCGGCGCTCGGTTTGTCGACAACCTCGAGCCTGGCAGCAGAGAGCACCTCATCATCAAACACCCCCCCCCTCGGTGGCGCCCTGGTGCTCGCCGCCCCTGGGAGGTGGACGAACAAGTCGTCGCTCACCTTCAGGTATTTGCCCGAGCCGGAGGCGGCAGAGGAGGAAGGTTGGTCGTTGACCTCCCCCTCCTCGGCAGCGCCCTTGCTGGCCTCCTCGGCAGTGGCCTTGCCGGCCTCCCTGGCAGGCCCCTTGGCGGCGTCCTCATCGGCGGTCTTGGCGGCCTCCTCGGTGGCGATCTTGTTGGCCTCGGCCTCAGCATCCCTGGCGAACTCCTCGATGACAGTATCGATGTTCTCCTGGTCCGCCGAGGAAGCGCCTAGATGCCAAGAAGGAGTATGAGGCAGAGCCGAATCAAAGTTGAAAAGAAGAAGCAAGAACAGGGACAGAAGGCAAATAACTCACCCGTGCTAGGCTGGGAAGAAGTGGCCCCTCCCCACCAACATTTGGTGCCGGGACGGAGCCGCCGGCACCCGGGTTCGCCTCCTCCTCCTCCGTGCGCATGGGCTCGGTGCTTGGCACCCTTGCCGGGGACGCCCCTCGGGGCGGCGTGGTTGATGGGGGCGGCGTGTTGGGGGTGGCCCTCAGTGGCTCCTCCTCCTACAACCACGGCAAGGTCAGCGCCAAGAGATCGTACCCCAACACACGTTGATAGGGAGCGAATGATGAAAACAAGCTGGGGGCTACTATCCGGGCTGCTCTCCACCACCAGCGGCGTACTCGAGGTACCCGCCGGGGGCTGGCCGCCCGTCGAGGCCCTGGCCCTCTTCTCCACCCTCTGGGCCAGCGTCTCCACATCCCTGCAAAGATGAAAACAAGTCAAGAAAGGTAGCACGGCCTAAGGGGACGGAGATGACAAAATACAAGATACTTACTCATCCTCCGCCTCCTCTTCCGCTGGCTTCCTCTTCCTCCTCGGGCTGAGAGACCCAAGGTCGAAGACGACCTCCGTGTCGACATCTGCGGGAGGAGGGGAAGCGGGTTGTCACATCCCTAGTTCTGGTATGACCTAGGCTAGCCTTCATGTTTGCATCATGTTTAAAATTCAAATGAATCTGAAATGGGGACATGTGAAAGCCTGAGAAATATTTTTGAAAATGACCAAGATAAGAATTGCTCCAAATAGGTCCAAGAAAATGCTCATGTTTCTCTCTGAAAATATTGGTCAGAAGTAAAATTCAAACCAATATTTTTAGGAGCACATAAATATTTATTTTGGGCATTTGGAATTAATTCAATATCTATTTGCATTGGATTCATATTTGATATATTTTAAATATGCTCCAATAATTCTGATTTTTGTTGAGGGGCTTTGGAATAATCCTTTTAGTCCCTGCAAAACCTATCAGAAGCAACAAAATTAGTTTGGTTCAAAAACCAAGTTAAAACAAATGTCAGAAATAGAAAACAGAACGAAATAAGAAAAAGCGAGAAACTTACCTGGCGTCTCCAGCCGGCCCAGCACTGTGCGGCCCACTGGCCCAACCGCCAGTCATCGTCCTCCTGGTGACGACAGAAGGACGAGGGGGCACGCGCTCCCCCTCAACGCTCTGGCCTCTGTGGACGTCGCCACGACGCACCACGGGCCCCTCTCACTCTCTCTCGTCCTCCTCCCCGCCTCCGTCGCCCTCTCCCGCGACAGCCGAAGCGCTGCCGTCGCCGCAGCTCACCGCCGACGCGCTCCCCGCCGTCCCCTCGCCCCTCCGTCGATTCCACGAGCTCCGCACCGTCGCCTGCTACCTCTCCGTCAAGCCCCGAGACGCCGGAAGCCCTGTGGAGCCGTCACCGCCGTCGTCTTCTTCGCCGGCCACCCGAGATCGCCGTCGTCGTTCCGGCTACACCAGGCCTCCCCCGAGCTCGCGCACGACGCCATCGAGACCGCTGTGATCTCTCCACTGTTTCCCCTCCTTCCCCGTGCTCGATTTCGTGCTGTAGCCCTGCTACCCATCGCAACCGCGAGCGCCTCGCCGCCGGCCATGTCGCCGCCATGGCCAGGGCCACTGTAGCTAGTGCCCGAGCTTTCCACCACGCTCAGCAACCTCCCAGGAGCCTGACAAGCTTGCCGCAGCCCCTGCCGTGCCCCGTAGCCTGCTCCCGTTCAAAGCTGTGCCCCGGCCGCCGCCCCGAGCTCCGGCCACCCCCGCAGCCTCCCGGTTGCTCCAAACGACGCGTACGAGGCTCAAGTCCTCGCCCGTGGTCTCCGCCGCCCGAATGGTCGCCGGAGGGCTATTCCCGTGCCCCTCCGCCGCGTTCGGCCTCGCCGGCGGCTAAACACCAGTGGGTTTACTGGGTCTGACCCCCCCTGTTTGACTAGATTTGACCCGTATGGGTCAATGACAGGTGGGGCCCGTCTCTGACTAAATCTGTAGCTAGGTTAGTGTTAGTGCTAATTAACCACTGTTAATTAACTGTGACACCGATGTGTGGACCCCGCACGTCAGGTTTGACTCTGGTCAGCGCCGTTGACTCGCTGACGTCATGCCACTGTCATGCTGACGCAACTAATCATTTTCTGGTTTAAAAATAAATCAGGAAAATCCAGAAAATGATATAAACTTCTAAAATTCATAGAAATTCAACCGTAGCTCAGATTGAAATAATTTATATATGAAAAATTATCAGAAAAAGTCAATCTATCTATTTGTACCAGTTTCATGCATGATAAACCAACTTATACTTGCTGTATAGGTGAAAACACATAAATGTCATTTATAAAAACTTAACTTGGAGTTGCATTTGAATTCTTGGTTCAAATGGACTTCATCCAAATGAATGCTAGCTGCATTAGCTCAAACAACATCACATCTACATGCCATGATCATGCATCATATTGCTCCATATGCTTGTGTATTGATTGCCGACATCGTTCTTTCTCGATAGGTCCTGCTCCGGAGAGTGTTCCAGAGTACCTGTCTGAGAAGCAGTGCCCCTCTGTTGATCTATCAGGCAAGCAAACCCCCTTGTTCATTCCGATATAATCCCACTCTCTCGCTCCTGCTCTCTTTTATTGCATTAGGACAACAGCGATTCAACTGCTACTTTATGCTGCGATAGTTGAACCCATTCCTCTGCATGACCTGTCATTGCCACAGTAAATAGTTGAAACCCACTAGCATGTGTAGGAGTTGATTGAGCCATGTTGTGTTCCTACCATGCCATGCCTGCTATTGCTTAGAAGTGTGTCAGGTCTGATTAATTGGGAATGAATTGGAGTGTTACGATATGTTCTGGTGCTAAGAGTTAAGTGTGTGAACACGATTTGGTAAAGGTAGTGGTGAGAGGCCATGTAGGAGTACATGGTGGGTTATCTCACTGGAACCGTCCTTAAGCACTGAGTTCAGTGTATGTTGTCCAATGACTAGCTACTACCACACATTGGGCTCCGGGCGCTCCAAGCTCTCTCGACTTATTAACCAACTTGATCTCTGTCCAGGAGTTGCAATTAGTTTCTGGTGTTTGTAGGTAGTGTTAGTAGTCTACCAAGTGGCACCCGGCCAGGTGGGCGTGGGACAGACTAGGCACAAGTGGCACGGTGTACCAAGCGTAGATACATGTGGCGAGGTGGGCTTGGGAACCCTGCACACATCGTTTGGGGCCGTGAGTGAAACCCCTGCCGGATCTCCTTGCGGATGGAACCCGAATAGGTGATAAACCTGGACTAGAGTCTTGTGTTGTTAGTTAGGTCGTGGCCGACTCCCTCGCCAGGCTTCCGCTTGAAGGTTGCCGAGATACATGACGTGTACATGGCGGTAAGTGGCGAGAGCGTATGTGAAGAAGTACACCCCTGCAGGGTTAACATGATCTATATGAATAGCCGGGTCCGCGGTTATGGACTTCTTGGATGCTTACGTGGTACATAGACAATTTGAAGTGGATACTCTAAAATACTCAATTCAAGAGTGAGTGCTATGGATGGCCTTCTCATAGGGAGACGGGAATGAATCCATAGTGGTGTATCGATGTGGTGAATAGTGGACTCGTGTGCGCTTTCTCACCTCAAAGAAGTTACTCGTAGTCATAGTACATGTTAGCCACTGAGTCAAAGCAGGCTTGCTGCAACTAAACCCCACATTTCCTCCTTGATAATAATGCATGCATGATAGGATCTGATGTAAGTCTTGCTGAGTACCTTTGTACTCACGTTGCCTAATTTATGTTTTTGCAGATGAGACTTCTGTCTCAGTAGTAGTTCTGCATGGACTTCGATGAATAGCTTGTTACCTCAGCTACGATCTTGTACCCTTGGGAGGGTCTTGTAGATAGTCAGGCTTCTCAGCCTTTTTCTTTTGAAGTTGTCTATACTCCGACATGTAATGCTTCCGCTTGTTGCTTGTATGCTCTATTGTTGGGTCATGAGACCCATGTTTGTAATACTTGGCTCCTCAGAGCCTAATGAATAAATACTCTGAGTCATAGAGTCTTGTTGTGATGCCATGTTGTATTTGCACATATCGAGCATATTGTGTGTATGATTGAAATGCTTGGTATGTGTGCGATCCGACAATCTAGTGGTTTATCCTTGGTAGCCTCTCTTATGGGGAAATGTAGGTCTGGTGCTTCCACTGAGCCTTGGTAGTCCGCTACAGCCCGGTTTACCGGAGTCCTGCTAGCCCAGCACTACCGCTCCGGAACACTTAGACTGGCTGGCATGTGATTGACGTTGTTCCTGTGTCTTTCCCTTCGGGGAAATGTCACGCGGTGACTTCCGGAGTCCTGCTAGCCTGCTACAGCCCGTATTCCCGGAGTCCTGTTAGCCCAGTTGCTACAACCTGGATTCACACGCTGATGACCGACATGCTCGATGTTGTTTCATGTATGCCTGTCCCCGTAAGTTAGCGCCACTTTGGGTTCACGACTAGTCATGTCGGCCCGGGTTCTCTGTCATATGGATGCTAGCGACACTATCATATACGTGAGCCAAAAGGCGCAAACGGTCCCGGGCCAGGTAAGGTGACACCCGTGGGAATACCGTGCGTGAGGCCGCAAAGTGATATGACATGTTACATGCTAGATCGGTGTGACTTAGAATCAGGGTCCTGACAGCTTTGGTATCAGAGCCTGACTGCCTGTAGGATTAGCAAGCCATACTGGTCGAAGTTGAGTCTAGAAATTCTTTAGTTATGTAAGGGAATTGATTGTGGAAGGGAACGTAAGGCTCTTTTTACTCCTTTTACCTCATGCCCTTCTGATCTGAGTCATCCTATTTTTCCTACGGGGCTAAGGAACTAGGCTTTCTCTTCTGTCTATCAGGATCGCGTGTTACTATTCCGTAGTCTCATAGGATTGGTTGATCAGAGTCATACTCCAGTTTTTGAGTACTTCCGGTGTAGTTGATTAGTACTATCTCAGAACCTTGAGTGATGATGTTGAGTTGTGGTACTACCCCATCATTTGCAGAATGTCTCATTTTGAGCATTTTACTATCGTTATGCTGCCGCAATTGTCCTAGGGAGTTCGAGAGATACTAATTCCTTTGTGCTACATTCTCCATCCTATAGTTGATGCTGATCCCGTCCTTGGTTTCGTTTCTCAGGATGTCGTCAGCTAATCGAAGTTCTGTTGCTCATAGTCTGAACCACGGAGATGGTAGGGATGAGGATCCTCCCGACCAATCTTTGTTGGCAGAGTTCATGTTAGAGATGGAGAGGAACAAGCGTGAGTCTAACCGCTTGTTAGCACGTATCGAGGAGAACACCGCACCCCAGTGCAAAGAGTCAGCGACCATCCATGATTTCATTGGTCTGAAACCACCCACCTTCCATCATTCCATTGAACCACTCGATGCAGATGACTGGCTCCGTAGTATCACACACAAGCTGTGTTCTGCGAACGTAGCTGAAAGTGACAAGGTCACCTATGCTGCATATCACCTGGAAGGTCCTGCTAGTCTTTGGTGGCAAAACTATGAGGCTATGCTTCCAGCTGGTCAGATTTCTACCTGGAGAGATTTCACTGAGGCTTTTCGCGAGCATCACATTCCTGAAGCCCTCATCGATCGCAAGAGAGAAGAGTTATGTAGTTTCACCCAGAGTAAGATGGCTATTGATGCTCACAGTAGAGAGTTTGAGAACCTCGCCCGCTATGCTACAGAAGAAGTGTCCACGGACGCCAAGAAGCAGGCTAGGTTCCGGAAGGGTCTCAACCCCAAGTTGCGTCATGATCTCCACTTGCACCACTGCAATACATTCCAGGCTCTTGTGAACAAGGCTATTAATGCGGAGACAGCTCAGCTCACTTACGAGGAGTCTCGTAAGCACACCCATGATTTGGGTTCTTCCTCCGGTTCTAGTTCTCAGAAGCGCCGGATTTGGGTTCCGAACTCTGCTCTTCCACCCGGTTATACACAGAGGCCATCTTATGTGGCGCCTCACCCGGTTTAGTTTTATGCTCCACCTAGGCCTATTGGTGGACCGCCTACCAATGCGGGTCCACGTCCTACCTCCAAGATTTGTTACAAGTGCGGAGAGCCAGGCCACATTGCCCGTATTTGCACTCAGACCAGTGTTGCTGCACCCCAGCCCGAGAAGTCTGATGGCCGTGGTAGTAAGCCATCACACAAGATGATCAGTCCCAAGTCAGCTCCCACTGAACATGGATGTGTGCATCACATCTCAGCTAAAGACGCTCACGATGATCCAGATGTCGTTCTTGGTACACTCCTTGTAAACTGTGATCCAACATCGGTTCTATTCGATACTGGAGCGTCTCATTCCTTCATTTCCGAAAGTTATGCCCGCTTGCACGACATGTCATTTTGTGATATGCCCTCCCCATACTCATTCAAACTCCTAGATCCAAATGGCAAACTTCTAGGATAAGTTATGGCAATGAAATACATGTTGACAGACTTGTATTCCTAGCTTCCTTGATATCTCTTAAGTCTTCAGATATTAACATCATCTTGGGTATAGACTGGATGAAAGCTCATTATGCCAAGATTGATTGTTACACCAGGTTTGTTCAGCTCACACACCCCTCTGGCAAGATAGTCACTGTCTCCACCAGAATTGCAAACAGCTTTATTCTCTTAATGCCAGCCCTCTTCCAGACCTTGAGGATATCCCGGTAGTCCGTGACTTTTTGGATGTCTTTCCAGAAGAACTGCCAGGTGTTCCACCTGATAGAGATGTAGAGTTTGTCATAGATCTTCTCCCAGGAACCGCCCCAATTTCTAGGAGACCTTACAAGATGGCACCCTTAGAGCTGGCCGAGCTTAAGAAACAACTCGATGAATCCTTGCAAAAGGGTTTCATCCGTCCTAGTTCTTCTCCTTGGGCTTGCCCCGTCCTCTTTGTCAAGAAGAAGGATGGTACGGACCGGATGGTTGTAGATTATCGTCCCGTTAATTTGGTCACGATAAAGAACAAGTATCCGCTCCCCAGGATCAACGACCTGTATGATCAGCTCGCTGGATCCTCAGTCTTCTCCAAGATGGATTTGAGGTTAGGCAACCACCAAATCAAGATCAGAAACGGGGACATTCCTAAAACGGCTTTTGTCACTCGTTATGGTCAGTACGAGTACACCGTCATGTCCTTTGGTCTAACCAATGCTCGAGCTACCTTCTCCCGCTTGATGAACTCGATCTTCATGGAGTACTTAGATAAGTTCGTCGTGGTTTACCTCGATGATATCCTTATTTACTCGAAGAACGAGGAAGAGCATGTCGAACATCTTAGACTTGTGTTAGAAACTCAGAGAGCACCGCCTTTATGCCAAGTTCTCCAAGTGCGAATTTTGGTTGCCAGAAGTGACCTACCTGGGCCACGTGATATCTGGTAAGGGCATTGCTGTCAATCCCGAAAGAGTTCAGGCCGTTCTTGATTGGACTCCACCTGAAACAGTTAAACAAGTTAGGAGTTTCCTTGGTTTAGCCAGTTATTGTCGCCGCTTCGTTGAGAACTTCTCCAAAGTGGCCTAACCTCTCACGGAACTTCTCAAGAAAGATAAAAAGTTTGAGTGGTCCCCACAGTGTGAGTATAGTTTTCAGGAATTGAAAAGACGCCTGACTTCTGCTCCCATACTTGTGCCACCGGATTTCACTAAAGACTTTGTTATTTACTGCGACGCCTCACGACAGGGACTAGGTTGCATTCTTATGCAAGATCGTCATGTGATTGCCTGTGCATCTCGACAGTTGCATCCACATGAGGATAATTATCCTACACATGATCTAGAGCTTGCAGCCGTAGTCTATGCACTTAAAACATGGCGACATTACCTTCTTGGTAAACGTTGCGAGATTTACACCGACCACCAGAGTCTCAAGTATATCTTCACCCAACCAGATTTGAACCTTAGGCAAAGACGTTGGTTGGAGTTGATCTCAGATTATGACTTAGGGATTACCTACACCCCAGGCAAGGGCAATGTCATGGCTGATGTGCTAAGTCGTAAGTCCTATTGCAACAATCTTATGTTGCAGCAGGGCAAACCACTTCTCCATGAGGAATTCTGTAAGCTTAACCTTCACATTGCTCCTCATGGATTCCTTTCTACCTTGGTGGCGAAACCTACTCTTGTGGATCAGATCATCTCTGCTCAGAAGCAGGATACAGGAATTCCCCGGATCAAGAGAAACATTAAGAAGGGAGTTCGTGGAAGTTTATCTATAGATGATCGAGGTGTTGTTTTCTTTGAGAATCGCTTGGTGGTTCCCAAGAATCAACATCTGCGACAACTGATCCTTAAGGAGGCTCATGAATCTCCTCTCATGATTCATCCCTGTAGTACTAAGATGTATCAGGACCTACGCCAGAGGTTCTGGTAGACTAGGATGAAGAGAGAAATCGCTGAGTTCATTCCTAACTGTGACGTTTGTCATCGCGTTAAGGCAGAACATCAAAGACCTGCTGGCACCCTTCAGCCTTTAGCTATTCCTGAGTGGAAATGGGATAAAGTTGGTATGGACTTCATCACCGGCTTTCCCAGGACCAAGAGAGGGAATAATGCTATCTTCATAGTCATTGATCGTCTTTCCAATGTGGCTCACTTCCTACCTGTTCGAGAGAATATCACCGCTAGTCAGCTCGCTGACTTATATATTTCTCGAATAGTTTCACTTCATGGTGTTCCACTAGAGATCAATTCAGACTGTGGTAGTCTTTTCACTTCTCATTTCTGGGAGAGTTTCCAAACTGCCATGGGCACCCATCTTTCTTTCAGTACCGCTTTCCACCCTCAATCAAGTGGTCAGGTGGAAAGGGTCAACCAAATTCTCGAAGACATGCTTAGCGCTTGTGTTATATCATTCGGTATGGATTGGGAGAAGTGTCTTCCTTTTGCTGAGTTTGATTATAACAACAGCTACCAATCCAGTCTCAAGAAAGCTCCTTTTGAGATTCTGTATGGACGAAGATGTCGAACACCTTTGAACTGGTCAGAAACCGGTGAAAGACAATTCTTTGGACCGGACATGATCCAGGAGGCAGAAGAGCAAGTTCGCATCATTCGTGAGAATTTGAAAACAGCCCAGTCTCGTCAAAAGAGGCAGTATGACCGTCGTCATAAGGAAGTGGCTTATGAAGTTGGCGACAAAGCTTACCTTCGGGTTACCCCTTTGAAGGGTACCCATCATTTCGGTATCAAGGGCAAGTTGGCTCCTCATTACATTGGTCCATTTCGCATTCTCGCTAAACGAGGAAAGGTTGCCTACCAGTTGGAACTACCCCCACACCTTTCTCGAGTCCATGATATCTTCCACGTATCTCAACTCAGGTGTTGCTTCTCGGATCCCATCCGTGGAGTGGACTATGAAATGCTTGATCTCCAAGATAACCTCACTTATCGAGAGTACCCTATTCGCATTCTTGATCAAGTAGAGCGTGTCACCCGACGTCAGAACATCAAGTTTCTCAAGGTTCAGTGGTCTCATCATTCTGAGAGAGAAGCTACTTGGGAGCGAGAAGATCGTCTTCGACTGGAGTATCCCACTTTCTTTCCGTCGACCCCTGAATCTCGGGATGAGATTCTTTCGAGTGGGGGCGAGTTGTCACATCCCTAGTTCTGGTATGACCTAGGCTAGCCTTCATGTTTGCATCATGTTTAAAATTCAAATGAATCTGAATGGGGACATGTGAAAGCCTCAGAAATCTTTTTGAAAATGACCAAGATAAAAATTGCTCCAAATAGGTCCAAAAAATGCTCATGTTTCTCTCTGAAAATATTGGTCAGAAGTAAAATTCAAACCAATATTTTTAGGAGCACATAAATATTTATTTTGGGCATTTGGAATTAATTCAATATCTATTTGCATTGGGTTCATATTTGATATATTTTAAATATGCTCCAATAATTCTGATTTTTGTTGAGGGGCTTTGGAATAATCCTTTTAGTCCCTGCAAAACCTATCAGAAGCAACAAAATTAGTTTGGTTCAAAAACCAAGTTAAAACAAATGTCAGAAATAGAAAACAGAACGAAATAAGAAAAAGGGAGAAACTTACCTGGCGTCTCCAGCCGGCCCAGCACTGTGCGGCCCACTGGCCCAACCGCCAGACATCGTCCTCCTGGCGACGACAGAAGGAAGAGGGGCACGCGCTCGCCGCCCGCGCGCATGTGCGCCACGCCACCTGCCTGCTTGCCCTCCCCCTCGACGCTCTGGCCTCTCTGGGCGTCGCCACGATGCACCCGGGCCCCTCTCACTCTCTCTTGTCCTCCTCCCCACCTCCGTCGCCCTCTCCCGCGACAGCCGAAACGCAGCCGTCGCCGCAGCTCATCGCCGACACGCTCCCCGCCGTCCCCTTGCCCCTCCGTCGATTCCACGAGCTCCGCGTCATCGCCTGCTACCTCTCCGTCAAGCCACGAGACGCTGGAAGCCCCGTGGAGCCGTCACCGCCGTCGTCTTGTTCGTCGGCCGCCCGAGATCGCCGTCGTCGTTCCGGCTACACCAGGCCTCCCCGGAGCTCGCGCACGACGCCATCGAGACTGTTGTGAGCTCTCCTCCGTTTCCCCTCCTTCCCCGTGCTCGATTTCGTGCCGTAACCCTGCTACCCGTCGCAACCGCGAGCGCCTCGCCGCCGGCCATGTCGCCGCCATGGCCATGGCCACCGTAGCTAGCGCCCGAGCTTGCCACCGCCCTCAGCAACCTCCTAGGAGCCTGACCGCAGCCCCTGTCGTGCTCCGTAGCCTGCTCCCGTTAGAAGCCGTGCCCCAACCGCCGCCCCGAGCTCCGCTCCGGCGAGCTCCGGCCACCCCCGCAGCCTCCCGCTTGCTCCAAGCGACGCGTACGAGGCTCAGCTCCTCGCCCGTGGTCTTTGCCGCCCGAATGGTCGCCGGAGGGCGATTCCCGTGCCCTCCGCCGCGTTCGGCCTCGCCGGCGGCTAAACATCGGTGGGTTGACTGGGTTTGACCCCCCCCCCCCCGTTTGACCAGATTTGACCCGTATGGGTCAATGAGAGATGGGGCCCGTCTCTGACTATATCTGTAGCTAGGTTAGTGTTAGTGCTAATTAACCGCTGTTAATTAACTGTGACACCGACGTGTGGACCCCGCATGTCAGGTTTGACTTTGGTCAGCGCGGTTGACTCGCTGACGTCATGCCACTGTCATGCTGACGCAATTACATTTTCTGGTTTAAAAATAAATCAGGAAAATCCAGAAAATGATATCTAAAATTCATAGAAATTCAACCGTAGCTCAAATTGAAATAATTTATATATGAAAAATTAGCAGAAAAATTCAATCTATCCATCTGTACCAGTTTCATGCATGATAAACCAACTTATACTTGCCGTATAGGTGAAAACACATAAATGTCATTTATAAAAACTTAACTTGGAGTTGCATTTGAATTCTTGGTTCAAATGGACTTCATCCAAATGAATGCTAGCTGCATTAGCTCAAACAACATCACATCTACATGCCATGATCATGCATCATATTGCTGCATATGCTTGTGTATTGATTGCCGACATCGTTCTTTCTCGATAGGTCCTGCTCCGGAGAGTGTTCCAGAGTACCTGTCTGAGAAGTAGTGCCCCTCTGTTGATCTATCAGGCAAGCGAACCCCCCTTGTTCATTCCGATATAATCCCACTCTCTCGCTCCTGCTCTCTTTTATTGCATTAGGACAACAGCGATTCAACTGCTACTTTATGCTGCGGTAGTTGAACCCATTCCTCTGCATGACCTGTCATTGCCACAGTAAATAGTTGAAACCCACTAGCATGTGTAGGAGTTGATTGAGCCATGTTGTGTTCCTACCATGCCATGCCTGCTATTGCTTAGAGTTGTGTCAGGTCTGATTCATTGGGAATGAATTGGAGTGTTACGATATGTTCTGGTGCTGAGAGTTAAGTGTGTGAACACGATTTGGTAAAGGTAGCGGCCATGTAGGAGTACATGGTGGGTTGTCTCACTTGAACCGTCCTTAAGCACTGAGTTCTGTGTATGTTGTCCAATGACTAGCTACTACCCCACATTGGGCTCCGGGCGCTCCAAGCTCTCTTGACTTATTAACCAACTTGATCTCTGTCCAGGAGTTGCAATTAGTTTCTTGTGTTTGTAGGTAGTGTTAGTAGTCTACCAAGTGGCACCCGGCCAGGTGGGCTTGGGACAGACTAGGCACAAGTGGCACGGTGTACCAAGCATAGATCCATCCGGCGAGGTGGGCTTGGGAACCCTGCACACATCGTTTGGGGCCGTGAGTGAAACCCCGACTGGATCTCCTTGCGGATGGAACCCGAATAGGCGATAAACCTGTACTAGAGTCTTGTGTGGTTAGTTAGGTCATGGCCGACTCCCTCGCCAGGCTTCCGCTTGAAGGTTGCCTAGATACATGACGTGTACATGGCGGTAAGTGGCGAGAGCATGTGTGAAGAAGTACACCCCTGCAGGGTTAACATGATCCGCGGTTATGGACTTCTTGGATACTTACGTGGTACATAGACAACTTGAAGTGGATACTCTAAAATTCTTAAGACAAGTGTGAGTGCTATGGATGGCCTTCTCGTAGGGAGACGGGGATGAATCCATAGTGGTGTATCGATGTGGTGAATAGTGGACTCGTGTGCGCTTTCTCACCTCAAAGAAGTTACTCGTAGTCATAGAACAGGTTAGCCACTGAGTCAAAGCTGGCTTGCTGCAACTAAACCCCACATTGCCTCCTTGATAATAATGCATGTATGATAGGATCTGGTGTAAGTCTTGCTAAGTACCTTTGTACTCACGTTGCCTAATTTATGTTTTTGCATATGAGACTTCTGTCTCGGTAGTAGTTCTGCATGGACTTCGACGAATAGCTTGCTACCTCAGCTACGATCTTGTACCCTTGGGAGGGTCTTGTAGATAGTCAGGCTTCTCAGCCTTTTTCTTTTGTAATTGTCTGTAATCAGACATGTAATGCTTTCGCTTGTTGCTTGTATGCTCTGTATGTTGGGTCATGAGACCCATGTTTGTAATACTTGGCTCCTCAGAGCCTAATGAATAAATACTCTGAGTCGTAGAGTCTTGTTGTGATGCCATGTTGTATTTGCACATATCGAGCATATTGTGTGATTGAAATGCTTGGTATGTGTGGGATCCGACAATCTGGTGGTTTATCCTTGGTAGCCTCTCTTATGGGGAAATGTAGGTCTGGTGCTTCCACTGAGCCTTGGTAGTCCGCTACAGCCCGGTTTACCGGAGTCCTGCTAGCCCAGCACTATCGCTCCGGAGCATTTAGACTGGCCGACATGTGATTCACATCGTTCCTGTGTCTGTCCCTTCGGGGAAATGTTACGTGGTGACTTCCGGAGTCCTGCTAGCCTGCTACAGCCCGGATTCCCGCAGTCCTGTTAGCCCAGTTGCTACAACCTGATTCACACGCTGATGACCGACATGCTCGATGTTGTTTCATGTATGCATGTCCCCGTAAGTTAGTGCCACTTTGGTTTCACGACTAGTCATGTCGGCCCGGGTTCTCTGTCATATGGATGCTAGCGACACTATCATATACGTGAGCCAAAAGGTGCAAACGGTCCCGGGCCAGGTAAGGCGACACCCGTGGGAATACCGTGCGCGAGGCCGCAAAGTGATATGACGTGTTACATGCTAGATCGGTGTGACTTAGAATCGGGGTCCTAACACGGGTGGAGTCCGAGGACGCTTGGACAAAGAAGAGGCGGTTGCTTTCCTCTTCGCCACCGCGGCTTTCACATTATAATGTTTTCTAGGGATAGAAACTTCCAATTCAAGCTTTTCTTCAAAAGATTGCATCATTGCATCAACGATATGTTTAGTAAAAGCTTTGTTTTGATTATAAGCATGAGGAGAATTCAACATGGATTGCCACAAGGAAATACAATATATTAAAGAACAATTATCATAATTAAATTCCTTGAAATCCAAAAGTGTGGGTTCATTGCTACTTAAAGTTTTGACCTCTCCAATCCCACTTTTATCAATTTTTGCATCAAGATCTAAAAACTCCAAATGATTGGGACGCCTTTTAAATAAAGTTGACTCATCTCCAGTCCCATCTTTATCAAGATTTATATTGGAAAACAAAGATTCAATAGGAGTCACATCAATCACTTTAAGATCTTCATCATTATTTTCACGGAAACTAGAAGAACACGTTTTTACAAACCAATCTTGCTTAGCACACATCTTAGCGGTTCTTTCTTTGCACTCATCAATGCAAATTCTCATTGCTTTGAGAGACTCATTAATATCATGCTTGGGTGGAATAGATCTATGTTTCAAAGAATCAACATAAAGAGAAATTCTATCCACGTTCCTAGCCAAATCATCAATCTTAAGCAATTTTTCTTCAACCAAAGCATTGAAATTCTCTTGCGAACTCATAAATTCTTTAACACTATTCTCAAAATCAGAGGACATCTTATTATAATTTCCATAACAATTCTTGTAGGAATTACCATAATTATTAGAGGTATTACTAGGAAACGGCCTAGGATTAAAATTACCTCTATACGCGTTATTACCAAAATTGTTCCTACCAACAAAATTCACATCCATAGATTCAATACTATTTTAAATCAAAGTAGACAAAGGCATATCATTAGGATCAATAGAAGCACTCTTGCTAGCAAATAAATTCATAAGTTCATCCATCTTTCCACTCAAAACATTAATCTCTTCAATCGCATGCACTTTTTTACTACTGGAAGATCTTTTGGTATGCCATCGAGAATAATTAACCATAATATTATCTAGGAGTTAGTAGATTCTCCTCAAGTAATTTCGATAAAAGTACCTCCCACGGCCGAATCTAGAAGATTTCTAGAACCAAAATTCAATCTGGCGTAATTTTTTTGTATAGTCATCCACAAATTCAAACCATAAGTACGGCAATTTCTTATCATCAATTTCATCCTCTCCCAAGATTGTGCAACATGTTCATGATCAAGTTGCTTAAAATTCATAATATCGTTCCTAAGGGAGATGATCTTAGCGGGAGGAAAATACTTGGAAATAAAAGCATCTTTACACTTATTCCATGAATCAATACTATTTTTAGACAAAGATGAAGACCAAGTTTTAGCACGATCTCGAAGTGAGAACGAAAAGCTTGAGTTTAACAATATAATTATCCAGTTCTTTTTTCTTTTGCATATCACACGACTCAACAAAATTATTAAGACGGGATGCGGCATCTTCACTAGGAAGGCCGGAAAATTGATCTTTCATAACAAGATTCAACCAAGCGGCATTAATTTCATAAGATTCCGCACTAGTCGCGGGAGCAATCGGAGTACTAATAAAATCATTGTAATTAGTATTGGAAAAGTCACACAATTTGGTATTCTCTTGAGCCATCATGACAAAGCAAGCAATCCAACACACGAGCACACAAAAAGCAAACTAAGAAGATGAACGGAAGAGGGGCGAATAAAAAGGTAAATCTTTTCAAAAATAATTTTAGAAGTGGGGGAACGAGAGGCAAATGGCGAATAATGTAATGCAAGAGATGAGATTTGATGACAGGTACTTGGTATGTCTTGACTTGGCGTAGATCTCGC
This sequence comes from Triticum aestivum, assembly GCF_018294505.1. NCBI lineage: Eukaryota > Viridiplantae > Streptophyta > Magnoliopsida > Poales > Poaceae > Triticum > Triticum aestivum. The sequence continues at coordinate 321,546,368 of NC_057799.1, forward strand.
CGGCAACGGCGCCAGAAATTCTTCCTGCAATTTCTTGAGCTTGCGTTGGTTTTTCCCTTGAAGAGGAAAGGGCGATGCAACAAAGTAGAGATAAGTATTTCCCTCAGTTAGGGAACCAAGGTATCAATCCAGTAGGAGACTACGCACAAATCACCAATACTTGCACAAACAATCAAACAACTTGCACCTAACACGATAAAGGGGTTGTTAATCCCTTCACGGTCACTTGCAAAAGTGAGATCTGATAGAGATGGATGAAACTAAACAAATGATAAAGTAAATATTTTTGGGTTTTTTGGTTTATAGATCGGAAAGTAAAAGATTGCAAAATAGTAGATAGGAAACTAATATGATGGAAAATAGACCCCGGGGCCATAGTTTTCACTAGAGGCTTCTCTCAAGATAGCAAATAAGACTGTGGGTGAACAAATTACTGTCGAGCAATTGATAGAAAAGAGCAAAGTTATGACGATATCTAAGGGAATGATTATGAAATATAGGCATCACGCCCGTGTCAAGTTGACCGAAACGATTCTGCATCTAGTACTATTACTCCACACATCTACCACTCCTACCTGCATCTAGATTATTAAGTTCATGAAGAACAGAGTAACACATTAAGTACGATGACATGATGTAGAGGAATAAACTCAAGCAATATGATGTAAACCACATATTTTTATCCTCGATGGCAACAATACAATACGTGCCTTGCTGCCCCTACTGTCCACTGGGAAAGGACACCACAAGATTGAACCCAAAGCTAAGCACTTCTCCCATTGCAAGAAAAACCAATCTAGTTGTCCAAACCAAACTGATAATTCAAGGAGAATTACAAAGATATGAAATCATGCATAAAAGAATTTAGAGCATATTCAAATAATATCCATAGATAAGATGATCATAAATCCACAATTCATCGGATCTCGACAAACACACCGCAAAAGAAGATCACAGCGGATCGATCTCCAAGAACATCGAGGAGAACATGGTATTGAGAATAAAAGAGAGAGAAGAAGCCTTATAGCTACTAGCTATGGACCCGTAGGTCTGAGGTAAACTACTCACGCTTCTTCGGAAGGGCAATAGAGTTGATGTAGAAGCCCTCTGTGATGGAATCCCCCTCCGGCGGGATGCCGGAAAAGGCCCCAAGATGGGATCTCACGCGTACAGAAGGTTCGGCGGTGGAAAAGTGTCTTCGTGGATGCTTATGGTGGTTTGGGAATATATGTGAATATATAGGACGAAGAATTAGGTCAGGAGGTGTTGGAGTAGGCCACAAGGCAGGGGCGCGCCCACCCCCCTAGGGCACACACATGTGGCTTGTTGTCTACTCCAAGGTCTTCTGACTTGGGAGTCCAAGTCCAACAGGTGTCTTTTGGTCCAAGAAAAATCATCGCGAAGGTTTTATTCCGTTTGGACTCCCTTTGGTATTCCTTTTCTGCGAAACTCAAAAATAAGGAAAAAAATAGAAACTGGCACTGGGCTCTAGGTTAATAGGTTAGTCCCAAAAATAATATAAAATAGCATATTAATGCATATAAACATCCAAAACAGATAATATAATAGCATGGAACAATCAAAATTTATAGATACGTTGGAGACGTATCAGGCCCCAAAAATCACGCACAACACTGCAGCTCATTACGTCATGTACTGTCCAAGTTGCATCCTAGTTCACTCCATTGGTGTGTCCAAACAATCTAGGTAAGTGTATTTATAAAAAGATTCTCGATAAGTCCTCTAATTACTCGAGTTTGGCTAATAATGGAACACTTTTTCCATTGGTAAAGGTTGGCTGCCTTGTAAGATCTTCAGTGTGTGTTCGGCTATTTTTTCATCTTTTGAGTACGTCCATAGCTGATTTGTTTTCTTTTTGCATACTAGATGTCTAGTTTTTCAAGACCCAAGTAATATATTCATCTAGAACATGAACCTGGTTATCAAAACTGTAAGAAAAAGATAAATAATTGAGGGTTTAACTCAACCTTAAAAAAACTTGGGTTTAACTCAATGTTAGAAAGGAGGTATGTATAAGTTGTTTTTGCGGGTGAGCTTTGTATAAGTTATTTATAAAGGAATGACAAATATCCACAACCAGTGACTTGATCAAGGACATGTACTTGGTTACAATGCTGACAATCCTAGTTCTAGAGAGGGCCGGATAGAAACATAAAATAATGTTAATGTTGAAAAAAATTATAATGATATCAGGGCCATTTTTCTAGATTCGCACAGGGCCCTTGATTTTGTCGGCCCAACCCTGTGTGAAGCAACTGCGGAAGAGCTGAACATGTTGTAATAAAAATCTCAAGCATGTGACATTCTCTTCAACGGTTTGTGCCCCGAGGAGCTCAACAAGATTAGCCGCCTTGAGAATGCAAAGGACTTTGGGATACTTTGGTTGATATGCACGAAGGTACTAAGTCCGTCAAGGAATCCAAGTTGGATGTGCTTCAAAGTCAACTTGACAAGTTGAAGATGAAGGATGGTAAAGGAGTCGCTGAAATGGAAACTCTATGTCGATTTTCACAAATGAGATTGCCGGCTTAGGATGTGAAGAGATGACCAACAAATTCATCATCAAGAAGATCCTTAGAGCCTTCGATGGAAAGTATGATACCGTGGGCACATTGATCCAAATGATGCCAAATTACAAGGATCTCAAGCCCACGGAAGTCATTGGAAGGATTGTCGCTCATGAGATATCACTCAACGACAAAGAGGAGATTCACAACAAGTCAAGTGATGATTACAAAGCTTCAAGTGATGCTCCCACAACATCAACTGACAAGCTTGTATCCAAAGAAGATATAAGCCTAATGTTCAAGAACTTAAAAAATTTCTACAAGAATAGAGGTAAAGAGAGAAGCTCCAACTCAACACACTATGAGCAAAGATCTTCAAGTCGTGACTGAAATTGCCACAATTGTGGAAAACCCAGATACTTCTCCAATGAGTGTACAATACCTCTCAAGAAAAGAGATGAGTCACCTAGAAGGAGTAGAATGGATGAATCACCTTGTTACGTCCATTTTACATCATGCTTTTATATTGATATTTATTGCATTATATCATTGTTATTACACATTATATCACTGTTATTACACATTATATCACAATACTTATACCTTTTCTCTCTTATTTTATAAGCTTCACATGAAGAGGGAGAATGCCGGCAGCTGGAATTCTGGACTGGAAAAGGAGCAAATATTAGAGACCTATTCTGTGCAACTCCAAAAGTCCTTTAACTTCACGGAGAATTATTTTGGAATATATAAAAAATATTGGGCAAAGAAAGCACCAAAGGGGGGGCACCTGCCATCCACAAGGGTGGAGGGTGCGCCCCTGCCTTGTGGGCCACCTGCCAGGCCCCCGATGCCCATCTTCTGCTATATGGTGTGTTTTGACCTGGAAAAAAAATCAGAAGGATTCTTTCAGGATGAAGCGCCGCCTTCTCGAGGAGGAACTTGGGCAGAACCAATCTAGGGCGGGCTCCAGCGCTGCTGTTCTGCCGGGGAAACTTCCCTCCGGGAGGGGGAAAACAAAGCCATCATCATCACTAACGATCCTCTCATCAAGAGGGGGTCAATGTCCATCAACATCTTCACCAGCACCATCTCCTCCCAAACCCTAGTTCATCTCTAGTATCCAATCTCTGTCTCAAAACCTCAGATTGGTACCTGTGGGTTGCTAGTAGTGTTGATTACTCCTTGTAGTTGCTGCTAGTTGGTTTATTCGATGGAAGATCGTATGTTCAGATCCTTAATGATAATTAATAATCCTCTGATTATGAACATGAATATGCTTTGTGAGTAGTTATGTTTGTTCCTGAGGACATGGGATAATTCTTGTTATAAGTAATCATGTGAATTTGGTATTCGTTTGATATTTTGATGAGATGTATGTTGCCTCTCCTCTAGTGGTGTTATGTGAACGTCGACTACATGAAATTTCACCATGATTTGGGCCTAGCGGAAGGCATTGGGAAGTAATAAGTAGAGGATGGGTTGCTAGAGCGACAGAAGCTTAAACCCTAGTTTATGCATTGCTTCGTAAGGGGCTGATTTGGATCCATATGTTTCATGCTATGGTTAGATTTATATTAATTCTTCTTTCATAGTTGCGGATGCTTGCGAGAGGGGTTAATCATAAATGGGATTCTTGTCCAAGGAAGGGAAACACCCAAGCACCGGTCCACCCATATATCAAATTATCAAAGTAACAAACGCGAATCATATGAGCATGATGAAAACTAGCTTGACAGTAATTCCCATGTGTCCTTGGGAGCGCTTTGCTTTATATAAGAGTTCGTTCAGGCTTGTCCTTTGCTACAAAAAGGATTGGGCCACCTTGCTGCACCTTGTTTACTTTTGTTACTTGTTACCCGTTATGAATTATCCTATCACACAACTATCTGTTACCGATAATTTCAGTGCTTGCAGAGAATACCTTGCTGAAAACCGCTTGTCATTTCCTTCTGCTCCTCATTGGGTTCGACACTCTTACTTATCGAAAGGACTACGATAGATCCCCTATACTTGTGGGTCATCAGGACTCTTTTCTGGCGCCGTTGCCGGGTGATGTCTACTACGCAACCTTCTTCTTGTAGACTCATGTTGGGCCTCCAAGCGCAGTGTTCAGTAACACAGTAGAAAATTTCCCTCAAGTGGATGACCTAAGGTTTATCAATTCGTGGGAGGCATGGGATGAAGATGGTCTCTCTCAAACAACCCTGCAACCAAATAACAAAGAGTCTCTTGTGTCCCCAACACTCCCAATACAATGGTAAATTGTATAGGTTCACTAGTTCGGCGAAGAGATGGTGATACAAGTGTAACATGGATTTTAGATACTGGATTTTGTAATCTGAAAATACAAAAACATCAAGGTAACTAGTAACAAAAGTGAGCAAAAACGGTATTGCAATGCTTGGAAACAGGGCCTAGGTTTCATACTTTCACTAGTGCAAGTTCTCCCAACAATGATAACATAATTAGATCATATGGCAATCCTTCAACGTGCGACAAAAGTCACTCCAAAGTTCCTATCGCGGAGAACATAAGATGAAATTGGTTGTAGGATACAAAACCACCTCAAATTTATTCTTTCCGATCAATCCATTGAGCTATTCCCATAAGTGTCACAAATAGCCCTAGAGCTTGTAGTAAAATAACACCATATGACACACATCAATCAACCCTAATGTCACCTAGATACTCTAATGTCACCACAAGTATCCGTGGGTCAATTATACGATATGCATCAAACAACTTCAGATTCATAATATCCAATCCAACATAAAGAACCTCAAAGAGTGCCCCAGGATTCCTACTGGAAAAACAAGGACGCAAACGTGCATCAACCCCTATGCATAGATTACCCCAATGTCACCTCGAGAATCCACGAGTTGAGCGCCAAAGCATACATCAAGTGAATCAATAGAACACCCCATTGTCACCATGGGCATCCCATGCAAGACATACATCAAGTGTTCTCAAATCCATAATAGTATTCAATCCGATAATAGTGAAACCTCAAAGGTAAAACTCAATTCATCACAAGAAGGTAGAGGGGGAGAAACACCATATGATTCTACTATACTAACAAAGCTCGCGGTACATCAAGATCGTGCCATATCAAGAACACGGGAGAGAGAGAGAGAGAGATCAAACACATAGCTACTGGTACAAACCCTCAGCCCCGAGGGTGAACTACTCCCTCCTCGTCATGGAGAGCGCCGGGATGATGAAGATGGCCACCGGTGATGGTTTCCCCCTTTGGCAGGGTGCTGGAACAGGCTCCCGATTGGTTTTTCGTGGCTATAGAGGCTTGCGGCGGCGGAACTCCCGATCTAGGTTTATTTCTGGAGGTTTCAGGATTTGTAGGAGGTGTTGGCGTCGGGGACAAGTCAAGGGGGCCCACGACGCGATGACAAGGCAGGGGGCGCCCCCACCCTTGTGGTTGCCTCGGGACTCCTCTCCGATATCTTTTCGTTCTAGTATTTTTTATATTTTCTGTGTCGATATCTGCGGGAGGAGGGGAAGCGGGTGGAGTCCGAGGACGCTTGGACGAAGAAGAGGCGGTCGCTTTCCTCTTCGCCACCGCGGCTTTCACCACCTTCTTTGCTGCCGCGGCCCTCATCAGGCGCACGGACTCCCCCTGGACCTCTTGCCGCTGTTCGGTCCTGCCGGGCCGGACCGGCTCGCCGGAGCTGGCCCGTTGCAGGCAAGCCTTTTTTCCAAGGCCGGAGGGTCGTCAGCCTCGGCCTCTTCCTCGGTCAACTCGTCGACCACGTCTTCGATGAGAGGGGCCCCGGTGTCGGTGCTGCTGGCCTCCCCAGCAGACTCCGCCCTTCCGACAAGCTCCTTCTCCTCCGTGGCAGCCTCGGCCTCGTCCTCCACGTGGCCGGCGCTGCCAGCCTCCTTGGCGAGCTCCGCCTCCGCCGCCCTGGCGGCGATGTAGTGCAGCTCCGCTTGGGTGGTGTCTTGGATGAGCAGCGGCTCGTCACGGACGTACTTCTCCGACAAGGTGTCGAAGAACTCCTGCACCTGATCCGCCCCCAGCTCGGCCCAATTCGGGTCAAGGCCGTGCGTGTTGAAGTCCGGCATCATGGCGATGAGTTCGGTTTGGTGAGAGTTGTTGCTCAGCGGGACCACCCCCGCCGGCAACTCGAACAAGGGCCCCTTAGGGACCTTGCCGGCCTTCGCGGCATTGCCGCTCCTCTCAGCTCTGCCGTCGCGGTGCACGTCGAGCTGAAAAAGCCTTTGGCAAAAGTGGGCGTGCCCCATCACCGTGAAGTTGTGGTTCAAGCCAGGGCGAAGCCTCATGATGTCGGCCGCGTTCCTGAAAAGCCAGGCCGGCCTCCCCTTGTTATGTAGTGGAGCGATTCGGCGACGGATGAAATCAGCCCAATCATCTCAAGGGTGAGCCCAGCCACGGTGAGGCAATGGATCCTGGTGATGGCGACCGTGAACTTCTCATCCTTGGCGTCGACCTCGCCCCAATCATCTCTGCGAACCAGCGGCGCCTGGTGAACCCGGCAAAATTTCTGTGGGTCCTCCTCTTCAATCCAGCACCACCGGCTCCGCCACTCCTCCCACCTCTCCTTCTGAGCGCCCTCCGAATATGACCCCTTCTCCTGGCTCCTTGGGATCCAGGCGACACAACCGGAAATGGCGCCTCCCTTTTGGATACGAGGATAGAAGTAGTGGCGGAAGAGCGTCGTGCTGGGGTGCACTCCGGCGAAGCCCTTGCAGAGATGGGCAAAAAGGGCCATGCATGCCACGGCATTTGGAGTAAAATCCAGAAGGTGGAAGCCATAGGTATGCATGATGTCATTGAAGAAATCGGAGAGGTAGAGCCCGCAGGAAAAGTAATCAACAAAGAAGGGGTACCGATTTGGGCCGGCCTCGGTGAAACCGGTGGGGATGATGCGTGTGGCAGGGTGCCCCTTCATCTTGCACCCCCACAGGGGCTTGAAGTTGTCCGGGAGGTGGACCACATCGACCGTCAAAGGAAAGTAGGCGAGTTGCGTCCGCCGCATCGCCAACTCGCTCTCCGGCGCCTCCTTCCCCCCAGCGTCTTTGGCCGTTCCCTTGCCTTTGCTGGTTTTGGGTGCCATGGCGGCTGAGGGAGGCGAGGGATGAGGGACAACAAAGGCGCAGCAGCAGCGAGTGAAAGCAAGAGCTTGAGAAGGAAGAAGGGAGGGACGGCGGTTCCGAGATTAGAGAAGGCACAGAGGGTAAATGGGCGTGCGCCTGCGATTTCTCCTTTTTTACGGGGAAGGCGCGGGCTGCTTCGTTACCATTTACCACGATGTGACGCATGAGGGCTGAGGGAGTCCTGGATTAGAGGGTCCTCGGACGGCCGGACTATATCCTTTGGCCGGACTGTTGGACTATGAAGATACAAGATTGAAGACTTCGTCCCGTGTCCGGATGGGACTCTCCTTGGCGTGGAAGGCAAGCTTGGCAATAAGGATATGTAGATCTCCTCCCTTGTAACCGACTATGTGTAACCCTAGCCCCCTCCCGTGTCTATATAAACCGGAGGGTTTAGTCCGTAGGACAACAACAATCATACCATAGGCTAGCTTCTAGGGTTTAGCCTCTACGATCTCGTGGTAGATCAACTCTTGTAATACTCATATCATCAAGATCAATCAAGCAGGAAGAAGGGTATTACCTCCATCGAGAGGGCCCGAACCTGGGTAAACATCGTGTCCCCCGCCTCCTGTTACCATCCGCCTTAGACGCATAGTTCGGGACCCCCTACCCGAGATCCGCCGGTTTTGACACCGACATTGGTGCTTTCATTAAGAGTTCCACTATGCCGTCACCGTATGGCTAGATGGCTCCTTTGATCATCGGCAACGATGCGATCCAGGGTGAGGTTTTCCTCCCTAGACAGATCTTCGTATTCGGCGGCTTCGTACTGCGGGCTAACTCGCTTGGCCATCTAGAGCAGATCGAGAGCTACGCCCCTGGCCATCAGGTCAGATTTGGAAACTTGAACTTTACTGCCGACATCTGCGGAGACTTGATCTTAGACGGACTCAAGCCCATGTCAGGTGCGCCGCACAATCACGATGAGCATGATTTAGCTCTGCCGTCGGACAGTGTTCGGGAGATCACACCTGCAACTACTCCGGCCCTCGATCCGGAACAAATTGTGCCATCTGAGGACGGGTGGATGGACCCCGCCACGGAAGCCGCACACTTAGTGGCGATAGAGCCGAATACTGACTTCACCTCCTCCGAGACCCGTGTTGCCAAACCATTGGATTCATCCCCGGCCATGGACTCCGAGCCGCCTGCGTTCGTGCCTATCGAATCCGATTGGGCACCGATCATGGAGTTTACCTCCACGGACATCTTTCAGCACTCGCCTTTTGGCGACGTGCTAAACTCGTTGAGGTCACTCTCCCTATCGGGAGACCCTTGGCTGAACCATGTCCGGCTAGAATGGGATACAGACGACGAAGAAATTCGCGCCCCACCCACCACCCACTTAGTAGCCACTGTCGACGATTTAACCGACATGCTCGACTTCGACTCCGAAGACATCGACGGTATGGACGACGATGCAGGAGACGAACAGGAACCACCGCCCACGGGGCGCTGGACAGCCACTTCATCACACGATATATATATATGGTGAAGACACCCAAAGGAAACAATGACGAGGAACGGAAGGAGGCAGCGAAGGATAGCTCCCTCGAGAAGCAACCAAAGCGACGGCGTAGGCGCCGCTCCAAATCCCGCCTCGGCAAAAACAGCGATAACAGCGCAAGAGAAAATAGCACCCCAGTCGACTCCAGAGGAAACGACGACCACATTGACCCAGCGATAGAGCAGGATGAACCAGCGAACCACGAACGTAGTACGGATCCACTGTCTGAACACGGCGACACCAAGGATAAAGCTCATCAATCTCTCTCCAGAGAGGAAAACAATCCGGACAAGGATGCACACATCATCCCGGAAAGGAACTTGGAACAAGAGAACCTCTATAGAAGGCTTATTGCCACCGCGAGGAGCCTGAAGAAGCAGAAGCAAAGGCTTAGGGCCGCGCAGAATACGCTCAATAGTAGATGGAACAAAGTGCTTGACACTGAAGAAAAGTATGGTGGCAGTCGCCGCACAAAGAGCTATCCAAAGCGCAAGCTGTTGCCCGAATTCGATGATGAGGCCTTAGAGCCCACACAGCCGAAAAATAAAATGGCCAACCGGTCGGATCGACCACCTCGTGGCCGCGATAGGGCGGCTAGCGAGGCCGCACATAAGTCAGCACACGATCCAAGCAAGGACTTGCATCAAAAGGCCGACATGACCAGATCCATCTATGGATCTTGGAAGCGCGCTCCAGCGCATAATCAAAACCGAACTTTACAACCGTCAGAACGCCATGACACATCCAAATACAGGGGTGCCGCGCACCCCCTACGTTTCACCGATGAGGTGCTGGATCACGAATTTCCAGAGGGATTCAAACCCGTGAACATAGAGGCGTACGATGGAACAACAGACCCTGGGGTCTGGATTGAGGACTTCATCCTCCATATCCATATGGCTCGCGGAGACGATCTCCATGCCATCAAATACTTGCCCCTCAAGTTCAAAGGACCAGCTCGGCACGGGCTGAAGAGCCTCCCTGAAAATCCAATTGGAAGTTGGGAGGAGCTTGAGGATGCTTTTAGGGCTAACTTTCAAGGGACCTATGTCCGACCTCCGGATGCAGACGATTTAAGTCATATAATTCAACAGCTCGGAGAGTCAGCCCGAAAGCTTTGGAACAGATTTCTCACTAAGAAGAACCAAATCGTCGACTGCCCGGACGCCGAAGCCTTAGCAGCTTTCAAACACAGCGTCCGAGACGAATGGCTCGCCAGACACCTCGGCCAAGAAAAACCAAGGACAATGGCAGCCCTAACAAGCCTTATGACCCGCTTTTGCGCGGGCGAAGATAGCTGGCTGGCCCGTAGTAGCACCAGCGACCCAGGCACATCTGAAGTCAGGGATGGTAATGGAAAACCACGACGCAGTAAAAGCAAGCGTCGAAATAACGAAGACAGCCCAGACAACACGGCGGTAAACGCCGGATTTAGGGGCTCTCGACCCGGTCAGCGGAAAAAGCCTTTCAAAGGCAACAGAGATGGACCGTCCAGCCTAAACAAGATTCTAGACAAATTATGTCAGATTCATGGCACCTCCGATAAACCTGCAAATCACACCCACAGAGAAGCTGGGTCTTCAAGCAGGCCGGCAAGTTAAACGCCGAACACAAGGGGAGGGATACACCAAGTGAAGACGAGGATGAGCCTCGCCAGAAAAGCACTGGTGGACAGAAAAAATTCCCACCAGAGGTCAAAACAGTGAACATGATTCACCTGACGAAGAGGAGAAGCAAACATGCACTCCGAGACATACGCGCCGTAGAGCCTGTCACCCCTAAGTTCAACCCTTGGCCGGCCTGCCCGATCACTTTTGATCGCAGGGATCACATGACAAGTATCTGACACGGAGGATTGGCTGCCTTGGTGCTAGACCCAATTATCGACGGATACCATCTCACCCAAGTCCTCATGGACGGCGGCAGTAGTCTTAATCTGATATATCAGGACACAGTCCGCAAAATGGGGATAGACCCGACAAGAATCAGCCACAGTAATACTACCTTTAAAGGAGTAATACCAGGCCCAGAGGCCCGCTGTACGGGCTCTCTAGTACTAGAGGTTGTATTCGGTTCTCCCGACAACTTCCGAAGTGAAAAGTTAACCTTCAACATCGGTCCATTCCGAAGCGGCTATCAAGCACTACTCGGAAGAACAGCTTTCGCTTGTTTTAATGCAGTACCACATTACGCTTTCTTAAGCTTAAGATGCCCGGTCCACGTGGATCATCACAATTAGCGGGAATATTGAGCATTCCTTGCGCGCGGAAGAACGTGTGGCGGCTTTAGCAGCCGAACACTAAATGGCCTCTCCAACCCGAACAAATGATCGGTCATCAAGACCGCGGACGCGGCTAGACGAGTCCGGCGTATCTCTAGCTGTAAGAGCTTAATTAAACATGAGATCGGTTTAATGGATATATCCCCATAGGCGGTACCAGGGGCTTCCCGCATGTAAAAAGGACTACAGTTCGGCTCGACCTTACTTCTCTTGAATTTTAATGGTTTATTGTGAATAACTTATTTTTCGCACGACAACTTTCACCTAAGTTCTTCTCTTTTACAGATGATAATCGTGCTACACCCTTCCAAGATACGGCACAATGGAGATACAGGCGCAGACTTGCAGCAGGGCCCCGCTCAAAGGTTTCTTTTTTAGATTAAGACCCTGTATAAACCTTTTTTACTGTCTCTTGTTGCTTCACATCCTCCGGATATTCAGTATAACCGAGAGGGATGCTGACGTTATTGGCATTTCACCATGTCAGAATAATGCACGTACCTGGACACTTGGGGTTCATTATCAAGGGTGCTACTTAGCCTGGTATATGTTGTAAAGACCGAATACCTTAGGGAGTGTTCGGCGTCGCGAGTTTGGCCTTATATGCATCAGCTCCGAATCATGTCTTTGGTCAAATTTTGGGTTTGCCCGGCTCCTGCGTTTTTGCTACCTTACGTTCCGCTCTATCGGCTAAGGTGGCACCGGGAGAACTACTGCGATTGTGCCCTGGTTCATCCGGATGAGCACCTCAGTACAGAAAGCCGAAAACTGACTGTCATGATAAAGCGTGAGACTGGTCAACCACTCAATGACTCATCGGAATCTTCAGGATTCCTCTGCATTAACGAAGGACCGGTTTCCCCGGTCATGTACGTACGCGCACCGTATTCGGATAGCCGCGGAAATACCAGGGGCTATATCGTAGCCCCACTATCAAACTCCTATGGTTAAGTGAAAGTGTTAAAGCAATATAGTCTGATTGCCTCGTTCGCCGCGCTACCACCTCCTTCATGGACCAAGACGTTGGATCAAGTATGAAGACGCGCTTTCTCGAACACCCGCGCATTATATGCGTGGGGGCAGAAGCAGATGACTGCAAACTTTCAGGATATATATACATATATAAACGACCGCACAGGAGGCATACTCATACTTTCAGGAAAAAGTATAAACACAGCCTTTATAATTCAAATAACATTGTTCTTACAATTGGGACACATGCCACTAGAACATGATACTCTTCAAGCACCGAGCCTCTATTAAACGAGCGCCTTCCGAGACTTCTTCAAAATAGTGCTCGGCCGATACCCGGCCTACCGCCGAACTCTGGGATGCAATAGCGGTGGCATCCATCTCTGCCCAGTATGTCTTGACACGGGCAAGAGCCATCCACGCACCCTCTATGCACGCCGACCTCTTCATAGCGTCGATATGCGGCACAACACCAAGGAAGTGTTGCACTAAGCCAAAATAACTATTCGGCTTTGGTCCTTCAGGCCAAACATGATCCACAACAGATCTCATGGCAAGCCCGGACAACCTATGGAGCTCGGCCCACTCGGCCATTTGCTCATTTGACAGCAACGGACGCGCCGGAGCATTGAACTGCGACCAGAACAATTTTTCCACTTCGTGATCTTTCTGATCTTAGAAAAACTTGGTCGCATCAGCAGCACTTGCCGCCAAATCCAGGTACGCGTCCGCAGAACTCCATAATTGATCCAGAAGGGCATACTTAGGATCTGCGAACTTCGTCCGCAACAAAAAGGGCTTCCCAGCCGTGATATTTCTGGCTTGACGTAGCTCCTCCTTCGCCGCTCTGATTGTAGAGCGGGCTTCCTTGGCTGCTACCGTGGCTTTCTCCAGGTCCGCCGTCTTCGTTTGGGTTTCCTTTTCAAGAAGCTCATAACGGTCGGCGGCATCTTTCAGCTCAACAACCATCTTGGCTATTTTCTCTTTGCTCTAGCAATGGGCAGCCTGTTCGGCTCTTAGCTCTTCGACCGCCTTTAGGGCGGCCGCATCACTCCTCCTAGCTTGTTCCTTGGCTCGGGCAAGTTCCGCCCGAAGGGTCTCCACTGCGGCAGCCCCATCTACAGCCACAACATATTACAGATACTAGCATCATGCTCCTCTTAATATGTGTTGATCATAGGAGAATATGTACCCTGTGCCTCGTCAAGCCGCTTTGTTTACAAGCATGATGTCGGCATCTGCCGCATCAATTTGCCGCTTCAGTTCGGCAAACTCACCAGTCCGGCTAGCCACCGGACCCTCAGCCGCCTGCACATGAAAGCAGCACGGTTATTACCTGGGACTATGATCCTCTATTTGCCGTCTTTTTTGATAGCAACCAGAGTCTCAGGGGCTACTATCTGCATAGGGCACACTTAGCATGTGCGGTACCGTAAAAAAAATATTACTTTGCGTACCTCAAAACCTCTCAGCAGGCTCATGAAAGCTTCATGCAACCCGCTTTCAGCGGATGAAATCTTCTCAACCACCGTACCCATTAACGTAAGATGCGCCTCTGAGATAGCCGCTTGCTCTAGAAGACTCATCAATATGTCCGGTAGCGCACCGGACGGCTCCGGACTCTTTTTGCTGCTCCCTTTAGGAGCCGAATACTCCGGACTTTGGGAGGCCAAAGGATTACCTTCTGGCCTTGGCGGATCAGGAGAAATCCTCTGTGACGACACCTCTGGGTCGCCCGCCTCATGAGGCGGGGAGGCGTTGGGAGGTGTTTCGCTCTCCATCATCTCCGGAAGAAGATCCCCCGAAGACGAACTCTGTTGAGAAGGGCTACGATCCGAACTACAAAACATACGTCTCGGTTATTGATCTCAGAAAGGAAGCAGACTATGTTCACTATAAAGTACTTTTGTTTACTTACAGCTCGGTGGAGGGCTGATCCCCTTGCGGGTACTGTGTGGTAAGAATGCCCTCCGGGGTAGGCCCCCCTGACAAAGGCTCCTTCCCTCATTTGGAAACCATTATCTCCAAGTCTCCAGAGGCGGCCCTCTTCCTTCCTTGGGGAGAGGGAATTTTGGATTCTTCTCCCCGGTTATCCTCCTTCGCGGAGGTACTAATTCCCCCGGTCTGGATGAATAATGAGTGCGGCCCGCTTTCAGCTGCATTATTCCCCCCTTTATCTTCCCCTGATGGGGCTTGATAAGGCGCGAGCTCAAGCATCCTGGCCAGTACTGGATCTGTTGAGCCTTCGGGAAGGGGGGCCGAACACCTGATCATCTTCGCCTTTTTTACCCAGTCCTGGTCAAAGAGCGACTTTTTATGATTGTGTTGTGATAAGTAAAGAGACAGCATGTACGGCCGAAGAATTACTTACTTGGGTATCTAGACGATTGCAGCTCAGACCCGCATCCTCGGTGGTGTCCGGACAATTTATTTGTGATCCGAAGAACAATCCGTACATTTCTTCTTACATCATGCCGAAGAAGTGCTGAATAGTTCGCGGTCCTTCTGGGTTGAACTCCCACATACGGAGAGGTCGACATTTTCAAGGCAGGACTCGACGAACTAGCATGACTTGCATTACCTTGACAAGGCTGACATCTCTATCGAGGAGATCTCGGATGCGGCTCTGCAATGCCAACACATCATTTACTGGCCCCCAGTCCAGCCCCTTGTTGACCCATGACGCCAGTTGTGGCGAGGGGCCCAAGCGGAAAGCAGGGGCGGCTACCCACTTAGTACCACGGGGAGCTGTGATGTAAAACCACTCCCGTTGCCATAAGCTGGACACCTCCGGGAAGGGACCCTTTGGCCATGGAGCATCGGCGCCTTTGCTTATCATGGCACCTTCGCATTCTGTGTGTCTCCCGTTAATCATCTTCGGCTCCACATTAAAGGTCTTTAGCCACAAGCCGAAGTGTGGGGTAACGTGGAGGAAGGCCTCACACACGACGATGAACGACGAGATGTGAAGGATGGAATCCGGGGCCAGGTCATGGAAATCAAGTCCGTAATAGAACATGACCCCCTAACAAAGGGATCTAGACTAAAGCCTAGCCCTCGGAGGAAGTGGGAAACAAATAAGACACTCTCGTTGGGCTCAGGAGTAGGAACGACCTGCCCTCGAGCAGGCAGCCTATGCCAGATTTTGGCGGTCAGATACCTGGCTTCTCTTAGCTTCTTGATGTCCTCCTCTGTGACAGAGGAAGGCATCCACCGACCTTGAAGGTTGGATCCGGACATGATTGAAGGTCTGAAGCGCCCAGCCTGAGCCTTGGGTGTTGGAACTCAAGGTGGGGGAAGGGTTCGATTGAGCACGAGAAGAAAAGGACAGGCCTTGGCCCCTTTATAAAGAGGGTGAATATCAAGCGTCCTCCGCGCGGCCGTTTGGAACTTGCCTAAAGTCGAGGAGTCATACCGACAGGCCTGATTGGGTTACCCACACTCGTATTGATGAGAATCCCGTGAAAAACGGGACACGATCTCTGTTTCGACAGGACGTGCCAATAAAACTGCCTCGCGACACATGCAGTGGCAGGCTCGGAAAAACGGTTCGTCATGACCAGACCACGGCGGTATGTCACGTTATGAAAAGCTGTCAGCAGATTAGATTTGTGGAAATATTATTCTCTCTACGGTGGTATGTGGAATTTATTTTGCAGAGCCGGACACTGTCCTTGTGTTCAAAAACTTCTGTGGAGTATTCGGAGGAGGAACCCGCCTTGCAATGCCGAAGACAATCTGCGCGCCGGACTCATCGTCATTGAAGCCTGGTTCAGGGGCTACTGAGGGAGTCCTGGATTAGGGGGTCCTCGGATGGCCGGACTATATCCTTTGGCCGGACTGTTGGACTATGAAGATACAAGATTGAAGATTTCGTCCCATGTCCGGATGGGACTCTCCTTGGCGTGGAAGGCAAGCTTGGAAATACAGATATGTAGATCTCCTCCCTTGTAACCGAATCTGTGTAACCCTAGCCCCCTCCGGTGTCTATATAAATCGGAGGGTTTAGTCCGTAGGACAACAACAATCATACCATAGGCTAGCTTCTAGGATTTAGCCTCTACGATCTCGTGGTAGATCAACTCTTGTAATACTCATATCATCAAGATCAATGAAGCAGGAAGTAGGGTATTACCTCCATCGAGAGGGCCCGAACCTGGGTAAACATCGTGTCCCCCGCCTCCTGTTACCATCCGCCTTAGACGCACAGTTCGGGACCCCCTACCCAAGATCCGCCGGCTTTGACACCGACAATGGCAGCAACCGCCCCACGCACGACTCCCACCTCACGCATTCAACGCGGGTCGTGGGGAAGCGCGACGGGCGAGGGAATTACTGCGGTAAAAATCCGCCCCGCCTGCCCGCGCACTGTTCTGAGCCTAGCCCAACAACGCGTTGCGCTTATGTGTGGTCCAGGCCCGGGGACTCCTATCGGTGTACAAAAGTGGGGCTCTCCTTTTGACCCCTCTACTTGTGCACGGGTAGTCAGAGCCGCGCCTGCGGCCACACTTAGCAGGGCAAAGGGAGGGAGCAGAAGCACAAGAATACCAGAGCAGCGCTCCAGCCAAAGGCACCAACGGGCAAAGCAACGCCAAGACCAGAGACACAAAGAGCAAGAGGGCGAGGTGGACCCCCCGGGCAAGACCCTTGCCAGGGCGGCCTCCACAGCCCCGGCAAGAGCCTTGCCGGGGCAACTTACCCAACGCCAGCAGAGCACGCCACCCTTGAGCCCAAGGGTTCTAGCACCATCAACCACATTGGAACCAAGGCTCGGGAGGCACCTCTGTGGTGGCATGCAGATCTTTGTGAAGATCATAAGCACACAAGATCAGATGAGGACCAGAAGACGACGATCCTCGGCGAGATCCTTGCCGAAGAAATCCACGAGACCCCCGGCAAGATCCTTGTCGGGGACGACCGCGATGCCATGGCAAGACCCTTGCCGAGGACACATGCAGGGCCGTAGCCAGGCCCACGTCTGCCAAGACTCCACCGCCGTTCCCATACAGCTGCCAGCTCAACCAGCTGGGCTGGCACCTGCGTGGCAACGTGCGGCCTCCAGGCCAACTCAGAGAGCACCTGCATGGTGGCATGCAGATCTTCGTGAAGACCCTACCACCCCGCCATCTTAGCAGCCAGCCAGCCTACGTGGCGCTGCATGCCTCGTTGTCCTTAACGCGTGTCGGAGCGAGGCGTAGCGGCAATGGACGGGACGGGCCTCGTTGCCGTCCCCAATAAAGCAACAAGACACCTAAGGAGTGCATTTAATGTGCCTTGTCCCGTAATGACAGGCGATAAGCTTGTACACTGTATACCTTTCCACCTCTTGTGTGCCACTATGGCGACCCCTTTTGACTATAAAAGGAGGCCCGAGGCGTACTGGAGAAGGATTCGAATCTTTTCGACTACGCACGCACCACAGCTAGTTCGAGAGCTCAAGAACACTCAAATATACACCAAAGCAGGACTAGGGTATTACGCATCCTCGCAGCCCGAACCTGGGTAAATGATCCTTGTGCTGACTACCAGACCCGCTCTTTGCACAACCCCGCGCCCGCCAACCATAGAAGGGATCCCAGTGATTCCATAGGTGTCGTTTCCACCGATAAACGGTAGCCTATTTTGAATGAAAACCTAGTAGAGAAGGAAGCGTGAGCTACACGACGCATGCGCACAGTGCTTACCCATGTACTACATGTGCTGTCGAAAGGGCTCAGGGTTGCCGTTCGATCTGGGAGCATCCAAGGGTGCACACGTACGATCCGTGGGGTTTGGGTTCTGGCCAGTCAGAACGCATGACTCAGATCGGGCGCGCAGCCGGGGGGATACAATACGGAAGCCAACATTCGGTGGAAACCGGTGAAGAGCACGAGAAAAAGATGTTTTGAAGCTTCAAAAAAATTTCAAAAAAATGCGGGATGTTAAGAGGATGATGTTCTATTGCCACACAAAATTTCAAGTTGAAACACACGAGATGTGAGCTATGAAAAAGACAAAATTAGTGTTGAATAGTGCCGAATAGTAATGTCACTATTCAGCGCAGAATTTGTCTTTCTCATAACTCACATCTCGTAATGTTTTTCAACTTGAAATTTTGTGTCGCAATAAAACATCACCTTCTTAACATCCCACATTTTTTTAGATTTTTATGAAACTTTAAAATATGGTTTCCACGAAGTTTTCATTGAACATCGGCTTTCATGAGTGAACTGTGTGCTATTTGAAAACATTTCATGAGAAGAATCTCGGTTTTTAAATCCCCGTAAATCCAAAACTAAGCTGAAAATCGTGAAACCTGCCATGGTATCACGACATGGCACGTAGATGTCGAGGAATTTTTTTCGTCCATTGTGGCGCAAGTTTTATTACAAGCCTCTTACAAACCGGAGCTTCTCTCAAAGAAGCCTCATGGTTCCGATAGGGAAAAGTGTCCCCCTTGTTGGCGAAACGTAATCACTGCCTCTTTTTGCCTTGTGTTTTCTTCTAGGGGCAACATGGAACGACATGATATCCGTGCTGAAATTTAGACTTATTCAGGGTTCGTTTGGCCTTTTATACACTAATTGAGTTTCCTAGGCATTTAATGTCCATAATTCAAATCTGAACTACAAATACATGCTCCAGTTCACCAAAATGGCTAGAAAAATTATACATGTGTCCTTGGCTGCATTTTTAGGTCCCATGCCAGGAATGGGAACGAATTACAACCGTACCGGCGTCATAGCTCGTCTTCAAACATTTCGAATCTCAGTTTTTAAGTCCCCATAAATCCTAAACTCACCAGAAAGTCATCAAGGTGGCATGGTGTCACGTCATGGCACATATATGTCGTGGTAAAAACATTGTCCAATTTGGGCCAAGCTTTATTACAAACCTCTTATAAAAACTAGAGCTTCTCTCAAAGAAGCCTCATGGTTTTGATAGGGAAACGTGTTCCCCTTGTGGGCGAAACATAATCACTGCCTCTTTTCGCCTTGTATTTTCTTCCACAGGCAACATGGAACGACAGGATATTCGTGCTGAAATTTAAACTTATTCAGTGTTCGTTTGGCCTTTTTATACACTAATTGAGTTTCCTAGGCATTTAATGTCCATAATTCAAATCTGAGCTACAAATACATGCTCCAGTTCACGAAAATGGCTAGAAAAATTATACATGTGTCCTTGGGTGCATGTTTAGGTCTCATGCCAGGAATGGGAATGAATTACAACCGTACCGGTGTCCTGGCTCGTCCTCAAGCATTTTGAATCTCGGTTTTTAAGTCCCCATAAATCCTAAACTCACCAGGAAGTCATCAAAGGTGGCATGGTGTCACGCATGGCACATATATGTTATGGTAAAAACATTGCCAATTTGGGCCAAGCTTTATTACAAACCTTTTACAAACCAAAGCCTGTCGCAAGAACCCTTGTGGTTTCGAAGGGAAACGTGTCCCCTTGTGGGTCAAACGATAATCACTCCCTCTTCTAGCCTCGTATTTTCTTCTATACGCGACACGGAACAACTGGAGATTCATGCTGAACTTTGGAATTATTCAGGGTTCGTTTGACCTTTTTTATTCATTAATTTAGTTTTCTACGCATTTAATGTCCATCATTCAAATCCGAACTACAAATACATGCTCCAGTGCACCAAAATGGCTAGAAAAAACGTACATGTTTCCTTGGGGTGCATGTTTAGGTCCCATGGAATGAATGTGAATGAATTCAACCGACTCGCCGTCCTGTCTTGGCCATAAACATTGCAAATGTCGGTTTTTAAATGTCTGTAAATCCAAAACTCACCAGGAAATCATGAAACTTGCCATGGTGTCACTACATGGTACATATCATTGTCCAATTTGGGCGAAGCTATATTACAAGGATTTTACAAACCGGAGCCTGTCGCAACCCTTGTGGTTCCGGTAGGGAAACATGCCCCTCTTGTGGGCGAAACAATAATCGCTGCCTCTTCTCGCCTTGAACTTTGTTTTCTACAGGCAACATAGAATAACAGGAGTGTCGGGCTGAAATTTGAAACCGTTCAGGGTTCGTTTGGCCATTGTATATATATCACTAATTACTAAGTCTTCTATGCGTTTAATGTAGTCCATAATTCAAATTTGAACTACAACCACATGCTCCAGTGAAGCAAAATGGGTGGGAAATCATACATGTGTCATTGAGTGCATGTTTAGGTCTCGTTTAAGGAATGAGAATGAATTACAAACTTGTCGTCGTCCTGAAACAATGAGAATGTCGGTTTTTAAATCCCAGTAAAATCAAAAAGTCACCCAAAAAACATGAAACTTGGCATGGTTTCATGACATGGCACATATATGCCGTGGTAAAAAAATCGTCTAGTCTGAGAAGAGGCGCACACATTAGTAGCCAACGAAGTCCTTTTTGAAACAAAAAGCTGACACGTTAATGTCGCAAACGGTTGTATTATATTAACCATGTCGAAATTTAACCATACTCGGTGGCGTGCGTGCAGCTGTTTGATTAGACGGGACGAGCGTGAGAAGTCCGCCGTGCAGGCTCGACGGGACGAGTGCGAGCAGTCCGCCGCACAGGCTCAACTTGACACGTGCAAGCAGCAAGGCCGCCCATGCTCACCGGGAAGCGAGCTCTTTGACCTCCATACACCAGCCGACGCCCGCCTCGCTCACAACTTCTCCATTAATGGGTTAATTAAAGCTTCTGGACGGATGGTGTTTGCTTGTGATCCCATGGCAGCATTTGCTTTGTTCATGTTTTCAACTCATATTCTGCCATAATTTAAATTGCCCCATAGGGCAACGGATAATACGACCACAAATAAAATGGCAACGGATAATACGACGACATATTTACAATGGCGCGGATAATAATTGTCTTACATATTCCAGATAATTTAAAGTGCCACATGCGGCAAAGCCAGGAAGACACGGGGGCAAGAGAAGAAGGAAATTGCAGACAACGATCTGGGTCGCTACTGTCTCTACTCGTCGATGGATCGCCAGGCGGCGAAATCCTCTAGCTCCTCCTTCAATTCCTCATGACATTGCTTGAAAGCAGCCATGGATTCCTCCACCTCCTGCTCAGGCTCGATCCGGAGCTTCGTCATGCCATCCCTCAGTTCCTCGACGACCGCTTTCAGCGTCATCTTCGAGGCACTGCTCTGCTCATGCAACATCTTCCAGCTGGCGGCCTCCTCCTCCTTCTCGGCGACCAACATGAGGAGCTTCGCATTTTCACCCATGAGTTGCTGGACGAGGCCGGTCGCCTTGTCAACCGAGGCATCGCTGATCTTGAGCAGCTTCATCAAGCTGTCAACCAGCTCCTGGTGCGTAGTGACACCAGCGAGAATGTTGTCGTCACCGGCGAAGGACTTCAGGAATGCTGGCTCGTCGCGATGGCCGACGCTGCGAATGCGCTTGTGAGAGCCCTCGCGTGCCCATGAGAGCTTGTTCGAGGGCTCCGCGGCGCGCCGGGACATCTCTGCTACGGCTGCGGCTTCGCGCCGAGACATCTCTGTTGTGGATGCGGCTTCGCTAGTGCTTCCGCGGCCTTGGTCTTTGCTGTCTCGTTATATGTCCACCCTAAACTCCTCCTACCGGTCATGGCGGAATGACTTGACAGAAAAAAACCAGTTTTGTGGGTGATGAGGAGAGGAACTGTGAAGTAATTTTCGAGTGGGTGGTTTTTATAGCCCGGTGCTAAGTGTGAACACATATTAGTTTGATAGTTGTTAACATATTTGCAATTACTTATTGCTTTGTAATCAGCAATGTGAGGAGAAACAAGGTCAAAATTTATGGATGGCAGAAGGTTGACCACGTGGTTGCTCGCCGTTGAGGCGGCCGCGGCGCGCTCCGCTCTGGTGTCCCTGCGCGCGCTCTGCTCGCCGTTGAGGCAAAGTTACAATGGCAACTGTTAATAATTCTTAATAAATGCCTTACATATTCAGGATAATTTAAAATGCCAAATGCGGCAAGGCCCAGAACACTCATGATCTACATATGCATACAATTATAATAAAATATAAGCTAAAAGGTTGAGTTGGCAGCCTTCCGACGATGGTCTTCTCGGACTCCATGATAAGCATAGCACCCTTGCGGCCGTTCACTCCAAGTGTCCCGACCCGCCTCTGCCTACGGAGCTGCTGGCGCTGGCAGTCTCTTGGGGCTGCTGGGCCTCTTCCAGAAGAGCTTGACAGTGGGCAATCGCGCGCATGACAACTCCACGGAACCGCTCCATTTCCATGTCTCTGGCCTGGTAGCTAATTCCGTCGATCACCTGCATCCTCAAGATATCACGTTGGCGATGTTCTACTTCACCGGGGACGTCAACTCCGCCAAGGATGCGCTCGAGCCTGGCCACCACATCATCGGGATCGAGGTTGACATGGCCGCCGCGGGCAATGATGAAGCCGCAGGCTGCCTTTGTCTTGATTGAATCGCAGAGGTCCTCTGCCCATTCCTTGCGGGGCATCAGGCTCTCGATGAGCACTAGTGACGGCGGCTCTTCGGGTGGGTCGTCGATCATGCCGCCGAGCAGCTCTGGATCTTTTGCACGGTGGATGGCAAACTGCTCATCACACCTCCTCTGCAATATGTCGATTGTGCTCCCAAGGACTGTGACACCGTTATCGCTGCCGATGGGCCATGGTGCCTGCACCGGCGATGAAGCTCTTGCTCCCCGACCTGCTCTGGCTTGTTCTCCTCGCCGAAGATGTAACGCAGGTAGGCGTCGACGTCGAAGATTTGGTTGTTGCCTGGCATGCTTGGAATAGCTAATGGTATATGGGTGAGGACTAGATCTTCGCAGAGTGTCGCGGCGGTGCGTTGCTGCCTGGGTTATATGCAGCAAGCCGTTAGCTGGTGGCGGGAAACCGGTGAGGGAATAGGCGTGGATTTTACAGTTCATCCATGCGGAGCGCGGGAAGACTAAGTGGAGCACACAAACAACCCGAACACCGTATCCGGTGCCACATGTTATTTATCACACAAAGTGTTAACGTGAGGAAACGTATGTGTAACTTACTAGTCAACGCACATGAGTACTCGCATACGCATCGTGTGCGATACTCCTAGCCACAGCAAGCAACTAGTTTGCATTTTCCAAAGTTTTTTGTACACACAGAATCACACGCGAACTAACTGTATTAGCCGTCTATGTTGTAAATTCTCATTGCAAACAGTTCATCCGACTCGGCTGTTTGCCACGTATCACACACATCTTGTTAAGTTGAACCATTTCTGTTGTGTTCGCTAATCGAAAACAGTTCGTCCGAGTGAACTGTATTCCCTATATCACACACACCTTGATCTGGTTGCCCGTTTCTGTTGTTCTGCCTCATCGCAAATAGTTTGAATGGGTTAACCGTGTGCCCTTCATCGCACACGCAACCTGAACCATGTTCGATGCATCCTCCATCGCAAACGTTTTGCACCTTTTTTGATGGGTTTTTTTACATCCCCGTTTGTGATTAATGCATCGCACATAGTTTCGTGAAAGGGTCTCTGATCGTAGTGTCGCGTTAGCAGCATCCTGCAGTAGTGTATCATGAATATCATGGTGCTACTTTGAAGCACAAGTGTGGAAAAAGGATAGTAACATTTCCCCTTCTGTCTTTTTCTCTCATTTTTTTGGCTTCTTTGGCCTCCCTTTTATTTTTTTCCTCACATGGGACAATGCTCTAATAATGAAGATCATCACACTTTTATTTACTTACAACTCAAAAATTACAACTCGATACTTAGAACAAAATATGAGTCTATAGGAATGCCTCCGGCGGTGTACCAGGATGTGCAATGACTTAAGAGTGACATGTATGAAAGAATTATGAAAGGTGGCTTTGCCACAAATACGATGTCAACTACATGATCATGCAAAGCAATATGACAATGATGGAACGTGTCATAATAAACGGAACGGTAGAAAGTTGCATGGCAATTTATCTCGGAATGGCTATGGAAATGCCATAATAGGTAGGTATGGTGGCTATTTTGAGGAAGGTATATGGTTGGTGTATGGACAGTATGGAACTGGTGAAAGTTGCGTCGCACTAGAGAGGCTAGCAATGGTGGAAGGGTGAGAGTGTGTATAATCCATGGACTCAACATTAGTCATAAAGAACTCGCATATACTTATTGCAAAAATCTATTAGTTATCGAAACAAAGTACTACGTGCATGGGATAGATTGTTAAGAAAATACCATCGCTCGTCCCCGACCGCCACTCATAAGGAAGACAATAAAAAAATACCTCATGCTCCAACTTCGTTACATAATGATTCACCATACGTGCATGCTACAGGAATCACAAACTTTAACACAAGTATTTCTCCAATCCACAATTACTCACTAGCATGACTCTAATATCACCATCTTTATATCTCAAAACAATCATAAGGAATCAAACCTCTCATAGTATTCAATGCACTTTATATGAAAGTTTTTATTATATCCCTCTTGGATGCCCATCATATTAGGACTAAATTTATAACCAAAGCAAATTACCATGCTGTTTAGAGACTCTCAAAATAATACAAGTGAAGCATGAGAGTTCAATAATTTCTATAAAATAAAGTCACCGCCGCGCTCAAAAAATATATAAGTGAAGCACTAGAGCAAAATTGCCTAGCTCAAAAGATATAAGTGAAGCACATAGAGTATTCTAATAAATCACGATTCATGGGTGTCCCTCTCAAAAGGTGTGTACAGCAAGGATGATTGTGGTAAACTAAAAAGCAAAGAATCATATCATACAAGACGCTCCAAGCAAAACACACATCATGTGGTGAATAAAAATATAGCCTCAAGTAAAGTTACCGATAGACGAAGACGAAAGAGGGGATGCCTTCCGGGGCTTCCCCAAGCTTAGGCTCATGGTTGTCCTTGAATATTACCTTGGGGTTCCTTGGGCATCCCCAAGCTTAGGCTCCTGCCACTCCTTATTCCATAGTCCATCAAATCCTTACCCAAAACTTGAAAACTTCACAACACAAAACTCAACAAAAAATCTCGTAAGCTCCGTTAGTATAAGAAAATAAATAACCACTTTTGGTACTGTTGTGAACTCATTCTTTATTTATATTGGTGTAATATCTACTGTATCCCAACTTCTCCATGGTTCATACCCCCCGATACTACCCATAGATTCATCAAAATAAGCAAACAACACATAGAAAAACAGAATTTGTCAAAAACAGAACAGTCTGTAGTAATCTGTAATTCTCGAGTACTTCTGGAACTCCAAAAATTCTGAAAAATTAGGACAATCTTTGAGATTTGTTTATTAATCTTATTCAAAAGTAATCAATATTTTATCACGCTTTTGTTAAAAATGAGAATTGTTTTCCTGAGCGCAAAAGTTTCTGTTTTTCAGCAAGATCAAATCAACTATCATCGTAAACCATACCAAAGGTCTTACTTGGCACAAACACTAATTAAAACACAAAAACACATCTAGCCAGAGGCTAGATGAATTATTTATTGAAAAACAGAACCAAAAAGCAAAGAACAAAAATAAAATTGGATTGCCTCCCAACAAGCGCTATTGTTTAACGCCTTTAGCTAGGCATAAAAACACAAATAGATCTAGGTATTATCATCTTTGGTATGCAATCCATAAGTAGCTCTCATAACAGATTCATACGGCAACTTAATTCTCTTTCTAGGAAAGTGTTCCATGCCCTTCCTTAACAGAAATTGAAATCTAACGTTTCCTTCTTGCATATCAATAATTGCACCAATCATTCTAAGGAAAGGTCTACCAAAAATAATAGGACATGTAGAATTGCAATCTATATCAAGAACAACGAAACCTACGGGCACATAATTCCTGTTTGCAACAATAATAACATCATTAATCGTTCCCATAGGTTTCTTAATAGTGGAATCCGCAAGATGCAAATTTAAAGAACAATCATCAAATTCACGGAAACCTAACACATCACATAAAGTTTTTGGAACCGTGGAAACGCTAGCACCCAAATCACACAAAGCATGGCACTCATAATCTTTAATCTTAATCTTAATAATAGGTTCCCACTCATTATAAAGTTTTCTAGGGATAGAAACTTCCAATTCAAGCTTTTCTTCAAAAGATTGCATCATACCATCAACGATATGTTCAGTAAAAGCTTTGTTTTGATTATAAGCATGAGGAGAATTCAACATGGATTTCCACAAGGAAATACAATATATTAAAGAACAATTATCATAATTAAATTCCTTGAAATTCAAAAGAGTGGGTTGATTGCGACTTAAAGTTTTGACGTCTCCAATCCCACTTTTATCAATTTTTGCATCAAGATCTAAAAACTCTGAATCATTGGGACGCCTTTTAAATAAAGTTGACTCATCTCCAGTCCCATCTTTATCAAGATTTATATTGGAAAACAAAGATTCAATAAGAGCCACATCAATCACTTTAAGATCTTCATCATTATTTTCACGGAAACTAGAAGAACACGTTTTTACAAACCAATCTCGCTTAGCACGCATCTTAGCGGTTCTTTCTTTGCACTCGTCAATGGAAATTCTCATAGCTTTGAGAGACTCATTAATATCATGCTTGGGTGGAATAGATCTAAGTTTCAAAGAATCAACATCAAGAGAAATTCTATCCACGTTCCTAGCCAAATCATCAATCTTAAGCAAATTTTCTTCAACCAAAGCATTGAAATTCTTTTGCGAACTCATAAATTCTTTAACACTATTCTTAAAATCAGAGGGCATCTTATTATAATTTCCATAACAATTCTTGTAGGAATTACCATAATTATTAGAGGAATTACTAGGAAATGGCCTAGGATTAAAATTACCTCTATACGCGTTATTACCAAAATTGTTCCTACCAACAAAATTCACATCCATAGATTCAATAATATTTTCAATCAAAGTAGACAAAGGCATATCATTAGGATCAATATAAGCACTCTTGCTAGCAAATAATTTCATAAGTTCATCCATCTTTCCACTCAAAACATTTATCTCTTCAATCACATGCACTTTTTTACTAGTGGAAGATCTTTTGGTATGCCATTGAGAATAATTAACCATAGTATTATCTAGGAGTTAGTAGCTTCTCCTCAAGTAATTTCAATAAAAGTACCTCCCACAACCGAATCTAAAAGATTTCTAGAAGCAAAATTCAATCTAGCGTAAAAAAATTGTATAGTCATCCACAAATTCAAACCATGAGTAGGGCAATTTCTTATCATCAATTTCATCCTCTCCCAAGCTTGTGCAACATGTTCATGATCAAGTTGCTTAAAATTCATAATATAGTTCCTAAGGGAGTTGATCTTAGCGGGAGGAAAATACTTGGAAATAAAAGCATCTTTACACTTATTCCATATATCAATACTATTTTCAGCCAAAGATGAAAACCAAGTTTTAGCACGATCTCGAAGTGAGAACGGAAATAGCTTTAGTTTAACAATATCATTATCCAGTTATTTTTTCTTTTGCATATCACACAACTCAACAAAATTATTAAGACGGGATGCGGCATCTTCACTAGGAAGGCCAGAAAATTGATCTTTCATGACAAGATTCAACCAAGCGGCATTAATTTCAAAAGATTCCGCACTAGTGGCGGGAGCAATCGGAGTACTAATAAAATCATTGTAATTAGTATTAGAAAAGTCACACAATTTGGTATTCTCTTGAGCTATCATGACAAAGCAAGCAATCCAACACATGAGCACACAAAAAGCAAACGAAGAAGACGAACGGAAGAGGGGCGAATAAAAAGGTAAATCTTTTCAAAAATCATTTTAGAAGTGGGGGAGAGGAAAACGAGAGGCAAATGGCAAATAATGTAATGCAAGAGATGAGAGTTTATGACAGGTACTTGGTATGTCTTGACTTGGCGTAGATCTCCCCGGCAACGGCGCCAGAAATTCTTCCTGCTATTTCTTGAGCTTGCGTTGGTTTTTCCCTTGAAGAGGAAAGGGCGATGCAACAAAGTAGAGATAAGTATTTCCCTCAGTTAGAGAACCAAGGTATCAATCCAGTAGGAGACGATGCACAAATCACCAATACCTGCACAAACAATCAAATAACTTGCACCTAACGCGATAAAGGGGTCGTTAATCCCTTCACGGTCACTTGCAAAAGTGAGATCTGATAGAGATGGATGAAACTAAACAAATGATAAAGTAAATATTTTTGGGTTTTTTGGTTTATAGATCGGAAAGTAAAAGATTGCAAAATAGTAGATCGGAAACTAATATGATGGAAAATAGACCCCGAGGCCATAGTTTTCACTAGAGGCTTCTCTCAAGATAGCAAATAAGACGGTGGGTGAACAAATTACTGTCGAGCAATTGATAGAAAAGTGCAAAGTTATGACGATATCTAAGGGAATGATTATGAAATATAGGCATCACGTCCGTGTCAAGTTGACCGAAACGATTCTGCATCTAGTACTATTACTCCACACATCAACCCACTCCTACCTGCATCTAGATTATTAAGTTCATGAAGAAAAGAGTAACGCATTAAGTAAGATGACATGATGTAGAGGAATAAACTCAAGCAATATGGTGTAAACCCCATATTTTTTATCCTCGATAGCAACAATACAATACGTGCCTTGCTGCCCCTACTGTCCACTGGGAAAGGACACCACAAGATTGAACCCAAAGCTAAGCACTTCTCCCATTGCAAGAAAAACCAATCTAGTTGGGCAAACCAAACCGATAATTCAAGGAGAATTACAAAGATATGAAATCATGCATAAAAGAATTTAGAGCATATTCAAATAATATCCATAGATAAGCTGATCATAAATCCACAATTCATCGGATCTCGACAAACACACCGCAAAAGAAGATCACAGCGGATCGATCTCCAAGAACATCGAGGAGAACATGGTATTGAGAATAAAAGAGAGAGAAGAAGCCTTATAGCTACTAGCTATGGACCCGTAGGTCTGAGGTAAACTACTCACGCTTCTTCGGAAGGGCAATAGAGTTGATGTAGAAGCCCTCTGTGATGGAATCCCCCTCCGGCGGGATGCCGGAAAAGGCCCCAAGATGGGATCTCACGCGTACAGAAGGTTCGGCGGTGGAAAAGTGTCTTCGTGGATGCTTATGGTGGTTTGGGAATATATGTGAATATATAGGACGAGAATTAGGTCAGGAGGTGTTGGAGTAGGCCACAAGGCAGGGGGCGCGCCCACCCCCCTAGGGCACGCGCATGTGGCTTGTCGTCTACTCCAAGGTCTTCTGACTTGGAGTCCAAGTCCAACAGGTGTCTTTTCGTCCAAGAAAAATCATCGCGAAGGTTTTATTCCGTTTGGACTCCCTTTGGTATTCCTTTTCTCGAAACTCAAAAACAAGGAAAAAATAGAAACTGGCACTGGGCTCTAGGTTAATAGGTTAGTCCCAAAAATAATATATAATAGCATATTAATGCATATAAACATCCAAAACAGATAATATAATAGCATGGAACAATCAAAAATTATACATACGTTGGAGACGTATGAGGCCCCCAAAATCACGCACAACACTGCAGCTCATTACGTCATGTACTGTCCAAGTTGCATCCTAGTTCACTCCATTGGTGTGTCCAAATTATCTAGGTAAGTGTCTTTCTAAAAACATTCTCGGTAAGTCCTCTAATTCACTCGAGTTTGGCTAATAATGGAACACTTTTTCCAATGGTAAATGTTGGCTGCCTTGTGAGATCTTCAGTGTGTGTTCGGCTATTTTTTCATCTTTTGAGTACGTCCATAGCTGATTTGTTTTCTTTTTGCATACTAGATGTCTAGTGTTTCAAGACCCAAGTAATATCTTCATCTAGAACATGAACATGGTTATCAAAACTGTAAGAAAAAGATAAATAAATGAGGGTTTAACTCAACCTTAGAAAAAAACTTGGGTTTAACTCAATATTAGAAAGGAGGTATGTATTAGTTGTTTTTGCGGGTGAGCTATGTATAAGTTATTTATAAAGGAATGACAAATATCCTCAACCAGCGACTTGATCAAGGACATGTACTTGATTACAATGCTGACAATCCTAGTTCTAGAGATGGCTAGATAGAAACATAAAATAATGTTAATGTTGAAAAAAATTATGATGATATCAGGGCCATTTTTCTAGATTCGCACATGGCCCTTGATTTTGTCGGCCCAACCCTGTGTGAAGCAACTGCGGAAGAGCTGAACATGTTGTAATAAAAATCTCAAGCATGTGACATTCTCTTCAACGGTTTGTGCCACGAGGAGTTCAACAAGATTAGCCGCCTTGAGAATGCAAAGGACTTTGGGATACTTTGGTTGATATGCACGAAGGTACTAAGTCCATCAAGGAATCCAAGTTGGATGTGCTTCAAAGTCAACTTGACAAGTTGAAGATGAAGGATGGTAAAGGAGTCGCTGAAATGTATACTCTATGTCAATTTTCACAAATGAGATTGTCGGCTTAGGAAGTGAAGAGATGACCAACAAATTCATCATCAAGAAGATCCTTAGAGCCTTGGATGGAAAGTATGATACCGTGGGCACATTGATCCAAATGATGCCAAATTACAAGGATCTCAAGCCCACGGAAGTCATTGGAAGGATCGTCGCTCATGAGATATCACTCAACGAAAAGAGGAGATCCACAACAAGTCAAGTGATGATTACAAAGCTTCAAGTGATGCTCCCACAACATCAAGTGACAAGCTTGTATCCAAAGAAGATATAAGCCTAATGTTCAAGAACTTCAAAAATTTCTAAAAGAATAGAGGTAAAGACAGAGGCTCCAACTCAACATGCTATGAGCAAAGATCTTCAAGTCGTTACTGAAATTGCTACAATTGTGGAAAACCCGGATACTTCTCCAATGAGTGTACGATACCTCTCAAGAAAAGAGATGAGTCACCTAGAAGGAGTAGAATAGATGAATCACCATGTTATGTCCATTTTGCATCATGCTTTTATATTGATATTTATTGCATTATATCATTGTTATTACACATTATATCACTGTTATTACACATTATATCACAATACTTATGCCTTTTCTCTCTTATTTTATAAGGTTCACATGAAGAGGGAGAATGCCGGCAACTGGAATTCTGGACTGGAAAAGGAGCAAATATTAGAGACCTATTCCGCGCAACTCCAAAAGTATTGAAACTTCACGGAGAATTATTTTGGAATACATAAAAAATATTGGGCGAAGAAAGCACTAGAGGGGGGGGGACACCTACCATCCACAAGGGTGGAGGGCGCGCCCCCTGCCTTGTGGGCCACCTGGCAGGCCCCTGATGCCCATCTTCTACTATATGGTGTGTTTTGACCTGGAAAAAATTAGAAGGATTCTTTCGGGATGAAGCGCCGTCTTCTCGAGGAGGAACTTGGGCAGAACCAATCTAGGGCTCCAGCGGAGCTGTTCTGCCGGGGAAACTTCCCTCCGGGAGGGGGAAATCGAAGCCATCGTCATCACCAACGATCCTCTCATCAAGAGGGGGTGAATGTCCATCAACATCTTCACCAGCACCATCTCCTCCCAAACCCTAGTTCATCTCTTGTATCCGATCTTTGTCTCAAAATCTCAGATTGGTACCTGTGGGTTGCTAGTAGTGTTGATTACTCCTTGTAGTTGCTACTATTTGGTTTATTCGGTGGAAGACCATATGTTCAGATCCTTAATGATAATTAATACTCCTCTGATTATGAACATGAATATGCTTTGTGAGTAGTTACATTTGTTCCTGAGGACATGGGAGAATTCTTGTTATAAGTAATCATGTGAATTAGGTATTCGTTCGATATTTTGATGAGATGTATGTTGCCTCTCCTCTAGTGGTGTTATGTGAACGTCGACTACATGAAACTTCACCATGATTTGGGCCTAGGGGAAGGCATTGGGAAGTAATAAGTAGATGATGGGTTGCTAGAGTGACAGAAGATTAAACCCTAGTTTATGCATTGCTTCGTAAGGGGCTGATTTGGATCCATATGTTTCATGCTATGGTTAGATTTATCTTAATTCTTCTTTCATAGTTGCAGATGCTTGTGAGAGGGGTTAATCATAAATGGGATTCTTGTCCAAGGAAGGGAAGCACCCAAGAACCGGTCCACCCATATATCAAATTATCAAAGTAACGAACGCGAATCATATGAGCATGATGAAAACTAGCTTGACAGTAATTCCCATGTGTCCTTGGGAGCGCTTTGCTTTATATAAGAGTTCGTTCAGGATTTTCCTTTGCTACAAAAAGGATTGGGCCACCTTGCTGCACCTTGTTTACTTTTGTTACTTGTTACCCGTTATGAATTATCCTATCACACAACTATCTGTTACCGATAATTTCAGTGCTTGCAGAGAATACCTTGCTGAAAACCGCTTGTCATTTCCTTCTGCTCCTCGTTGGGTTCGACACTCTTACTTATCGAAAGGACTACGATAGATCCCCTATACTTGTGGGTCATCAGGACTCTTTTCTGGCGCCGTTGCCGGGTGATGTCTACTACGCAACCTTCTTCTTGTAGACTCATGTTGGGCCTCCAAGCGCAGTGTTCAGTAACACAGTAGAAAATTTCCCTCAAGTGGATGACCTAAGGTTTATCAATCCATGGGAGGCATAGGATGAAGATGGTCTCTCTCAAACAACCCTGCAACCAAATAACAAAGAGTCTCTTGTGTCCCCAACACACCCAATACAATGGTAAATTGTATTGGTTCACTAGTTCGGCGAAGAGATGGTGATACAAGTGTAACATGGATGGTAGATATTGGATTTTGTAATCTGAAAATACAAAAACATCAAGGTAACTAGTAACAAAAGTGAGCAAAAACGGTATTGCAATGCTTGGAAACAAGGCCTAGGGTTCGTACTTTCACTAGTGCAAGTTCTCCCAACAATGATAACATAATTAGATCATATGGCAATCCCTAAACGTGCGACAAAAGTCACTCCAAAGTTCCTATCGCGGAGAACATAAGATGAAATTGGTTGTAGGATACGAAACCACCTCAAAGTTATTCTTTCTGATCAATCCATTGAGCTATTCCTATAAGTGTCACAAACAGCCCTAGAGTTTGTAGTAAAATAACACCATATGACACACATCAATCAACCCTAATGTCACCACAAGTATCCGTGGGTCAATTATACAATATGCATCATACAACTTCAGATTCATAATATCCAATCCAGCATAATGAACCTCAAAGAGTGCCCCAGGATTCCTACTGGAGAAACAAGGACGAAAATGTGCGTCAACCCCTATGCATAGATTACCCCAATGTTACCTCGAGAATCCATGAGTTGAGCGCCAAAGCATACATCAAGTGAATCAATAGAACACCCCATTGTCACCATGGGCATCCCATGCAGGACATACATCAAGTGTTCTCAAATCCATAATAGTATTCAATCCGATAATAGTGAAACCTCAAAGGTAAAACTCAATTCATCACAAGAAGGTAGAGGGGGAGAAACACCATATGATTCTACCATAGTAACAAAGCTCGCGGTACATCAAGATCGTGCCATATCAAGAACACGGGAGAGAGAGAGAGATCAAAGACATAGCTGCTGGTACAAACCCTCAGCCGTGAGGGTCAACTACTCCCTCCTCGTCATGGAGAGCGTCGGGATGATGAAGATGGCCATCGGTGATGGTTTCCCCCTCTGGCAGGGTGCCGGAATAGGCTCCCGATTGGTTTTTCATGGCTATAGAGGCTTGCGGCGGCGGAACTCCCGATCTAGGTTTATTTCTGGAGGTTTTGGGATTTGTAGGAGGTGTTGGCGTCAGGGACAAGTCAAGGGGGCCCACGAGGCGATGACAAGGAAGGGGCGCCCCCACCCTTGTGGTTGCCTCGGGACTCCTCTCATATATCTTTTCGTTCCAATATTTTTTATATTTTCCAAAAATATTCTCCGTAAATTTCCAGCTCGTTCCGAGAACTTTTATTTCTGCACCAAAAGACGACACCACGCCAGTTTTGCTGAAAACAGCGTCAGTCCAGATTAGTTCTAATCAAATCATACCAAAATCATATAGAATTGTTGTAAACATGGCATGAATACTTCATAAATTATAGATACGTTGGAGACGTATCACCGGGGAGTAAAGCGCCTTTGGTAAGTGGAATTTGGTAAGGAAACATTTATATAGTGTGCTAAAATTTACCGTCACTTGTTACCATGGAAAATAATCCTTTGAGGGGCTTGTTCGGGGTATCTTCACCTCGACTAGAAGAGCAAAGAGTTGCTCCTATACCTACTACACCTACTGAAAATATTTATTATGAAATTCATTCGGGTATTATAGAGAAACTGCTAGCTAATCCTTATGCAGGAATGGAACATTACATCCTGATATGCACCTAATCTATGTGGATGAAGTTTGTGGATTATTTAAGCTTGTAGGTTTGCTCGAGGATGTTGTCAAGAAGAAGGTCTTCCCTTTATCTTTGAAGGGAAAGGCATTGACATGGTATAGTGAAAAGATCGAGAAGAGGTGTCTAGAGGGGGGTGAATAGACTCTTAGCAAAGAAAAGTAGCAGTTTTTAATTTCTTCAAGTTAAGGTGGAGTTTTAGCACATGTTTAAACATTCACAATACATACCATGCATGCATGACAAGAGTATATGAGCAGCGGAAAGTAAAGCATGCAATTTGCGAGAATGTAAAGGGATGGGATTGGAGTGTGCAAACGCAATTGGAGACACGGAGATTTTTGGCGTGGTTCCGATAGGTGGTGCTATCGTACATCCACGTTGATGGAGACTTCAACCCACGAAGGGTAATGGTTGCGCGAGTCCACAGAGGGCTCCACCCACGAAGGGTCCACGAAGAAGCAACCTTGTCTATCCCACCATGGCCATCACCCACGAAGGACTTGCCTCACTAGGGTAGATCTTCACGAAGTAGGCGATCTCCTTGCCCGTACAAACTCCTTGGTTCAACTCCACAATCTTGACGGAGGCTCCCAGGTGACACCTAACCAATATAGGAGACACCACTCTCCAAAAGGTAATAGATGGTGTGTTGATGATGAACTCCTTGCTCTTGTGCTTCAAATGATCGTCTCCCCAACACTCAACTCTCTCTCACAGATTTGGATTTGGTGGAAAGATGATTTGAGTGGAAAGCAAGTTAGAGAAGGCTAGAGATCAAGATTTATGTGGTTGGAATGGAATATCTTGACCTCAACACATGAGTAGGTGGTTCTCTCTCAGAAAATGTATGCTGGAAGTGTAGGCATGTTCTGATGGCTCTCCTCACGAATGAAGAGTGGGTGGAGGGGTATATATAGCCTCCACACAAAATCTAACCGTTACACACATTTCACCAAACTTGGTGGGACCGAATCAAAAACTCGGTCGGACCGATTTAGTTCATAATGTGACTGTTAGGCACTTCGGTGGGACCAATATGATCAACTCAGTGGGACCGATGTGCTAGGGTTAGGGTAAAACCTCATCTCAGTTTGACCGATTACACAAACTCGGTGGGACTGATTTTGGTAATGAGCTAACCAGAGAGTTGGTCAAGCAAACTCGGTGAGACCAATTACAAAATTCGGTGAGACCGAATTTATTGCAATAGGAACCAGAGAGTTTGCAAGCCCATCTCGGTGAGACCGGGATCCCATCGGTGAGACCGAATTGACTATGGTTTCTGGAAGTGGCTATGTCAAGTGAACTCAGTGGCGTGGGATAGAACATTTTGGTGGGGCCGAGTTTGACTTTTGGTTTGGGACATATGTGAATATGAGAAAGTGGTTGAGGGTTTTGGAGCATATCACTAAGCACTTTGAGCAAGCAAGCCATTAAGCAACACCTCATCCCCTTTTAATAGTATTGGCTTTTCCTATGGACTCAATGTGATCTTGGATCACTAAAATGAAAATGTAGAGTCTTGAGCTTTTAAGCTTGAGCCAATCCTTTGTCCTTACACCTAGAAGGGGTTCCACATCCTCTTGTCCATGCCACTCCATCTGTTGAACTTGTCTGAAATATTCTAGATGAAAACATTAGTCCAACAAGAGATATGTTGACATTAATTACCAAAACCACCCACGGAGCACTTGTGCTTTCAATCTCCCCCTTTTTGGTAATTGATGACAACATACATCAAAGCTTTAGATAAATATATAGAGAATAGCAAGTAAAGCTTTGGAAAGACATGTAACATGCATAGGCTCCCCCTACATGTATGCAGTCTTGTAAATAAAGAATGTAAGAGCATGTGAATGCATAGACATGAGAGAGCAAGCAATGTGTTACATGTATCTTGGCTATATGCATAAGAGCAAATGATATGAATATATGAAGTTGTAACTCCATGTTCATGATTCCTTCTTGCAAACAATATGTACATTAGCAAGAGATCTCCATGCACATGAGTGTGATGCATATACTTACCTTGTGGTCTTGAGCTGGCTTAGGAAGAGATGAACCTGAGTAAACAAGGTTAGATAACAAAGATACAACTACTAGACAGAGCAAACAAAAGAACCACAAGAGTACCAAGACTGGGATGACATGTAGAGAGTGAGTACTAGGTACTCTATTGGATATAGACATGTCCCCAAAGGTAAAAGATATGCAATGAATTTAAGGATTTCCTTCCCTAGCAGTCTTTCTCCCCCTGAATCTTATATTGGATAATGGGAGAAAATAGGGAAACAAAATCAGAGAAAAAACAGATCAGATCATAGAAACAAACATAAACATGTCTTTCCCCTCTCAAAGAAATGTGACTTCTCTCCTCTTGAATACTAAGCATCTGGGGCCTTTGATGTGATTACCTCTCTCCCCCTATTGAAGTACTCTCTCCCCCTTTTGAAGTGATTAAGCTTTGATGTGATCTCTCTCTCCCCCATTGACATCAATTTCCAAGAAGAGATCTTCTGGAGTGTGAGTCAAAATAGGTTTGGTCCTGGAGTCACAGAGCAAAGCATCATATAGAATGCGATGCTGGTAGAGGACAAGAATCATCGAGTGGAGCTGGAACAAAAATGCAGGAACAAGTGGCAATTGTCTTCTCTGCAGTGAAATCGGTGAAACCGAGTTGTGTTTTTCGGTTGCACCGAAATGGTTCGGCTTGACCGAAAGAGACGGACCGGTATGACCGAGTTCAACACAGAGAGAACATTTGTCACCTCAGCTCACTAGGCAACTAAGATCTCACAAAGATTTGCAAGGAATTAACTGAAGGATTTGCAAGGAATTGGATGCAGGGAATGCAGAACAAAATAGAGAAAAGAAAAGAAAGTCTAGATGAAGTTTTTTTTTGAAAAAGAAGGGGAACAAATATGCAAAGGACAAATGCAAAAACTCAGAAACACTAGAGAACTTCATCTAGGATTGGGCGATGACAAATTCATCTATGTTAGAGTATATTGACTGATGAGTCAAGTGATAACACTTGATCATAAGTCATACTCATCGCTTAAGCTCAAAATGGGGTTACCATTTTTCGTTTAAGCTTTTGATGTATTCGCATCTTGTTGAGCTACTTTGACCCATGGCTTGGGGTAAATTAAGCTTCTCTAAGATGGAATATCATACCTTGGGTGGTGGTGTTGAACTTGATCATGTAGTTGAACTTGTGTGGAGTGCTCAAGGTTGATGTAGCGCATCAATGGTTGGGAGCACCACTTGTAGTTTGAGTTCATCTACCTACATGGGTTAGTCTTGCAAGGAAGAGCACTTGTGTATCCAACATGACAATCATGAAATTTGATACCAAATGAAATTTGATATATAGAATTTGTGAAAGGATATGTTGAAAGGTTTCATGCTTCCTTGTTTTCAACCACCATGGTGTAGAGACTTGGTGATGTAGAGATTGCTCAAGATGTGAGAGAGTTGCAATCCCATGGATTTAGATTCATCCAAGTACCTACAAGGGTTAGATAGCATGCAAGGGTACAAACATATCCAAGACATACGGTCATCATCATAAGAGAAGAGTCAAGGATTAGTCATAAGCTCATGCCTTGCATGTATCCAAATGGAGTTCCTACTCCAAGTTTGAAGCATCAATGATGTTCAATTCACCTCTCAAACGGCAAAATACTTTCTCATCGAGCAGTTTGGTGAATATATCCGCCATCTTATCGGTACGAACATGCTTACGATCAATATCCCCTTTAGCAACATGATCTCGAATGAAATGGTGACGAACTTCCATATGCTTAGTTCGAGAATGTTGCACGGGATTGTGAGCAATCTTAATAGCACTCTCATTGTCACAAAGCAATGGAACATGTTTCACATAGATCCCATAATCCTTAAGAATTTGGGTCATCCAAAGTAATTAAGCACAACATGAACCGGCGGCAATGTATTCCGCTTCGGCGGTGGATAAGGATACCGAGTTTTGTTTCTTGGAGGACCAAGACACAAGAGATCTACCAAGAACTTGACAAGTACCCGAAGTGGACTTTCTATCAACCTTGTCACCAACATAGTCCGAGTCGGAGTAGCCAACAAGATCAAAAGAAGACCTCTTAGGATACGAAATGCCAATTTTTTGTGTATGTATTAAGTATCTCACTATCCTTTTCACAGCCTTAAGATGACATTCTTTGGGGGCCGCTTGATATCATGCACACACTTAGCATAATATCGAGACAGGAGGCACTTAGATATAACAATGAACCAATCATAGATCGGTAAACCTTTTGGTCAACCGATTTGCCATCCTTGGTCAAGTCAAGATGTCCACTAGTAGGCATGGGTGTTTTCATACCTTTGCTTTCTTGCATGTTGAACTTCTTGAATAAGTCCTTGGTGTACTTTGTTTGAGAAACAAAGGTGCATTCCTTAGTTTGCTTGATTTGCAAACCAAGAAAGAACTTGAGTTCACTCATCATAGACATCTCAAACTTCTTCGACATTAGCTTCCCAAACTTTTCACTAAAATGAGGGTTAGTCGAACCAAATATGATATCATCAACATAAATTTGGCACACAAATAATTCACCATTAACCCTTTTAGTAAAAAGAGTAGAATCTATCTTTCCAATCTCAAAGCCTTTTTCAATAAGGAACTTGGTCAAGCATTTGTACCACGCTCTTGGAGCTTGTTTAAGACCATAAAGAGCTTGTGAAGTTTGTAAACTTTGTCGGGTTTCTTAGGATTGACGAAGTCGGGAGGTTGTTTAACATAAACTTACTCCTCAATTTCACCATTTAGAAAAGCACTTTTAATGTCCATTTGGTACAAGGTAATATCATGGTGATTAGCATAGGCAAGTAAGATGCGGATGGACTCAAGTCTAGCAACGGGGGCAGATGTCTCACCGTAGTCCATACCTTCGACTTGAGTGTAGCCTTGGGCGACCAGATGTGCTTTGTTGTGAACGACTTGTCCATCTTCATCTTGCTTGTTGCGAAACACCCATTTGGTACCAATGATGTTGTGGTTGTTGTCGGGCTTCTCGACCAATGTCCACACTTGGTTTCTCTCAAAGTTGTGTAGCTGTTCATGCATGGCATTTATCCAATCCGGATCTTCCAATGCTTCTTCAAGCTTCATAGGTTCAATGCTAGAGATGAATGAATAATGTTCACAAAAGTTACCCAAACGAGTTTTAGAGCGAGTGATTCTCCCGGTTTGGATATCATTGAAGATTTGTTCGACGGGATGGTCTCTTGAGACTCTTGCTCGAACTCGTGAGAGCTTTTGCTTGGGTCGGGGTGGAACATCTTCTTCATCATCTTGTCCTTCTTCATTGTTGATGGTGTCATTCTCTCGTCGTGGTGGAGAAGGAGGTTGATGAGGTTCATCTTGATGCACTTCCTCATTTTCTTCATCTTGATGTGTCCCACTTGTGGATGCTTCCATGTCATCTCTTGGTTCACCTTGTCGTGAGGTAGAAGCTTCCACTTGGACGGACGAGGTACTCTCCTTTACCTCCGTTGGACGAATCTTGCCAATAGACAAGTCTTGGATTGCTTCCGAAGGATCTTTGTCTCCTACATCAATTGGAATTGCTCTACTTGCGAGCCATTAGATTCATCAAACTTCACATCTACGATCTCTTCAACCTTTCGGGTGAAATTATTGTAGACACGGTAGGTGTGAGAGTTTTAGCCATAACCAAGTAGGAAACCCTCATGAGATTTAGGAGAAAATTTAGAACGACGATGCTTACCAAGAATGTAACACTTTGAGCCGAATACTCGAAAGTATCCAACTTGGGGTTTGTTACCTGTGAGGAGCTCGTATGTCGTCTTGCCGAGTAGTTTGTGAAGATACAAGCGATTTGTTGCATGACAAGCCGTCTCAACCGCTTCCGCCCAAAAGTGTTTTGGAGTCTTGTACTCATCAAGCATCGTTCTCGCCATCTCAATAAGAGTCCGGTTCTTCCTCTCAACTACTCCATTTTGTTGAGGTGTGTACATAGCCGAGAACTCGTGTGAAATCCCCTCTACGTCAAGAAAGGTATCCAAATTTGCGTTCTTGAACTCCGTTCCGTTGTCGATCCGAACATTCTTGATCTTCACTTCAAATTGATTTTGGGCCTTCCTAGGGAAGTTCTTGAAGATCCTTTGGACCTGCGATTTATCATGAAGAAAGAACACCCACGTAAATCTTGAATAATCATCGACTATAACTAGACCAAATGAGTTTCCACCGAGACTCTTGCAGGCATTAGGACCAAAGAGATCCATATGAAGTAGCTCGAGCGGTCTTCTCGTGGTCATGATGTTCTTCACGGGGTGACTTCCTCCAACTTGTTTTCCTGCTTGACAAGCACTACACAATCTATCCTTGTCAAATATAGCATCTTTCACTCCAAGGATATGATTACCTTTAATAAGATTATCAAGATTTCGCATGCCCACATGACCTAACATTCTATGCCACAACCAACCTTTTGAAGATTTAGCAATAAAGCAAGTTCTAGGTTGAGCCTTTTTAGTGAAATCAACAATGTATAGATCACCTCTAC
This sequence comes from Triticum aestivum, assembly GCF_018294505.1. Classification (NCBI taxonomy): domain Eukaryota; kingdom Viridiplantae; phylum Streptophyta; class Magnoliopsida; order Poales; family Poaceae; genus Triticum; species Triticum aestivum. The sequence goes on from NC_057799.1 coordinate 321,587,695, forward strand.
ATATACCGGTAAAGACCATATTATGGTTATCTCTACGAAACACTTGGCAATCTACTTCAGTAAATAGGACATTGAAGCCAAAATCAGCAAGTCTAGATACGGAAAGTAGATTATAGCCAAGAGATTCAACGAGCATAACATTTTGTATGGAGCTATCATGTGAGATGGCCACCTTACCAAGGCCAACTACCTTACCCTTTGAGTTATCACCAAAAGTGACATACTTTCGAGGGCCGTCGTTTTCAGCAAGCTCACGAAACATATCCTTATCTCCGGTCATATGATCGGTACATCCACTATCAAGGACACATTCTTTTCCTCCAGCCATGTAGCCGACAAGGTTAGCCATAAGACCAAAGTGTCTCATAGACTCATCGAGAACGAAGTCACTATCATCATCCTCATCATAGTATCTGTGTTCAACATCGTCTTGTGATGGATCAATTCCTAGAGAGAGTTTTTTTTACCTTGAAGACTGCAGGGCTTACACCCCACAACATTTGATTAATAAAATAACAGAGCACAAATACAAAGGTTCCTCAAGATGAGGAAAAAGAAAGAGATAAAGGAAAAAGAAAGCTATACAAAGGGCCAAAGGGAGTATACCTAAGAATTACAAAAACTAGATACAAAAGACCTCCTCAGAGAGGTAGGAAAGCTATCCACTTTAGCTAGGCATCTCTATGCTTCTTTTTGATTCTATGAGAGAGGAGCGTTTGGTCATGAATGAAACCATTCCTCCAAGTCCTGAAAGAAGGCCCAATATGCCTGAAGGCTTTGTCATTCCTTACTTTCCAAACATTCCACACACGGACACTGAAATTGCACTTGAAAAAAGATGGTTTCTATCCTCAAGAGCCCCAGTTGGACAAAGTACACATTCAGGCCCATCACTGATCCTCCAATGTCTATGTTGAATCATGTCCTTGGTGTTAACCCTGTCCATTATGACCAGCCAGGCAAACATTTTGATCGACATGGTGTAGCAGCTCTTCCAAACCCACCCCAAAATGGGATTTGCCACAACTGGCTGGAACACAAAGTCATAGAACTTCTTTGCAGTAAAGTCTGACTTTTTACCATGCCTCCACACCCAGAATCAGGGCAATCACTGTCCAACTGAAATGCTCCCATCAAGGAAGAAAGTTGTTGGAGCTCTTGAAAGGCTAGTTCAGACAGAGGTAAATAAAATAACTCATGGAAATGTTAGCCTGAAAGACTGCCATGACAGAGAGGTTTTTGTGGAGGCAGAAGGAATAAAGCCTAGGAAAATGTTCCTGAAGTGGGGTGCAATTATTCCCAATCTGCCAATGATCAGACCAGAACAACACATTGTCTCCTCTGTGAACATTAACAGAAGTAACTGCCCTAAATTTATCCATGAGTTTGCAGATATCTCTCCACCAAAAAGAACCACATAGTGTTGTATCATGGAGGATTCTTTGGAAATAGTAAGAACCCCACACCAAATGAACCCATGGCACATCCAGTCTATTATAGAATTTATTAAGATGCTTTAGAAGAAGAGCTTCATTTTGCAAGCCAAAGTTTAGGATTCCAAGACCACCCTTGGATTTGGGTCTGCAAACAAGTGGCCAGGCAGCCAGGGAGTGGCCCTTCTCTTGACCATATTTCCTCCATAAACACTATCTCTGGATTCTTTCCAACTGCTTCAGAATACCCTGAGGGTTTGACAAATTGGAAAGGAAGTAGATAGGCAATGAAGAAATGACTGAGTTTACCAATTGCATTCTACTCCCTTGAGGTAAAAACCATGAACTAGCTGTCAGTCTTCTCTCCATGCAGTCCACCAGAGGGAGAAGGTCATTAATTTTGGGTCTGGTAGTCCCCACTGGTAAGCCCAGATATGTAAAAGGCATTGTGCCTAATTGATAGCCAAAGAGAGCATCTAAACATGCAGCATCAGATGCATCTACATTGATAGGATACATGGAAGATTTATGAAAATTGATCTGGAGCCCAGTTGCCTTTGAGAAAGAATAGAGCACTGATTTCAATGCCTCCAACTGACTTCTTTCAGCATTTAAAAGAGCCGTGTATCATCAGCATACTGTACTACAGGGAAATCTGCGTCAAGTGTTAGCAATGGCAAACTTAACAAACCCTGCTGTAGTAGATCATTAATCATTGTTTGCAAGAGATCTGCAGCAATAATAAAAAGCAAAGGAGAAATAGGGTCTCCTTGCTTAACTCCACACTTGCATTTGAAATGGTTGCCAGGTACCCCATTAAGCAGTACAACGGAAGTTCCACAAGACAACAACTGCTTAATCCATGTAATCCATTTATTATCAAAACCTTTAGCCAAAAGGATCCTCAAAATTGCCTCATGCTGTATAAAATAAAGCCTTTTCAAAATCTAGCTTGAGCAGAAGGATGGGCTTTTTAGACTGATTGCACTGGTGGATATACTCAAATGTCCAAGCAAGACAATCCTGTATTGTTCTAGATTTTATGAAATCATACTCGTTCTTATGCACACATTTGGTGATCTCCTCCTGAAATCTGTTTGCAGCTAGCTTGGTGAGAAATTTTAGACCCACACTAGTCAGTGATATTGGTCTAAAGCCCCCCACACTCTCCGGAGTCTGCTTCTTTGGGACTAGTGTAATGTAAGCATCATTGAGGTTTTCCAACTGAGCAGTTCCAGCATGAAACTCATGTACCAGCCTACTAAAATCAGCAGAGATGATGTGCCAGCAATTCTTTAGGAAAAGTCCATTGAAGCCATCAGGCCCAGGAACCTTATCAATGGGCATCTCCTTAATTACCTGTTCAATTTCCTTCTGATCAAAAGGTTTGGTGAGCACTTCCAAGCCCTGCACTCTTGGGATTAAAGATAAGATATCCTCCTGTAAAGATATTGGCCGAACAGTCCCCATTCTACCCTTGAAGGAAGTCAAGAACTCCTTGGCCATTTCCTCATGATCTGATGTAACAGAACCATCAGACAACAACAGACTAGCAATAGAATTCTTTCTATATCTCTCAGTTGCCATGGCCTGAAAAAACTTTGAATTTTCCTCCCCCACTTTGATAAACCTGATGGTACATCTCTTCCTCCAATATAAATATTGTAGGTTGTCGTGGTATTCTCACGGGGGGCTTGCGAGTCGACAGATGCCACAAGGACTTCGTGTGAGGGTAAGACTGCTGCTGATAGGACCGGGAGCGGGTATGCGAGTAGCACGCGCTAGTTTACCCAGGTTCGGGGCTCTCCGGAGAGATAACACCCCTACTCCTGCATGTATGAGTATATGTGGTATATCTGTAGTACAGAGTGCTCCTGGAGCTGTATCTGAGCTTAGTAGCAATGAGAGCTAGCTAGCTAGTGTGGCATATGAGTCTGGCCATATGTGGCCGTGGGGTGTGGTGCTCCCGTGAGTGCTCATGTATGCATGCGTGAGAGCATGTGTGTGGATGGATGGATGGCTAGCTTATATAGTGTGGGCTAGCTTAGGAAGTAAGCTATTTAGGCATGGTAGCTAGCTAGCTAGTTGCATGGTGGGGTGTCATGCTTGTCCCCTGGGTGACTTCATAAATAGTGCCCAGGGACAAGTGACACTATACATGATGATATGAGGTGACATGTGTACAGTGCCGGGTACAGCTATCTCGTCGGTGTCGGGTCGGTGCCGGGTCGGTGCAGCGGTTGACTTCGGGCAGCTGGCTGGTTGGCGCAGTCGGCAGCCGGCCGGGCAGCCGGTCGGGTGGAGCAGTCGGACGGGGAGCAGGCAGGAGCGGCCGGGCAGTCGGACTGAGGGGCTTTTCTAGCCCCGATGTCTAGAAATGTTGTCTTGTCGTCTTCGGGGTACCCGTGGTCAATTACTCCATCATAGGTGCAGAAGGTGTTCATGGTGAAGCTTTGCAACTTTTCTGAAGTTAGCCTCAGGTCTGGAGAGAGATCTCATGTCCTCAAGATTGTCCAACCAAAGAATCACCAAGTTGCACTTCTCAATCATCCCCTTGATGTGGGAAATACCTTTTTGCCACTTTTTAAAAGCAAACTGTAAGGCCTTCAACTTATCAACAATGATTGCTGAAATATGAAGCTTGTTAGAGGGCCTAGCCCAAACCTCCCGCACACAATCCATAAAACCTAGCTGATGAATCCAATAGTTTTCAAATCTGAAGATATGTGCCTTTGGAATGGAACATGATCAGACACAGTTTTAGCAAGAGGAGTCACTTGTGTCGTAGGGTAGATGCTGATCCAACTAGCACAAGTAAAAACCCAGTCAAGTTGTTCCAGAAGGGGCATGTCTTGCATATTTGACCAGGTAAATTTTCTTCCTTTTAAAGGAAGTTCCAAAAGACCCAAGTGACCTATGATTTCATTGAAAATAAACATATCATTCACATCTCCACCAGGGAAATTTCGATTCTCAAAAGATCGAATAAAGTTGAAATCCCCCATCAAAATCCATTTCTGTTCTGGTTCAGTTTCCAAATTATAAATCCAGTTAACAAACTCATCCCTCAATTCACCCTAACAAGGTCCATAAACATTCACTAGAAACCATTGCTCATTATTATGAACTGAGGTGAAGTGTATGACAATAGCATAGGGTTTCACATCCACCAGAGTACCATGAAACATGTCCGAGCGCCAAGCAGTTAGTAACCCTCCAGAAGCACCTCTCGAGGGTGACTCAACAAATTGATCGAACCTAGAAGGACAGATGATTTTAATAGTTGCACGGGAGCAAATAGAAAGCTTTGTTTCTTGAAGGAAAACGACCGCACAATGACTTTCAGTCACTATTTCTCTGACAGAACGCTGTCTAGCATCAGAATTTAGACCTCGAACATTCCAACAGAGGATTTTCCAGCTACGTTTTGTCACACGATTCATTAACACCCGAATAATAGTAAAATAAAATAAGCATGACACATAATGCCATACAACCCAAAAGATAACAATGTTCAGTGACACAGTCTGCAGCATCCATAACAAGGCCCAAAGCAACAATAAAAGTAACAAATATAACAGGCTCTTCAGGCCTAGACAAAGTAGTGAGCAGATCCATTTAAGCCGAAGAAGAAGTAGAATCCTCCTTTGGATCAGCCATAAGCTTGTCCGTCGATAAGAGGGAGGGATCAATCTCCAGCTCCGCTCCCACAGCCTGCAAAACATGGATTGGAGTGGGGGGGCATCAGGCTGCCTGTCTTGGCCAGGGACATCTTCAGAAATGGGCTGGGCCTTGTCCTCCATGGGCTTGGAGCGAGGGCGCTTCTTCATTGGCGGAAGAGAGAGCTGCTCAAAAACAACATGTTTGAAACCATCCAGTTTTGCCGCGCTACTAGTGCAACATCGGAGTGATGTGTCCACAATAGGTGCAGTCACCTTCTTCCTTCCTCTCTGCTTTCTCTTCTTTGTTTGCTTCTCCACAGAAAAAAACAACAGGTGAGGAGGAAATATCAGCTGGGACAGAATCAGCAGAATCAACAGACATGAACACTTCAGGAACCGGGGCAGAATCCATAGGCAACTCCTCAAACAATGCCCTGGCCACCGGGCGCTTGACCACCACAGATTTTCTAGCAGGAGCAATAGTGGGTAGAGATGCAACCAACAAAGACATCTTCCGACATTCATCAAAAGCTATTGACCAGGAGCACTTGGAATAGATGATTGTGCCCATTGGCTTGAAGAAAAGTGACCTTGGCACCTCCTTAACAGAAAAATCAAACATCAGGTTCTAAAAAGACCTCTTCCAAATCATCTCCGGAGGGAGAGGAGGCCTTGCCACAATACGTGCCATGCCAATAAAAATCTCATGATGTTGGACGATAGGAGGCTGATAAGGCACAATTGCTAGTGGGTTCTCCATTAAGACAGGCTGCTGCAGAGGCTGAAGCTGCTGATCAGGCAGAGGAGGAACATCTTGCTACTACAAATCATTACCCTGAACTTGCTGCTCCACAGAAACCGAACCTTCTGGTTGATCAATCACAATGGAAACTTGATCCTGCTCTGGTGCTACTGGCTGCGGGGGCTGTTCCATCTCTGCATCATCACCCCACACTACATTGCCCCAACCTTGAGATACATCATTCTCAGGCGGAGGAGGTTGAACAACAGGTGCATCATTCCATCCCAACATTAGGTATGGAGGCAGTACAAAAGGCAGATTGTCCGGGGCCAGATTACCACGCAACGGATGAGGATTCCCATCCAAGGGCATTGGGTCCTCATCATTCGGCATTTGATCAGCAAAATCTAATCCCAAAACATAGGATGCAGCCGTCCACGAGACTTGAGCACCACCCCTGTAACACCCCGCATGTAACTTCCCATATTTGTAACTCCGACTCTTGCCATTTTCGGCTATGTGTTATGATATTCCCTCCGTGGTCAGGTTTTGTCATGGAATTGTCACGGCAGATGTCCTCAAGCTAGGACTTAGTCGTGGAGCCATCGCCGCTAGGAAGCTTGAAGGGGTTAACGGGACAAGGAACACGAGGGTTTATACTGGTTCGGCCCCTTACGGTGAAGGTAAAAGCCTACGTCCAGTTGAGGTGGTATTGATTAGGGTTTCGATGACCAGGGAGCTTAACTGCTATGCCCGGCTCTCGATGAGATCTTTCTTGTCCCTAAACCGCTGCCGGGTCGTCCCTTTATATAGGGAGGCTGACGCCCAGCAGCTCTCAGAGTCCTGGCCGGCTCATAAGAGTGTCCGGCTCGGACTCTCAACTATTCTTGCCTTACACTACAAGTTCTACCATAACGATGGTTGTAACTACGGGCCTTAAGCCATATCCGGGTCTTAAGCCCATCTTTGGCCCACCGTCTTCAAGCTTGTTGCCGGGCTTCTGGCGATGGCCATTACGAGTAACCCGGCCCCTTCTGGCGGGTGACTCTAAGGTCTATATCCTCAACATTAGGCCCCAGATTGATTTGAGCCGGCTCATGTCAATCTTCAATTCTTTCGACAGAAAATCTTCGGCTTACAATTGTGTGAAGGCCATAACCCGGCGTGACGTCATCCTCTGGACTCCGGGTAATCTGCTGTGACGTCATCTTCCATTAAGTCCATTTTTTACTCCACCATATCCGCAACGGATCTTATCTTTACTGCCGTCCCGAAAATCGAGGCGCCTCTCGGGCGAGATAACCGCGCCGTGACCTCCTCGTTTCTCGTGCCCACATATGAGCTCGCCCTTATAAATAGCCCAGCCCGACGGGCCTTCAGCCACCCATCTTCCTCCTCGCGCCACTGTTCCTCCGCTCGAGCTCTGTTGCTCTCGCCGCCGCGGGTCTCCTCCTCCTCACCAACTCCGGCCGCTGCATCAACCTGTTGTGTCCAGAGAAAACGGCGGCGACCTCCGCGACTCACCGGCACCTGTAAGTCCTGGCTACCCCGTAGAACAGATCTGTAGTAGGGTTCGTCCTGTTCGTCTGTGTTCTTCGCCGTCGCCCACGAGCTCCTGGTAGTTTTCCTTTTTACTGCCTCTTCTTGATCTTAGGATAGTATAGAACCAATGCGGCGGCTGTTTAGTACTCATTTCAAATGCAAGTAGACCTCTTTTTACTGCATAAAGGCCTCGTTCGAGCCCAAGAACTTCCCCTGCGTCTGTTTTTAGGTCTAGGAACTTTCCTTTTGACCGACCATTTTGATCCAAATTATTTACTGCAATGTGTGAAACCTGTTTTCACCACACTTAGTAAAAAACTGCACTCGTTGAGTCATGGCGGTTTACATTTCCGGTTTAAAGAAACCACGCGCCATAGAACCTTCCGGCTCAAAGGAAACCACGCGCCGTAAAATTTTCCGGCTCACTTACAACAAGGCTGTAGACGATTTGAATTACTCTCAAGCACACCAGCGGCTTAGATAACCCGATGCACTTAGACATATATCATTAGGCCCCTCCATAAGCCGCCACTTTAAACACTGAACTGTAAATTTCCTCCGGCTTACAATTAAACCGGGCATGTTTCCTTTTATCATAGGCTTCCGACTTTCACCATGCCTCCCAAAGCTCCTAAAGCGTCCATCACTTGCAATTGGATGAGGTCCAATGTCACCGACGAGACCTTAGCGGATTTTGTACAGTCAGGTTACCTGCCTAAGAAGGACGTCATGTCCTACCATGCCCCTGACCCGTTAGAGGAGAGACCACAGCCAAAGGACGGGGAGGTAGTGATTTTTGCGGATCACATGAGCCGGGGCTTCGCACCGCCCGACTCAAAGTTCTTCAGGGATGTACTTAATTTCTTTGACCTGCGGCCACAAGATATAGGACCCAACTCGGTGTCCAACATATGCAATTTCCAAGTGTTCTGCGAGGTTTATCTTGGAGAAGAGCCCAGCCTGCTACTCTTCAGAGAGCTCTTCTATCTGAACCGCCAGAACGAGTGCGCCAACGGGCCAAGTTTGGAACTTGGCGGAATCTCCATTCAGCGACGGAGAGACTACATTTTCCCTAACGCCGAGCCGCCGAGTCACCCAAAGGACTGGAACCAGACGTGGTTCTATTGCCAAGACACGTCGCCGGCTGACGAGAGCCCGCTGCCCGGCTTTCGCCCTTCACGTCTGGAGCCAACTCACCCTCTGTCTGACAAGTTAACTCAGGCGGAGCGCCAACCTCTGCTCCCCACCATCAACAAGATCAAGGCTCTCCTGGGCAATGGTCTCAACGGAATTGATCTGGTCCGGGTCTGGATTTCATGACGGGTGATCCCCTTGAGCCGCCGCCCCGGCTTAATGTGTGAGTACACAGGCCGGAAAGATGACCCCCTGCGACACAGCCGCAACGATCTCCCTGAAGACGTTGCTGGGGACATGACCAAGGCTCTCTTGAACGAGAGCTTGGCAGACTGCGGGAGGACCGGGTTAGCCCCCTTCTGTAAGACCAACCCAGCCCCAGCAGTAAGCCGCTGATCTGAACACCTTATCTTCTTCTGTAGATAACTTTCATCTGAACCTTTAAGAAATCATCATTGTATTTTTCAGGCTGATGACAAATTCTGGAAGGTCAAATATGACCATGAGGCGGCCAAGAAGGCCAGGAAGGCAAAGAAAGCCGCCAAGAGAGCCGCTCCCCGCAAGAAGGGAAGTAGGCCTACTGCTTCAGAGCTGATGCAACTAAGCGACAGCTCCGAGTCAGAGGTAACCCCTGAACCTGTAAGCTCTTGTTACATCTGTTATTTATTTCTATCCACCTTATCAATACTGTTCTTCAACAAGATGACACCGGAGCAAGTAACCCGGTGGTTGAAGAGGTAATGTCACTTTCCTCCGACTCGGAGCCCTTGCCAAGGCTGAAAGTCCGAAGGGTAACCCGGAAAGTAAGATTTTCACATCCTTTAGCTTATCAAGATCCTCAATTTCTTTTGAAGCGACAGACTCATGAGAGCCGGCAGCACACCCGGACCAACAAGGACGCTGACCTTTCTTTCGACTTACCGGACGCATCGAGGAAACGCCGAACCGAGGTTATCTCCAACTTGTACCCTTTTCATCCTTTGGCGGGTGTTATACGTCAACCGCTCAATTCTTCTGATTCAAACTATCAGGAAACCTCACCCTCCTCTAGTGATTCGATGCAATCAAGCCTGCCGGCCTTCAAGACCGTACCCGGGTAACAATGATCATCTCTTTGTTATGCTTATCTTTGCTCATACCTTTGTACTAACCTTTTTTGTCCTTTCAGTGCCCAGGCAAAGCTCACCAAGAGGGCGAAGAAGAACAAGCCGGTTGAAAAGCCGGACTAGCCTGAACCGGAGGTAGCAGCTCAAGAACCGCCAGCTGCCTCCGCTCCTGAAGCCACCGCTCCAACCGACAAGGCAACTGTAGAGGCTTCTGCTAACCTGGAGACCTCCAGCTTGGCTCAGCCGGTCAATGACTCGGACGTGGTAATCACCCGGACGGAGTTTGTTGAGCCGGGGAGACCTACTGCACTAGCCAAGTGCTCCGCCAAGGGGGAGTTGCTACAGCCCCGCCGGGTTAATCTGGACCTCACCGACTACGCCAACCTGAACATCGGAGAGATCGTCTCCGGCTACGTCAGCCAAGTGCACAAGAGCCGGGATGCAGAGATCGGCATGGTGAACCAGATTCAGCAGAAGTCTGAGGTACCACTCTTCTTTCTTCTTGCTTACTGTATAGTTATCTTGTTATTCTTACCATGTTCTAGCCCCCAAGTCTACGACTTATGATAGAATATGTTGTAGACTTACGTTCCGGCTTGCTCACTTGAACCGGCAATTTGTAGATAGAAACGTTCGATATGCATTAGCCCCCAAGTGCCAAGTGTCTTTGCTTGGAAAGTGCTTGGGACTTTGAAAATTGCATAATAACCGTTCATCCTGTAACCCGGAAATTATGCAGGCTGCTTGCAAGAAGCTTGAAGCTGACATCTCCGATCTGAAGACCCGCCTGAAGATGCAAGAAACTGAGACCCGGAAGGCCAATGCCAAATTTGTGTCCAGTATTGCTGCGCAAGAAAAGCTGAAGACGGACTTTGACGCTGAACGGAGAGTCTGGGCCGAAGAGAAGGCTACTCTGATGAACCGGGCTGAACAGGCGGAGAAGGCTCTGTCAGAGAAGACTGCCGAACTCTTCGGCTTAAAGCGCCAAGTGTCCCAGATGGTTGCCGCAATCTTCGGTAAGTCATTTCACCGGCTTTCGTCCAGTTTAAAAAATTTATGTCTCATAACCCATCATTGCCGACGGCTTATCTTACTCTGTTACACAGGTCCCAGAAGTGCCAACCTCAACCAAAGCGTGGTGACCAAGCTGAAGGCCGTGTACACCCTGGTGGAGCAACTCTACACCGGGTCACAGCGCGCCTTGGCCGTGGTGGCCCTATCCAATGAGGTGCCGACTCATCTGGCAGAAGTTCTTCGCCGGCTTGCCGTTCTTCCCCAACGTGTCCAAGAGCTGCGGCGGGCCTCTGCAAGAGCCGGAGCCATAGCTGCTCTGAGCCGGGCCAAGGCATTCCTTCCGGAGTTAGACCCGGCGGACATCGCTCTGGGCTACCCCAGTTTGAAGGAAGACGGCACCGCCTTCGACCAAAAGGACTTCGCAGCCTGCGTGAAGATTGTGCGCCTGGTGGCCACCCTCATTGGAAATGACATGGATCTGACCAAATACCAGCCGGGTTACAATGCAGAAAATCAGAGGATCCCCACTCCGCGTTATGAAGCTATCAGCTTAGTCCCGCCAGCTCGTAAGCACACCTTCGCCCCGGAGATTGACCCGGCCAGGTTAATTGACGAGGAAGCTCAATTTGAAGCTCTGAGCGGCATTGACTGGAAGTCGTCAACTTTCCAGGTCTTGGGAACAGCCGGAGGAGAGGAGAGGGATGAGCCGGAGACTTCAACTCATCAAGCATCGTAACTCTGCAGGCGGCTTACTAAACAATGCTTCACCCTTTTGGACACGATGAGTCTTGTAATAGAGTAGGACCAACACTTTAACTTTGCCATGCCATCGTGCATGCGTTGAATGCTGAAGTCCATTTAAGTTGTCTCCTTTATAGCTCTCCGGGTCATAATTGATCATTCATTTTCCTTAATCTCAAATAGTTGCCTTTAACTGTCCTGCATAGAAAGACAAATCACAAGTCTCTAGGCGGCTTACCGCACTGAGAATCGTAGTTTTAGACATATAACCCGGAAGATGAATCAAAAAAGACTGGTCCTCAATTATGTCTTTGATATACCCGTAATAACACACTTAACGGCCTGCAAGCACACTGCCGGCTTATATGACCCGGGAAATAAGGTTGGTACCTCAATTCCGGTTTACCAGTCTTAATAACACCGATTGTATTCGACTGGTACCATTCATCAAAGTTAAACCGGCAAAGTGAGACCCGCCGTGCATACTTGAAATAATCAGAAGAACTCGCTATAAATCAGAAAAACTTAGGGGCTTCCGGTTCGAATACGACCAGAGACCCGTCCCAAAGGGGTTATGCTAGGATTCGAATACGATCATATAGCCCCCAGTGGGTGTGGCGATGCCAGTCAAGAGGGTACCGACAGCTATGTTCTCTTTGGTTCGAATACGACCCATGTTTGAACAGGAAGCCCCCAAATGACTTTAAGAATTGTTTAACGATGCTGATTCGAATACGATCCACGTCGGTTCTCAATGAGGTTAAACTATGATTCAAATATGATCAAAGGAAACTCCCCAATGAGCTCGGCACTTTGCCAATCAAATGGGTATCGACAGCTATGTTCTCTTTGGTTCGAATACGACCTATGTTTGAACAGGAAGCCCCCAAGTGACCTTATTTCCTACGGCTAGAATCGAATACGATCATAAGCCGGATCCTCCTTCAAGTTATCATGTGATCTTGCAATGAAAACAACACGTGCACATTTGGAGGAGAAAAAAGGACAGAGGTCCTGCTTTATTGCTTATCATAATATATACATGGCTTAGAGAAATATGTACATTATGAGAGCGGGTGGATCAAGTGTAGTAAGGCCGAAGCTAAGCTATATTCCACGGCCGACGGGTCTCTTCCTTCGACTTACGTGAATCTTTGTGCTCCCGAATGTCAATGAGGTAATATGACCCGTTGTGCAAATTCTTGCTGACCACAAAGGGCCCTTCCCAAGGCGGGGATAGCTTGTGCGCATCTGTTTGATCTTGGATGAGCCGGAGCACCAGATCGCCTTCCTGGAAGACCCGGGATTTAACCCGGCGACTATGATAACGGCGCAGGTCCTGTTGGTAAATCGCTGAGCGAGCTGCTGCCACATCACGCTGTTCGTCCAACAAGTCAAGAGCATCTTGGCGCGCCTGTTCATTATCCACCTCAACATAAGCCGCCACTCGAGGCGAGTCATGACGGATGTCACTGGGGAGGACTGCTTCCGCTCCATAAACCATGAAGAAGGGCGTGAAAACTGTAGACCTATTAGGAGTAGTGTTGATGCTCCACAACACGGAGGGTAACTCCTCCACCCAGCAACCCGGCGTCCGTTGCAAAGGGACCAAAAGCCGGGGCTTGATACCCTTCAAGATCTCCTGATTAGCCCTCTCAGCTTGACCATTGGATTGAGGATGAGCCACTGATGAAACATCAAGTCGGATATGCTCTCGTTGAGAAAACTCCTCCATGGCGCCTTTGGATAGATTGGTACCATTGTCAGTTATAATGCTATGCGGAAAGCCAAAGCGAAAAATCACCTTTTTCATAAACTGAACTGCCGTGGCTGCATCACACTTGTTAACTGGCTCTGCTTGAACCCACTTGGTAAATTTGTCAACTGCCACCAAGAGGTGGGTCTTCTTATCCTTGGACCTTTTAAAAGGCCCAACCATATCAAGCCCCCAGACCACAAAGGGCCAAGTAATTGGGATCATCCTCAGCTCCTGAGCTGGCACATGAGCCCGTCGCGAGAACCTTTGGCAACCATCACATTTACTGACCAAGTCCTCCGCATCAGCATGAGCCGTCAGCCAATAAAAACCATGACGAAAAGCCTTGGCCATAAGAGACTTTGAGCCGGCGTGATGGCCACAATCACCTTCATGAATCTCACGCAAGATCTCTTGACCTTCCTCAGGGGAGACACAATCCTGGAACGCTCCCGTAACACTGCGGCGATGCAACTCACCATTGATAACAATCATTGACTTAGACCGCCGGGTTATTTGTCTGGCCAAAGTTTCATCCTCAGGCAAATCTCCCCGGGTCATGTAAGCCAGATAGGGCATTGTCCAGTCCGGTATGATGTGGAGAGCCGCCACCAGTCGTGCCTCCGGGTCAGGGACAGCCAAGTCTTCCTCTGTAGGCAACTTAACAGAAGGGTTATACAGGACGTCCAGGAAAGTATTAGGCGGCATCGGTTTTCGCTGAGAGCACAGCCGGCTTAAAGCATCAGCCGCCTCGTTCTTCCTGCGATCGATGTGCTCTACTTGGTAACCCTGAAATTGCCCAGCAATGGCATCAACTTCGCGGCGATAAGCCGCCATGAGAGGGTCTTTGGAGTCCCACTTTCCTGATACTTGTTGAGCCACCAAGTCTGAGTCGCCGAAGCACCTTACCCGGCTCAAGCTCATCTCCTTAGCATTCCGAAGACCGTGGAGCAAGGCCTCATATTCAGCTGCATTGTTGGTGCAAGGAAACATCAATCATAGCACATAATGAAACTTGTCACCTTTAGGGGAAGCCAATACGACTCCAGCCCCCGAGCCCTCCAATTGCCTTGACCCATCGAAGTGAATAGTCCAGTATGTGTTGTCCGGCTTTTGTTCGGGCACTTGTAGCTCCGTCCAATCATTGATGAAATCCACCAAGGCCTGAGATTTAACAGCAGTGTGTGGCACGTATTTCAGACCATGAGGTCCGAGCTCTATAGCCCACTTAGCCACTCTCCTTGTGGCCTCTCTGTTTTGAATGATATCTCCAAGGGGGGCAGAACTGACCACAGTGATGGGGTGACCCTGGAAATAATGCTTAAGCTTCCGGCTTGCCATGAACACACCATAAACAAGCTTCTGCCAATGCGGATACCGTTGCTTGGACTCAATGAGTACTTCGCTGACATAATAAACCGGCCGCTGAACCGGATGCTCCTTACCCTCTTCCTTGCGCTCCACCACCATGGCCACACTGACGGCTCGGGTGTTAGCAGCCACATACAACAATAAAGGCTCCTTGTCAACCGGAGCAGCAAGGACTGGGGGCTCTGCCAGCTGCCTCTTCGAATCCTCAAAAGCAGTATTAGCTGCATCATTCCAGACAAAACCATCAGTTTTCTTCATCAACTGATATAATGGCATGGCCTTCTCACCCAAACGGCTTATAAACCGGCTCAAAGCAGCGATGCGACCCGCCAAACGCTGGACGTCATTTATACACGCCGGCTTAGCCAGGGAGGTGATGGCCTTGATCTTCTCCGGGTTAGCTTCGATGCCTCTGTTAGAAACCAAGAAACCCAAGAGTTTGCCTGCAGGAACACCAAAAACACACTTGGCCGGGTTAAGCATCATCTTGTAGACCCGGAGATTATCAAAGGTTTCCCTCAGATGATCTATCAGGGTTTCCTCCTTCCTGGATTTAACCACAATATCATCCACGTAAGCATGAACATTGCGCCCAATCTGGTTATGAAGACAGTTCTACATGCAACGCTGATAAGTCGCCTGTGCACTCTTGAGTCCAAAGGGCATAGACACATAGCAGAAGGCTCCAAAGGGAGTGATGAACGCCGTCTTCTCCTGGTCCTTAACTGCCATTTTAATCTGATGATATCCAGAATAAGCATCCAAGAAACTTAGGCCCTCACAACCCGCCGTAGCATCAATAATTTGATCAATACGGGGAAGGGCAAAAGGATCAGCTGGACACGCCTTGTTCAAGTCCGTGTAGTCCACGCACATCCGCCAGGTGCCGTTCTTCTTCAGTACGAGCACCGGGTTAGCTAACCATTCTGGGTGAAAGACTTCAATGATAAACCCGGCCGCCAAGAGCTGGGCCACCTCTTCACCAATAGATTTCCGCCTCTCTTCATTAAACCGCCGAAGGAACTGCCTGACCGGCTTAAATTTCGGATCAACATGAGAGTGTGCTCAGCGAGTTCTCTAGGTACACCTGGCATGTCAGACGGCTTCCATGCAAAAATGTCCCTATTCTCATGGATGAACTCGATGAGCGCGCTTTCCTATTTTGGATCCAGATTGGCACTGATGCTAAATTGCTGAGATGAATCTCCTAGAATGAAATCAACAAGTTTAGTCTCATCAGCCGACTTAAATTTCATTGCCGGCTCATGCTCCGTAGTCGGCTTTTTCAGAGAGGTCATATCTGTTGGGTCAACGTTGTCTTTGTAAAACTTCAACTCCTCTGTTGCGCAAACAGATTCTGCATAAGCTGCATCGCCTTCCTCACACTCCAGGGCCACCTTCCGGCTGCCGTGAACCGTAATGGTCCCATTATGACCCGGCATCTTGAGCTGTAAATACACGTAACACGGCCGTGCCATGAACTTGGCGTAAGCCAGCCGCCCAAATATGGCATGATACGGACTTCTTATCTTGACCACCTCAAAGGTCAATTTTTCCACCCTGTAGTTGTGCTCATCTCCAAAGGCCACTTCCAACTCGATCTTGCCGACTGGATAAGCCGACTTACTAGGTACTACACCATCGAAAATAGTGTTTGATTGGCTGAGGTTCTTAGCAATCAACCCCATACGACGGAACGTCTCATAATAGAGGATGTTGATGCTGCTGCCTCCATCCATGAGCACCTTAGTGAACTTATATCCTCCCACCTGAGGAGCCACCACCAAGGCCAAGTGACCCGGATTATCCACCTGGGGAGGGTGATCCTCCCTACTCCACACTATAGGCTGCTCAGACCACCGCAAGTAGCGTGGAACCACCGGCTCAACAGCATTCACAGCCCTTTTATGAAGCTTCTGATCTCGCTTACACAGAACTGTGGTAAACACATGATACTGTCCACCGCTAAGCTGCTTTGGATTGGTCTAATAACCCCCCTGCTGCTGTTGATGACCCTGGCCAGACTGCTGATTAAAGCCCCCTTGACCGTTCTGAGGATTAGAATTTGAGCCGCCACCCGGGCCATGAAAGCCGTCGGCGCCTGAGCCACCGCCCGGGCCATTGTTGCCGTTAAAGGTTCCCTGGGTTATGCTGATGACCCTTGCCACCTCCTTGGTTCCCCGGGTTATGCTGATGACCCTTGCCATTGCCATTCTTCTTTCCCTTCCCTGTCCTTTCATCATCTGAAGCGGGGTCCTTGGTACCATCAGAATCAGCGTACTTGACAAGAGCCGCCATCAGTGTACCCATATCATTGCAGTCACGCTTAAGCCGCCCGAGTTTCATCTTCAGGGGCACGAAACGACAATTCTGTTCCAACATTAAGACTGCAGAGCCGGCATCCATCTTATTAGAGGAATGTATTATCTCCTTAACCCGGCGAACCCAATGTGTCGTAGACTCACCCTCCTGCTGCTTACAGTTAGTCAAATCCACAATTGACATAGACTGCCTACAGGTATCCTTGAAGTTTTGGATGAACCGGGCTTTCAGCTCAGCCCAAGACCCAATGGAATTCGGTGGTAGCCCTTTCAACCAAGTGCGGGCCGTCCCATCTAACATCATGGTGAAGTACTTGGCTTGCCGCTTCACTGACTTCCAGCAGTTCCATGGCCATCTCGTAACTCTCGATCCAGGCTGCGGGTTGTAAGTCAGCCGTGTAATTAGGCACCTTCCTAGGGCCTTTGAAGTCCTTGGGTAGACGTTCATTGCGGAGAGCCGGCACTAAACAAGGGACACCCCCAGTCCTGGTAGGGATACCCACGTCGACGGAAGTCGTCAGATAAGCCGGGGGGGTCTGGTAAGCCGTCAACTGAGGCACTTGCTCCGCCTCTTGCCGCGCTTTGTCTTGTTCTACTGCGTGAAAGGCTCCGTTATGAGCCGGGCCATGGCCAGGGGGCGGGTCATGGCGTCGGACGTTACTTGAGCCGGTCGCTAGACTATGTGTCTGCTGTAACTCGGGCTCCGGCCTGGACGAGGGGTCGAGTGGATCCTGTCCCGGCTGTAGGAGTATGCCTCTTGCTGCGCCAGTGCTGTTTGAAGGAGTTCCCTGACCCGGCGGGTTTCAATAGCCGTCGGAGAGTCGCCGTCAATTGGGAGGGCCGCCAGCCGCGCTGCTGCAGCTACCATATTCTCCAGCGGGTTAGCATAATGACCCGGTGGTATTGGCACATACTGAGGCGGGGCAGGGCTCACCCGGGGAGGCCCCATTACTTGTGGCTGAACAGGGTTCCCAGGCCCGGGCACTATGATCCCTGACGGGTTACTAGACCCTGCACCTGGCGTGTTGAAGAGTTTGGGCGTTCTGATCCATCGTGAGCCGGAAGGACTGCGCCTGGATCAACTGAGTTTGGGCGTCGAGAGCCGCCCTCTCCGCAGCCATCCTGATCCCTTCCGCTGTCAGATCCTCCTTAGCTTTCACTAGATCTAACTTTAACTGCGCCACCTCCGCATCATGCTGAGCTTGATCCACCGGGTCAACCGCGGCGGTCAACAGGGCCGTCATCTTGTCCGTGAGATCCATCAGCGCCTGAGCCGGCGGTGGCACCGGGTTTCCCGCTCCGGCAGCAGGGTTCTGAACGGGCTGCGCACCGGCCATGAAGATTCCAACCCGGCTTGGCGGCTCAAACGGGTCCGGAATACTGTCACCATCGGAACAACCCATGAGCCTGCCATCTTGAAGTTGATACAACGAGTTTGACTCATCGGTGGACGACTCGCCGTCCGAGCCGGCGGCCGTCTCATCACTAGATCCAGATCTATCAGAGAGCCCTCCATGGATACATCCCACAAAAGCATGCTTTAAGGCAGGCAGGGCCCGGGCGGGTCGTGCACGCTGAGCCGTCTCGATGAGATCGGCGCAGAGATCCGGCTCAGGGCCCGGCTCACCAATCTTGCCAATGAAAACATGAATTCCGCCGAAGGGGACCTGGTACCCGTACTCACTTGAGCCGGCGTCGGGGCCCCAGTTTGCATCGTCGATGTAGAGCTTGCCGCGACGACTCTTGGTCATCCGGCCCACAGCGTATCCCTTGAGCCCTTCGAAGCTGCCCTTCAAGAACTCAAATCCACCGTGCGCTAGCCCCACGGTGGGCGCCAACTGTCGTGGAATTGTCACGGCAGATGTCCTCAAGCTAGGACTTAGTCGTGGAGCCATCGCCGCTAGGAATCTTGAAGTGGTTAACGGGACAAGGAACACGAGGGTTTATACTGGTTCGGCCCCTTACGGTGAAGGTAAAAGCCTACGTCCAGTTGAGGTGGTATTGATTAGGGTTTCGATGACCAGGGAGCTTAACTGCTATGCACGGCTCTCGATGAGATCTTTCTTGTCCCTAAACCGCTTCCGGGTCGTCCCTTTATATAGGGAGGCTGACGCCCAGCAGCTCTCAGAGTCCTGGCCGGCTCATAAGAGTGTCCGGCTCGGACTCTCAACTATTCTTGCCTTACACTACAAGTTCTACCATAACGATGGTTGTAACTACGGGCCTTAAGCCATATCTGGGTCTTAAGCCCATCTTTGGCCCACCGTCTTCAAGCTTGGCGCCAGGCTTCTGGTGATGACCATTACGAGTAACCCGGCCCCTTCTGGCGGGTGACTCTAAGGTCTATATCCTCAACAGGTTTTGTTTTTCGTTTTGTATTTTGTTCATGTCATGCATTTTCATATCATCTCATCATGTGCATTGCATTTGCATACGTGTTCGTCTCATGCATCCGAGCATTTTCCCCGTTGTCCGTTTTGCAATCCGGCGCTCCTATCTCCTCCGGTGCATCCCTTTCGTTTTCTTTCGTGTGCGGGTGTCAAACTTTCTCGAAATGGACCGAGGCTTGTCAAGTGGCCTTATTATACCACCCGGAGACCACCGGTCAAGTTTCGTTTCATTTGGAGGTCGTTTGGTACTCCAACGGTTAACCGGGCATCCGCAAAGTCCATTTGTGTGTGCAGCAAAACCCCCCTAAAAACCAGCCCAAAACCCACCAAACTCTCTTCCATGCTCTAGGTCGTTCGATCACGATCGTGTGGGCAAAAACCGCACCTCATTTGGAGCCTCCTAGCTCCCTCTATCTATAAAAGAGCATCCCCTCCCGAAACGAAATCGCAGTCTAAACCCTAGCCTTCCCCCTCCTCGCGCCACCGGACGAAATCCCCGCCGCCCGGACATGTCCGCCGCCCTCAGCCGCCGCCCCTGCGCTAGTCAGTAGCCGCCCCTGCGCTAGTCAGTAGCCGCCGCGTGGCAAGCGCCACCGCGGGCCCGCGAGGCCCGAGGCCGGCCCGCGAGGCCCGAGGCCGGCCCGCCCGTCCCCGCGCCGGGCCCAAGCGCCCCGTCCTGCCCGAGCCCGCGGCTCCTCTCCCGCGCCTCCGCCTGAGGGCCGCGCCTCCCGCCCCGGCGTGCCCCCGTGCGCCGCCGCCGTTGCCGACCTGGGCCGCCGCCGCCGCGGAGCCCGTCCTTGCCACCGTGCCCAGCCGCTGACCTCGCCAACGTCCTCCTCCTCCGGCCTCGCCTCCTCCGACGCCGGCCCCGCCGTCCTCTCCCCCGCCATCGCCGTCTCCTCTCGCTCCGGCGGCCGGAGAGCCCGAGCCCGATCGGATCTGAACGAGACTGTGAGCGTTGACTTTCTCCCGAGCCCCCCTCCGTTTTTGCCGAGTCTTTGACATTTTTGCAGCATCTTGCCATGTTCGTGATCCGATAACTCCTTGCATGTAGCTCCGATTCGCGCGTGTGATATGTCAAATTGTTCGCCTTGTGATGCTCTACATTTTGTTCAATTGCACCATGTTTATTAGAGGTCATCTTGATGCCCAAATTTCTGTTGGAAGAGGGCTAGTTGCTTTTATCTGCTGGTTCTTAGCAGAACTTGGAGATTTGTCATTTTTGTATCATTTAATCTGTGCATCTTATGGGAATGATCTCTACATATGTTTTGAAGTATGCCATGCCATCTTTCCAAGGGTGTATGCCATGTATTTTTGTGATCTCTGTGGTGACTAGCACAAGCATGCAAAGTAGGCCCCGTAATATTTCTGATTTCAGGGACTTAGTGATTTCTCTGTCTTTGTCTGCTGTTATTTTGTTGCCATGTAAACTTGATGCTACAGAGAGATCCATGCATATTTTGGAGATGTTCAGTAAGGATGTTTTGTAGCTATAGTTGTAATTGATCCATTCCGGCCCTTGTTTGCAATTATGGAGTAGCATAGCATGAATCAACCTTGCTCTAATTTTGCTATAAAATATTTCTGGCAGATTCTTAACATGATATTCATTTTTTCCAAGCTTATTGTAGTTGACCCATACATGCTATGCTTTTGTTCTTGCCATGGATAGCTTCATCAACATGCCATCTTGCTGTCGCTATGCTTGGTTTGTCATGCATTGCTCTGTAGTGAGTGCATCAAGCTCACAAAGAGGCCTTCATATTATTATTTCTGCCATGCTCTGTTTTCTGCCAAGTCTGAAACCTGATAACGAAACTTGCTATGTTTACATGCTTGCCATCATATCTTCTAGTCCTTTTTGGCTTATGGTCAGTAAGGGACTTTTGTCATATGCATTTAGTAGAACACTGCCATGGCTTGTTTTGCTATGTTAAGTTCCTGTATCATGTTGATTTCGTGCTCTGAACATTGCTACCTGATGCTGTTTTCTGCATGTCCAGTAATTTCACCAAGTCTGTGATCCTGTTATCTTTTGCACTTTTTCCATGCTTGTTTGAGCTTGATATGTTGTGATCTAGCCGTAGCTCAGTGTTCATCTTTTGTCAAGCATCTCCTGTAGATTACTGCCATGTGCTTTGTTGCTATGTTGGAGTGCTGTAGCATTGTTACTTGTTGTATTTTAAGTGCTATCATGCTGTTAATCGCAGATTCGTGTCATTCTTGTTTTGCTTGCCATTTGCAAACCGTGCATCCGATTCCGGTGATCTTTATATCGATTTCGACCGAAATCATCTCATATTTCCAGTGGCATGCTTGGTTTGCCAAGTTACTGCCATGTTCATCATTTTCCTTCCGGAGCACGCATATGCATCGCATATCATATCTCGCATATCATACATGTTTTGCATCATGTTGCTTGTGCATTTCTCGTGATTGATTGTGGTTCCGTTTGCTTGTGTTCTTGTCTTGGGTAGAGCCGGGAGACGAGTTCGTGAACGAGGAACCTGTCGAGTACGCTTACGAGGATCAAGCTTTCGACAACTCTGAGAACCTTGCAGGCAAGATGACCACCCCTCGAAATCACTTCTATCTTTGCTTTGCTAGTTGTTCGCTCTATTGCCATGCTGCGCTACCTATCACTTGCTTTACCATGTCTCCCATTTGCCATGTCAGCCTCTAACCATCCTTTCCTAGCAAACCGTTGTTTGGCTAAGTTACCGCTTTTGCTCAGCCCCTCTTATAGCATTGCTAGTTGCAGGTGAAGTTGAAGTTGGTTCCATGTCGGAACATGGATATGTTGGGATATCACAATATCTCTTATTTAATTAATGCATCTATATATTTGGTAAAGGGTGGAAGGCTCGGCCTTATGCCTGGTGTTTTGTTCCACTCTTGCCGCCCTAGTTACTGATATACCGGGATTATGTTCCTTGAGTTTGCGTTCCTTACGCGGTCGGGTGATTTATGGGACCCCCTTGACAGTTCGCCTTGAATAAAAATCCTCCAGCAAGGCCCAACCTTGGTTTTACCATTTGCCACCTAAGCCTTTTCCCTCGGGTTTTCGCGAGCCCGAGGGTCATCTTTATTTTAAACCCCCGGACCAGTGTTCCTTCGAGTGCTGGCCCAAACTGGGCGATGTCCGGCGCCCCCTGGGCAACCAGGGTCTATGCCAACCCGACGTCTTGCCCATCCGGTGTGCCTTGAGAACGAGATATGTGCAGCTCCTATCGGGATTTTTCGGCACATTCGGGTGGCTTTGCTGGTCTTGTTTTACCATTGTCGAAATGTCTTGTAAACCGGGATTCCGAGACTGATCGGGTCTTTCCGGGAGAAGGTTTATCCTTCGTTTACCGTGAGAGCTTATGATGGGCTAAGTTGGGACACCCCTGCAGGGTATTATCTTTCGAAAGCCGTGCCCGCGGTTATGAGACAGATGGGAATTTGTTAATGTTCGGTTGTAGAAAATTTGTCACTTGACCCAATTAAAATACATCAACTGCGTGTGTAGCCGTGATGGTCTCTTCTCGGCGGAGTCCGGGAAGTGAACACGGTTTGAGTTATGTATGACGTAAGTAGGAGTTCAGGATCACTTCTTGGTCATTGTTAGATGACGACCGTTCCGTTGCTTCTCTTCTCGCTCTCATTTGCGCAAGTTATCCACCATTATGCTTATTGCCGCTGCAGCTCCACCTTATCACACCTCCCTTTCCTATAAGCTTAAATAGTCTTGATCTCGCGGGTGTGAGATTGTTGAGTCCTCGTGACTCACAGATTCTACCAAAATAGTTGCAGGTGCCGACGATGCGAGTGCAGATGATGGGGTCGATCTCAAGTGGGAGTTCGACGAGGAACGTGGTCGTTACTATGTGTCTTTTCCTGATGATCAGTAGTGGAGCCTAGTTGGGACGATCGGGGATCTAGCATTTGGGGTTGTCTTATTTTCATCTGGATCTTGACCGTAGTCGGTCTATATGTTTGTATTTTGGATGATGTATGAATTATATTTATGTATTGTGAAGTGGCGATTGTAAGCCAACTCTTTATCCCATTCTTGTTCATTACATGGGATTGTGTGAAGATGACCCTTCTTGCGACAAAACCACTATGCGGTTATGCCTCTAAGTCATGCCTCGACACGTGGGAGATATAGCCGCATCGTGGGCGTTACAACCCCACTCCGCATAATCTCCAAAAACCACATCTCGTGGAACCAGAGGTGTATCTGGAAAGCTAACTTCAACCAAAGTTCTGACAAGATAAGGATCTTCACTGTCCCAAGATATGAACTTCCCAAAAGTGCCAACCGCTTGTGAGATGAACTCAGGAGTGCGGTAATCAAGGGGAATACCAATGAACATTAGCCAACCCTTACGAAAACCATGCGTCCCTTTAAAATTTCCCCCCACGTCATGCTTCATAAATATAACAAATCGATCATTGCCTAGTGGAAAAGGAGCATGTTGAATCTCTAACTTGGAACAGACCGACCCCATGAAACCACGACTGAGCAAAGCGAACCAAAATACCTCTATCCTGAA
The DNA here is from genome assembly GCF_018294505.1 of Triticum aestivum. Taxonomy (NCBI): domain Eukaryota; kingdom Viridiplantae; phylum Streptophyta; class Magnoliopsida; order Poales; family Poaceae; genus Triticum; species Triticum aestivum. The sequence goes on from NC_057799.1 coordinate 321,611,451, forward strand.
GGAACTGCACAACTTCCTCACGCACCGGACCGAGTGGCCCCTCCGGGTCGGGCATCACCTCAGCGACCATGTAGTCCTCATGGCGACGGGGTGGGCGAGCTGCAGGCGTGAAGAAGGTGCGAGGAAGGCGACGGTCACCGCCATCGATGATGTGGTGACCAGCAGGCACAAAGTGCTGGGGATCGAGCTCGTAGTTCGCCATGGATGAGCAGGGAGCTTGGCTGGGGTTTTCTTTGGGTTGAGGAGATGGAAGATGCAATGTGGGCGGCGGCGAAGGGACTGAACAGTCTATCCCAATAACTCCGGCTCCCTTCCCATGACAAGTAGAGGATGCCGAGAAAATCATATTTTGTTGCACAGGAATTGGCTTCCAAACCAATCCATTGGAGCGTGCGAAATCATTGCAGCCCTGCCTAGAGTGACCCGGATGGGAGCAAGCCGTACAGACCGCTCCCATTCCACAAGCAGCTGACAGGTGGCCCCTTTGCGAGCAAACAGAACACGTCACAATGCGTGTCAGGACCCCGATTCCAAGTCACATCGATCTAGCCGGTGACACCTCATATCACTTTGCGGCCTCACGCATGGTATTCCCACGGGTGTCACCTTACCATGGCCCGGTACCGTTTACGCCTTTTGGCTCACATATATGATAGTGTCGCTAGCATCCATATGACAGAGAACCCGGGCCGACATGACTAGCCGTGAACCCAAAGTGGCACTAACTTACGGGGACAGGCATACATGAATCAACATCGAGCATGTCGGTCAGCAGCGTGCGAATCCGGGCTGTAGCACTGGGCTAACAGGACTCCGTTGAACCGGGCTGTAGCAGGCTAGGCAGGACTCCGGATGTCACCGCGTGACATTTCCCAGATGGGACAGACACAGGAACGAAGTGAATCACATGCCTGGCAGTCAAGTGTTCCGGAGCAGTAGAGCTGGGCTAGCAGGACTCCGGTGAATCAAGCTGTAGCGGACTACTATGGCTCATGGAAGCACAAGACTACATTTCCCCATAAGAGAGGCTACCAAGGATAAACAACTAGGTTGTCGGATCCCACACATACCAAGCATTTCAATCATACACACAATAGGCTCGATATGTGTAAATACAACATGGCATCACAACATAACTCTACGACTCAAGTATTTATTTAATAGGCTCCAAGGAGCGAGATATTACAAACATGGGTCTCATGACCCAACATTCAGAGCATACAAGTCAAAGCACATGCGGAAGCTTAACATGTCTGAGTATAGACATCTACAAATGAAAAAGGCTGAGAAGCATGACTATCTACCAGATCGTGCCAAGGGCACAAGATCGTAGCTGAGGTAACAAGCTAAACGTCGAAGTCCACATGGAACTACTAGCAAGACTGAAGTCTCTCTGCAAAAACATAAATTAAGCAAACGTGAGTACAAATGTACCCAGCAAGACTTACATCAGAACTAACTACATATGCATCATTATCAACAAAGGTATGGTGGGGTTTAACTGCAGCAAGCCAGCTTTGACCCAGTGGCTAATCTGAACTACTACTGCAAGTAACTCTTTTGAGGTGGCGCACACGAGTCCACATATTTACCAATCAATACACCACTATGGATCCGCTCCCGTCTTCCTACGAGAACGCCATCCATAGCACTCATGCTTATCTTGCGCATTTTAGGGTATCCACTTTCACTTGTCTATGAACTGTACAGGCAACCCAGAAGTCCTTCACCGCGGACACGGCTATTCGAATAGATGATGTTAACCCTGCAGGGGTGTACTTCTTCACACACGCTCTCGCCACTTACCACCATGTACACATCGTGTATCTCGGAAACCTTCAAGCGGAAGCCTGGCGAGGGAGTCGGCCACGACCTGACTAACCACACAAGTCTCTAGTCCAAGTTTATCGCTTATTCGGGTTCCATCCACGAGGAGATCCGGCCGGAGTTTCGATCACAGCCCCAAACGATGTGTGCAGGGTTCCCGAGACACCAAACGGGCGCCCGGTACACCGTGCCACGGTGTATCTACCGCATCATAGCCCACCCCTAGGGTCAGCGCTACGCACGGCCTCCAACACATATCCTACAAACACCAGAAACTAGTTGCAACTCCTGGACAAAGATCAAGGCAGTTAATAAGTCGGGAGGGTCCATTGGTTTCGGGCCAAACGCGTGGTAGTAGCTGTTCATGGATCACAAACACAGAACTCAGTTCCTAAGGACGGTTTCAATGAGACAACCCACCATGTACTCCTACATGGCCTCTCACCGCTACATTTACCAAATCGCGTTCACACACTTAGCTCACACACAGTAGGATATGTTCATCACCATTCCAATTCATTCCCGATGAATCAGACCTGACTCAACTCTAAGCAGTAGCAGGCATGACAAACAAGCATGAATGAGTAGGCACATCAGGGCTCAAACAGCTCCTACTCATGCTAGTGGGTTTCATCTATTTACTGTGGCAATGACAGGTCATGCAGAGGAAAAGGGGTTCAGCTACCGCAGCATGTAACAGTTGAATCGATGTTGTCCTAATGTAGTAAAAGAGAGCAGGAGCGAGAGAGTGGGATTGTATCAGAATGAACAAGGGGGTTTTGCTTGCTTGGCACTTCTGAAGATAGTATAGCTCTTCATCGGTGTCATCGAACTCATCGTCGAAACCACGTCTACTGAGAGGGGACAAATACCAGCAACAGAGAAGAAACACAATCAATAGAATGCACATTCACATGAATGACATGTCATGTTAAGGTACTGAATTCACCTAATGCAATATCTAGCCAAGTTAATTGAAGTGGAATTCAAACGAGGTTAAACTCCAACTCCAAATGCTAGTTCATAAATTGCCCTAATCTTGATTTATCCTATTCAGTGAGGTTAAATTGTTCAAACATGCATGAAAGTGCCATTAACAGATTCTTCATATTTTTCTGATAATTTTTCATATATAAATTATTTCATTTGGACTTACGGTTTATTTTCTATGATTTTCTGAAGTTTATAGCATTTTCTGGAATTTCCTGGATTATTTTTAATCCGGAAAAGGATTAACTGTGTCAGCATGACGTCTGTGTGACATCAGCAGGTCAACTGAGCTGTTCTGGGTCAACACTGACCAGTGGGAGGGCCAGGGTCACTGACAGGTGGTCCCGGTCAATGTTGACTAGGCCAAAGTCAAAGCTGACAAGTGGGGTCCGCAGGTTTAGCACTAATCTAAATAGAAAATTATACTAATCTAAGCAGGCCCGGGGGCCCACATGGCAGTGGATCTAGGAGGTTAATTAGTGGGCATTAGTAGCTAATCCACCCCACCACGTCATCATCGCCGGAGATCAACCGGTGACGAACACAGCCGAAGGCGGATGATCGCCATGCTCTCGCTACAGGGCACCATTCCATGCGTGGTTTGTGGCTACGAGTTCCTGGGGTTCTCGCGCATCCAATGAGACAAGTGGCTTTGCCGGAGATGGCCTGAATCGACGGCGGTGTCCGTTTGCGCGGCGGTCGAAGTTCGGCAAAGACGGGTTCGGCGTTGCAGCTCGCAAACGAACCAACTAACGCGCTAGCTAAGCTCTACGTGCGGCCACGAGCTCGTTGGACGCTGGCGCATGAACAAATGGTCACCAGAGTGACACCGGCGTCGAGCTCGTGCAGCAGTGGGTTTCGGCCTTGACGGAAACAGCGGCTAGAGGACGCGCTGGAGTGGGATAACAGGGGGGTAGAGAGAGAAGCTCACGGCGGGCCTAGCAGAGGCGACGACGAGGTCGGAGAAGCGCTGTGGCCGGCGAATCGAGGACGACAGTGACGAAGCAGAGGCGGCGATGGAGATGATGGGGGCAGCGCTCTGCTACTCCTGGTGTTTTGTGCATCGACGACGCGATGAAGAGCGGGACGGCGGAGCATCAGGACCGGCCGGAGAAGCGAGGGGGAGGCGGTGGATGCGGCGGTGCTCGTCGGTGTTCTTGGGCGCCCAGAAACAGAGAGAGCAGAGGGAAGAGAGGCAGCAAGTGAGGGGAAAGAACCAGGGGGCTCGAGCGTCTCCAGGCGCTTGGTCGAGGACGGGGGAGGAAGCAGGAGATGGCGGGGAGACGTGGCCACGGCCGTCTGAGATGCGGGCACGCAGCAGCTCCTACAGGCAGGAGCTTGAAGAAGCTCCTGGCGGTTGGGCTGGGCTGGCTGCTGGCTGGGCCGAAACAGGTAAGTGGGCTGCTGCCAGGTTAGTTTCCTTTCTCTCTCTATTATCTGTTTTCTATTTTGTTTCTGTGTTTTGAATTTGGTTTGCTAACCAATTTTTTTTGTAGCTTCTGAGATTTATTGTAGATGCAATATGGATTATTCCAAAGCTCCACAAAATGTTTTAGAATCACTGGAGCAATAAAAACAATTATAGGATTTATTTGCTCCAACTCAAATACAATATGAGTTAATTCAAAAATCCAAAGATGTCCTAGAAAAGTGTGCACCATTTTTGGCAGAGGTTCTAGACCAATTCAAGAATGATGAACATTTATGAAGGGCATTTTGGGTTCATTGAGAATATATTTTTAACTTGAACATAGTTGAGTTATTTTGGTGCTAGGGTTTGTTCACCCCAAATTCAAGTTTAAAAAATTTAAACATGATGCATGGGTGCAGTTGCAACTATTTGCAGGCAAAATCTAGGGCTGTGATAACTCACCCCCACTAAATAAGAATCTAGTCCCGAGATTCAAGACGTGAGGTAAGAAGATAGAGGGGACGCTAAAACTCACAAACTTCATGATCCAATTGCCCTTCTCGAAGAAGTTGATTCATTTCCTCATATTGATCTTGACGTCTTTGCTTTTGAGATCTTCATCCAACACGATGATGACAGAAAGAGACTCTATAGAAAATGATCTCCTCGAAGATCGAGCACTCAAGATCAACTCATGGAATGAGACATGGAAACATCTCTTGAGTTGGTACACAAAACACACATCAGAGGGATAGAGAGAACAGATGGTTAGGCAACACTCACACGCTTAGGTAGAATGGTGCATAGGTTCCAAGGTAGCGAGGGGTTGATTGCCATGATTCCGTAACGGGGCACCTTAGAGAAGGTGACTCGTAGAATTAATCTTTGAAGTGGCAAAAATAATTACTTTTGATACAGAGATTGTTGAAACCCCCTATACCAGTGTAAGGCAAATCAAAATTGATTGTTTGACGGAGTTCGAAAGAGTGGCATACTCAGACTAGAATGGATGATGTGGACTACCTTGTTGAAGAAAATGCAATGGATGATTTTGCTTATCATCAGGAATGGATGGGACCCACGGTAGACTGGCACAACGGCGGGTGCAAGCTGGGAACAAAAATGCAAATGATGGGAATGTTTCAACCATCATATCTGCATGAGATTCAGATTTGGTTGGTGTCAGGATATTCCAGACTCATCAAGTCTAGAAAGAAAAATGAAGGTTTGCAACACAAATCGACGAGATGACGTTGCGAGATTCTCGGGAAATGAACTACGATAGCAGGCTCCAAAACATGAGCTGGTTCTCCTACGTACCTGTGAACACACTGTCCAAGACAAGCATGACCACATAGTAGTCTTACAGCAAGCACTACCGAGTTCGGGTAGAAACCATCATTGAGGATATCGAAGTCTTGTGCATTACCATGGATTAGCCGTTAACTTCTTTTCCTAGAACAAATCAATCAGTGGCTTGGTGTGCTAGGTATTCATATAGAATGAAGGTTGCAAGTCTCCAGACCATAGAATACTTTGCACGTACGCATGACTGACTTGGGATGATTCCAGAGGAAGCGAAACAAACTTTCTCAAATTCACGGTGGCAACTTGCATCATATGCACGTGAATTAGAGGAAGTTTCTTCTTCCATCAAGACATAAACCTCATGAGCTAGCACGAAGAAAAGGCTTTCAAAAGTTTCCAACACGAACTCAGATGTTCAACATGAATCATGGACAAGATGAAAATGTTGTCAATGGGCTCAAGAACAAACCATCCAGGCTTCCATATAGATGGAATTCTAGAGCTATGTGAACAAGGTGGTAGTATTGGTCAGACCCAAAAGATATAATGGTGTATGCTCGAGGGACAACCGCGAGTAAGACAACATTACGAACATTGTTGGTTCTGATTTGGTTTGATGATAGCCCACACACAAATCAAAGATTGGGTAAGATAATAGGTCCAACAACTGATCACGAGGACCAATTGATGAAGATATCATCTTTCTTCAACACACACACGCAAAAGATATCCCTTAGAGATGAGCTAAGTTAAGCAAAGCTGTTACCTTCCAACTCTCCAAGTTGTTGTCTAGCTCAACCAACTAGCTCAGGGATATCCAACACAGATTCTTGGAGAAGGGGTGATTTATAAGAAAACCAACTTGATCACGAGCTCAACATAACAGTCAGGGGACAACCTGGTGATACTTCCGAGAAGATAATCGGAAAATCACGAACCACCGATATGTTATTAAGCTCGAGAACAACCTTGCTCTTCAAGGCAAGATGATGTGATCAAGAGAGTGATGGATTGACACAATCCTATCTCATTGACCTAGGAGTGCACCAGGGAAAATGGACTAGGTCGCACGATAAATCTTAGAATGATAATTCAATACCAACACGCTAAGAATGAACTATTGTCCATTAACTACCAAGCAACACGGTTGCTAGGGGTATTGATTTCACACATCATGGTTCACTTGTCGGCATTCTGGTTGCGACAACATGAAACCGAGGAATGAAAAATGATGGCAAGAAGTATCACTGCGTCAAAAATTCATGAGAGATGCTGCAATTCTCATGGCAATCCAGACATAAAGGGGGTAAAACTCCGAGGTAGAACAGAACAAAAGCTGGATTGGTGTTTTGATCTGCGGAATACAACTACTTTGACCAGTCCAAGAAATGGATGAGGTGCTGGAGTTTGTTTCTCCTAGTCATTCCGGAATAGAATGGCTTGACGGACCACAAGAATAATAGGCATCGATAACACGAATGCACAACTAGTCCTGACTATCAATTGATAGACAGAGGTCAGAATACAACTAAAGAGAGACAACTCAAAGGAACATATGGTTTTCTGAGTTGCGGATGCATAGATTTAGTATGTCAAACAAGTTCAACATATTTCTTCCAGATAATCAATGTAGAAAGGTAGGACTGGCAGATTCACAATGCAAAATGGAGAACTCATCAAGAGCACTCTTATTGTGATGTTTTGGTTCAACAAGGAACTTCTGCCGTAAGTAGTTCATGGTATTGGAAGAAGGATTTACCACGGACCTCGAGGACTATCGCAAAGGTTACTAATATCCTAAAGGAACTAGCAAACACTATCAACATGAAGTGAGTGGAGTGAATCTCGGGTTCAAAACCCAGGAATAGAATACCTACTAACTAAATGGCATCACGAGATGCTTTCGAGAATGATGGACAGAATCATCACACTAGGAATATAAAGCATTGCAAAATTACTAGGTGGTTCTCTAGGATGCCTAGGGTCATAACACTAGATCCAACATATATGTCGAGGCAACATAGTACCTCAACTCACCGATTAGTGTGGTTAATCTGGCCCATAGAAACATCGGGAACGGAAAGAAGGGAGTTGCAAATGCATCAGACTATTTCAAAACCTGGGATGACTCGGACAGCATAACGGCTGTAAATGCTCAAAAATATTTGAGACATCCTGCAAAATAGTGGCATGACCACTCAACATCACAATATCAAGGTTCTGAGGCCAGCTATGAACATACAGAAGTAATAGAAACTGAACTGAGACTTGAATCCATCAATCCTATAAGTCTACGGATTAGTAACACGTGGTCCTGATAGAAAGATGAGAATCCTAGTTCTTAATCCCCGTAGAAGAGAAGAGGATGACTCAGATCAGAAGGCCATAGGGTAAAGGAGTAAAAAGAGCCTTACGTTCCCTCCCACAATCAATTCCCTTATATAACTAAAGCATTTCTAGACTCAACTTTGACCAGTTAGGCTTGGTAATCCTATAGGCAGTCAGGCTCTGATACCAAAGCTGTCAGGACCCCGATTCCAAGTCACATCGATCTAGCCGATAAGACCTCATATCACTTTGCGGCCTCACGCACGGTATTCCCACGGGTGTCGCCTTACCATGGCCCGGGACCGTTTGCGCCTTTTGGCTCACGTATATGATAGTGTCGCTAGCATCCATATGACAGAGAACCCGGGCCGACATGACTAGTCGTGAACCCAAAGTGGCACTAACTTACGGGGACATGCATACATGAATCAACATCGAGCATGTCGGTCAGCAGCGTGCGAATCCGAGCTGTAGCACTAGGCTAACAGGACTCCGGTGAATCGGGCTGTAGCAGGCTAGGCAGGACTCCGGATGTCACCGCGTGACATTTCCCCGAAGGGACAAACATAGGAATGAAGTGAATCACATGCCGGCCAGTCAAGTGTTCCGGAGCAATAGAGCTGGGCTAGTAGGACTCCGGTGAACCGGGCTGTAGCGGACTACTATGGCTCATGGAAGCACAAGACTACATTTCCCCATAAGAGAGGCTACCAAGGATAAACAAGTAGGTTGTCAGATCCCACACATACCAAGCATTTCAATCATACACACAATATGCTCGATATGTGTAAATACAACATGGCATCACAACATAACTCTACGACTCAAGTATTTATTTAATAGGCTCCGAGGAGGGAGATATTACAAACATGGGTCTCATGACCCAATATTCAGAGCATACAAGTCAAAGCACATGCGGAAGCTTAACATGTCTGAGTATAGACATCTATAAATGAAAAAGGCTGAGAAGCCTGACTATCTACCAGATCCTGCCGAGGGCGCAAGATCGTAGCTAAGGTAACAAGCTAAACGTCGAAGTCCACACGGAACTACTAGCGAGACTGAAGTCTCTCTGCAAAAACATAAATTAAGCAAACGTGAGTACAAATGTACCCAGCAAGACATACATCAGAACTAACTACATATGCATCATTATCAACAAAGGGATGGTGGGGTTTAACTGCAGCAAGACATCTTTGACTCAGTGGCTAATCTGAACTACTACTGCAAGTAACTCTTTTGAGGTGGCTCACACGAGTCCACATATTCACCAATCAATACACCACTATGGATCCGCTCCCGTCTTCCTACGAGAACGCCATCCATAGAACTCACGCTTATCTTGCGCATTTTAGGGTATCCACTTTCACTTGTCTATGAACTATACAGGCAACCCAGAAGTCCTTCAGCGCGTACACGGCTATTCGAATAGATGATGCTAACCCTGCAGGGGTGTACTTCTTCACACACGCTCTCGCCACTTACCAGCATGTACACGTCGTGTATCTCGGCAACCTTCAAGCGGAAGCCTGGCGAGGGAGTCGGCCACGACCTGACTAACCACACAAGTCTCTAGTCCAGGTTTATTGCATATTCGGGTTCCATCCGCGAGGAGATCCGGCCGGAATTTCGCTCACAGCCCCAAACGATGTGTGCAGGGTTCTCGAGACACCAAACGGGCGCCTGGTACACCGTGCCATGGTGTATCTACCGCATCATAGCCCACTCCTAGGGTCAGCGCTATGCACGGCCTCCAACACATATCCTACAAACACCAGAAACTAGTTGCAACTCCTGGACAAAGATCAAGGCGGTTAATAAGTCGAGAGTGTCCATTGGTTTCGGGCCCAACGCGTGGTAGTAGCTGTTCATGGATCACAAACACAGAACTCAGTTCCTAAGGACGGTTTCAATGAGACAACCCACCATGTACTCCTACATGGCCTCTCACCGCTACATTTACCAAATCATGTTCACACAGTTAGCTCACACACAGTAGGACATGTTCATCACCATTCTAATTCATTCCCGATGAATCAGACCTGACTCAACTCTAAGCAGTAGCAGGCATGACAAACAAGCATGAATGAGTAGGCACATCAGGGCTCAAACAGCTCCTACTCATGCTAGTGGGTTTCATCTATTTACTGTGGCAATGACAGGTCATGCAGAGGGAAATGGGTTCAGCTACCGCAGCATGTAACAGTTGAATCGATGTTGTCCTAATGCAGTAAAAGAGAGCAGGAGCGAGAGAGTGGGATTGTATCGGAATGAACAAGGGGGTTTTTCTTGCCTGGCACTTCTGAAGATAGTATAGCTCTTCATCGGTGTCATCGAACTCATCGTCGAAACCACGTCTACTGAGAGGGGACAAATACCGGCAACAGAGAAGAAACACAATCAATGCAATGCACATTCACATGAATGACATGTCATGTTAATGTACTGAATTCACCTAATGCAATATCTAGCCAAGTTAATTGAAGTGGAATTCAAACGAGGTTAAACTCCAACTCCAAATGCTAGTTCATAAATTTCCCTAATCTTGATTTATCCTATTCAGTGAGGTTACATTGTTCGAACATGCATGAAAATTCCATAAACTGATTCTTCATATTTTTTGATAATTTTTCATATATAAATTATTTCGTTTGGAGTTACGGTTTATTTTCTATGATTTTTTGAAGTTTATAACATTTTCTGGAATTTCCTGGATTCTTTTTAATCCAGAAAAGGATTAACTGCGTCAGCAGGACGTCTGTGTGACATCGGCAGGTCAAATGAGCTGTTCTGGGTCGAAACTGGCCAGTGGGAGGGCCAGGGTCACTGACAGGTGGGCCCGGTCAACATTGACTAGGCCAAAGTCAAAGCTGACAAGTGGGGTCCGCAGGTTTAGCACTAATCTAAACAGAAAATTAGACTAATCTAAGCAGGCTTGGGGGCCCACATGGCAGTGGCTCTAGGAGGTTAATTAGTGGGCATTAGTAGCTAATCCACCCCCACCACGTCATCATCGCCGGAGATCAACCGGTGACGAATACAGCCGACGGTAGAGGATCGCCATGCTGTCGCTACAGGGCACCATTCCACGCGTGGTTTGTGGCTACGAGTTCCTGGGGTTCTCGCGGATCCGATGAGACAAGTGGCATCGCCGGAGATGGCCCGACGGCGGTGTCCGTTTGCGCGGCGGCCGGAGTTTGGCAAAGACGGGTTCGGCGTTGCAGCTCGCAAATGAACCAACTAACGCGCTAGCTAAGCTCTACGTGCGGCCACGAGCTCGTTGGACGCTGGCGCATGACTAAATGGTTACCAGAGTGACGCCGGCGTCGAGCTCGTGCGGCGGTGGGTTTTGGCCTTGACGGAAACAGCGGCTAGAGGACGCGCTAGAGTGGGATAACAGGGGGGTAGAGAGAGAAGCTCACGGCGGGGCTAGCAGAGGCGACGACAAGGTCGGGGAAGCGTTGTGGCCGGCGAATCAACAACGACGGTGAAGAAGCAGAGGCGGCGATGGAGACGATGGGGGCAGCGCTCTGCTACTCCTGGTGTTGCATGCATCGACGACGCGATGAAGAGCGGGACGGTGGAGCATCTGGACCGGCCGGAGAAGCGAGGGGGAGGCGGTGGATGCGGTGGTGCTCGTCGGCGTTCTTGGGCGCCCACAAACAGAGAGAGCAGAGGGAAGAGAGGCTGCGAGTGAGGGAAAAGAACCAGGGGGCTCGGGCGTCTCCAGGCGCTCGGTCGAGGACGGGGGAGGAAGCAGGAGGTGGCGGGGAGACGTGGCCACGGCCGTCTGAGATGCGGGCACGCAGCAGCTCCTACTGGCAGGAGCTTGAAGAAGCTCCTGCGGTTGGGCTGGGCTGGCTGGGCCGAAACAGGTAAGTGGGCTGCTGCCAGGTTAGTTTCCTTTCTCTCTCTATTTTCTGTTTTCTATTTTGTTTCTCTGTTTTGAATTTGGTTTGCTAACCAAATGTTTTTTGTAGATTCTGAGATTTATTGTAGATGCAATATGGATTATTCCAAAGCTCCACAAAATGTTTCAGAATCATTGGAGCAATAAAAACAATTATAGGATTTATTTGCTCCAACTCAAATACAATGAGTTAATTCAAAAATCCAAAGATGTCCTAGAAAAGTGTGCACCATTTTTGGCAGAGGTTCTAGACCAATTCAAAAATGATGAACATTTATGAAGGGCATTTTGGGTTCATTGAGAATATTTTTTTAACTTGAACCTAGTTGAGTTATTTTGGTGCTAGGGTTTGTTCACCCCCAATTCAAGTTTCAAAAATTTAAACATGATGCATTGGTGCAGTTGCAACTATTTGCAGGCAAAATCTAGGGCTGTGACAATGCGGTCCACCATGTCATTGACCATAGCCTCAAACTGCCTAGCAGCTTCTTGCGAGGAGGACATATTATGGAAATTGTCCAATGGGCTCGGAATAGAAGAGCTGGAAGGCCCAATAGCAATTGGGTAATGCAGCGCATGTGGGCTTGCAGTCTGGTGGACCTCCAAGGTCGATGGGCCAGAAATTGGACTATTGTTTTGAAAAGGAGACAATCCCGCTTCCGCAATCCGCGCCGATGAATTTCCAGCATGCACGGGCATCTGTTCCTGAGAAGTCGTATCACACGCCGGTGTCGGGATTGCCGACCGACTCAACTCCGGTAATGGGGCAACCGTACCAAACACAATAGGTGGTCGAGCCACCGTCCAATGCAAGTCAAGGGTGGGAGGCTGTCGGATGACAACACATTCATGAGCAGGGAGATCATACCCACCATCCGTAATTGTATCAATACAATTTTGCGTAGCAGGGTATCTATATCCTTTGCAAGCAGAATAACGTTCAAACATGGCAAAATAAAGCTTCTTCTTAGCAGAGCCGGCTGATTTTAGAGCAGATCTAATAGGAGGTTTATGCATAGCCAAGAGACCTAAACATGAACGACGCTTAGTTGGACTAACTAGAATCCATTCAACATCACACTCTTTTCTCCAGATCTTTAGCTCTCTAATCCAATTAGGCCCACCATTACCCCACAAAGGAAAGTAGCATTTTTATGACCATAATAATGTGCATCTTTATGGATTCTAATGACTTCGGAAATGATATTGCATTCTAATAATTCCAACATCTCCTTTGGCACGCATAAGATCACGAAGCTCAATCAAACAATCACCATACTTAGGATCATAGGACTCATCTTGGTCAAAGCAATGGACTTATGAAGAATCTCATCTAAGTTTTTCAAGGAATAGTTTGGGAATCGTTCCTCAAGAAATCTCCATATAGTGTAGGCACAATCAAGAGTAGGCAAGCAACCAATCAAGTTTCTAGGCAAACCTCTAGTGAAAAGATTAACAGTTCTAAGATTGTGAATCATGTCAATAGACTCATCAAGGGTAGGATGCAAAGGATCAACATGAGGTGCACAAGGACTAATAATATACTTGCTCAAATGATATTCATTGAAAATCACAAGCATCTCATTTTTCCACTCATGAAAGTACTCTCCATCAAGTATAGGCACTCTACATCTAAGACTCCCCAACGTAGACTCATCCATCTTCCTCCAAAGGTGTTTAAACCAAAGCAATGGAATGCTCTAATACCAATTTAAAGGATCGAGAAGAGGTGTCTAGATGGGGGGTGAATAAACTCTTAGCAAAGAAAAGTAGTAGTTTTTAATTTCTTCAAGTTAAGGTGGAGTTTTAGCACATGTTTAAACATTCACAATACATATCACGCATGCATGACAAGAGTATATGAAAAGCGGAAAGTAAAGCATGCAATTTGCGAGACTGTAAAGGGATGGGATTGGAGTGTGCAAACACAATTGGAGACACGGAGATTTTTGGCGTGGTTCCGATAGGTGGTGCTATCGTACATCCATGTTGATGGAAACTTCAACCCACGAAGGGTAAGGTTGCGCGAGTCCACGGAGGGCTCCACCCACGAAGGGTCCACGAAGAAGCAACCTTGTCTATCCCACCATGGCCATCGCCCACGATGGACTTGCCTCACTAGGGTAGATCTTCACGAAGTAGGCGATCTCCTTGCCCGTACAAACTCCTTGGTTCAACTCTACAATCTTGACGGAGCCTCCCAAGTGACACCTAACCAATCTAGGAGACACCACTCTCCAAAAGGTAATAGATGGTGTGCTGATGATGAACCCCTTGCTCTTGTGCTTCAAATGATAGTCTCCCCAACACTCAACTCTCTCTCACAGATTTGGATTTGGTGGAAAGATGATTTGAGTGGAAAGCAATTTGGAGAAGCCTAGAGATCAAGATTTATGTGGTTGGAGTGGAATATCTTGACCTCAACACATGAGTAGGTGGTTCTCTCTTAGAAAATGTATGCTGGAAGTGTAGGCATGTTCTGATGGCTCTCCTCATGAATGAAGAGTGGGTGGAGGGGTATATATAGCCTCCACACAAAATCTAACCGTTACACACAATTCACCAAACTCAGTGGGACCGAATCAGAAAACTCGGTCGGACCGATTTAGTTCATAATGTGACCGTTAGGCATTTCAGTGGGACCGATATAATCAACTCGGTGGGACTGATGTGCTAGGGTTAGGGTAAAACCTCATCTCTGTTTGACCGATTACACAAACTCGGTGGGACCAATTTTGGTAATGAGCTAACCAGAGAGTTGGTCAAGCAAACTCGGTGAGACCGATTACAAAACTTGGTGAGACCGAATTTATTGCAATAGGAACCAGAGAGTTTGCAGGCCCATCTCGGTCAGACCGGGATCCCATCGGTGAGACCGAATTGACTAGGGTTTCTGGCAGTGGCTATGTCAAGTGAACTCGGTGGCGCCGGATAGAACATTTCGGTGGGGCCGAGGTTGACTTTTGGTTTGGGACATATGTGGATATGAGAAAGTGGTTGAGGGATTTGGCGCATATCACTAAGCACTTTGAGCAAGCAAGCCATTAAGCAATACCTCATCCCCTTTTAATAGTATTGGCTTTTCCTATGGACTCAATGTGATCTTGGATCACCAAAATGAAAATGTAGAGTCTTGAGCTTTTGATCTTGATCCAATCCTTTGTCCTTAGCATCTAGAAGGGGTTCCACATCCGCTTGTCCACGCCACTCCATCTGTTGAACTTGTCTGAAATATTCTAGATGAAAACATTAGTCCAACAAGAGATATGTTGACATTAATTACCAAAACCACCCAGGGAGCACTTGTGCTTTCATATAGGCTATGTGATGATATTGGATCTTGGAACTACAACCGATTGAAATTGGAATTTCATCAGAAGTTTTATCCTATGCATCTGGTTCATCGTGATCGGAATTATATATATAATTTTTGGCCTCATGAAGGAGAAAGTATCGCTCAAGCTTTGGGGAGGCTTAAGTCAATGTTATATTCATGCCCCAATCATGAGCTCTCAAGAGATATTACTATTCAGAATTTCTATGCTCGCCTTTCTCATAATGATCAATCCATGTTTGATACTTCTTGTACGGGTTCTTTTATGAAGAAGGATATTGAATTCAAATGGGATTTATTGGAAAGAATTAAACGCAACTCTGAAGATTGGGAACTCGACGAAGGTAATGAGTCAGGTATAAGCCTTAAGTTTGATTGTGTTAAATCTTTTATGGATACTGACGCTTTTCGTGATTTTAGCACTAAATATGGACTTGAATCTGAGATAGTAGCTTCTTTCTGTGAATCTTTTGCTACTCATGTTGATCTCCCTAAGGAGAAGTGGTTTAAATATCATCCTCCCATTGAAGTGAAAGCAGTAGAACCTATTAAAGTTGAAGAAGAAACTATTACTTATAATGTTGATCCTATTGTTCCTACTGCTTATATTGAGAAACAACCTTTTCCTGTTAGAATAAAGGATCATGCTAAAGCTTCAACTGTGGTTCCTAAGAGTTATACTAGAACACCTACACCCCCTGAACAAATTAAAGTTGAACCTAGTATTGCTATGGTTAAATATCTCTTGGTTGATAATATTGATGGGCATGTTATTTATTTCTATGATGAAGCTGCTAGGATTGCTAAACCCGATATTAAGGATAAACAAAGACCTATTGTTAGCATGCCTGTTGTTTCTGTTAAAATAGGAGATCATTGTTATCATGGCTTATGTGATGTGGGTGCTAGTGTGAGTGCAATTCCTTTTACTTTATATAAAGAAATTATGAATGATGTTGCACCTGCTGAGATAGAAGATATTGATGTTACTATTAAGCTTGCTAATAGAGATACGATATCACCAATTGAGATTGTTAGAGATGTTGAAGTCTTGTGTGGGAAAATAAAATACCCTACTCATTTTCTTGTTCTTGCTTCCCCACAAGATGATTTTTGTCCCATTATATTTGGTAGACCTTTCCTGAATACTGTTAATGCTAAGATAGATTGCGAGAAAGATATTGTTACCGTTCGTTTAGGGGTATGTCTCATGGTTTTAATTTCTCTAAATTTCATAGACAACCCCATTATAAAGAACTTCCTAGTAAGGATGAAATAATTGGTCTTGCTTCTATTGTCGTGCCTCCTACTGATCCTTTAGAACATCATTTGCTAGACCATGAAAATGATATGTTTATGAATGAAAGAAGGGAATTAGATGAAGTATTCTTTAATCAAGGGCCTGTTTTGAAACACAATTTGCCTGTTGAAATCCTTGGGGACGCTCCTCCACCCAAGGGTGATCCCGTGTTTGAGTTTAAACAATTACCTGATACTCTGAAATATGCTTATCTTGATGAAAAGAAGATATATCTTGTTATTATTAGTGCTAACCTTTCAGAGCATGAAGAAAGGGAAATATTGAAAACTCTGAAGAAGCATTGTGCAGCTATTGGATATACTCTTTATGATCTTAAGGGCATTAGTCCCCCTCTATGTCAGCACAAAATTAATTTGGAGCCTGATGCTAAACCAGTTGTTGATCACCAACGAAGGTTGAATCCAAAAATGAATGAAGTGGTAAGAAATGAAATATTAAAGCTTCTAGAGGCAGGTATAATTTATCCTATTGCTGATAGTAGATGGGTAAGTCCTGTTCATTGTGTCCCTAAGAAGGGAGGTATTATTGTTGTTCCTAATGATAAGAATGAATTGATCCCACAAAGAATTGTTACAGGTTATAGAATGGTAATTTATTTTCGCAAATTAAACAAAGCTACTAGAAAAGATCATTACCCTCTACCTTTTATTGATCAAATGCTAGAAAGACTATCCAAACATACACATTTTTGCTTTCTAGATGGTTATTCTAGTTTTCCTGAAATACATGTGTCAAAAGATGATCAGGAAAAGACAACTTTTACTTGCCCTTTCGGTACCTTCGCTTATAGACGTATGCCTTTTGGTTTATGCAATGCACCTGCTAACTTTCAAAGATGTATGACTGCTATATTCTCTGATTTTTGTGAAAAGATTATTGAGGTTTTCTTGGATGATTTCTCCGTTTACAGAACTTCTTTGTATGATTGCTTAAGCAACCTTGATCGAGTTTTGCAGAGATGTGAAGAAACTAATCTTGTCTTGAATTGGGAGAAGTGCCACTTTATGGTTAATGAAGGTATTGTCTTGGGCATAAAATTTCTGAAAGATGTATTGAAGTTAATAAAGCTAAAGTAGATGCTATTGAAAACATGTCGTGTCCTAAAGATATCAAAGGTATAAGAATTTTCCTTGGTCATGCTGGTTTCTATAGGAGGTTTATTAAAGACTTCTCTAAAATTTCTAGGCCTCTCACTAATCTCTTGCAAAAAGGTGTTCCTTTTGTTTTTGCTGATGATTGTGTAGAAGCATTTGAAATACTTAAGAAAGCCTTGATTTATGCACCTATTGTTCAGCCACCTGATTGAAATTTACCCTTTGAAATTATGTGTGATGCTAGTGATTATGTTGTTGGTGTTATCCTAGGACAAAGAGTTGATAAGAAATTGAATGTTATTCATTATGTTAGTAAACTCTAGATAGTGCCCAGAGAAATTATGCTACTACTAAAAAAGAATTTTTGGAAGTTGTTTTTGCTTGTGATAAGTTCAGATCTTATATTGTTGATTCCAAAGTAACTG
The DNA here is from genome assembly GCF_018294505.1 of Triticum aestivum. NCBI lineage: Eukaryota > Viridiplantae > Streptophyta > Magnoliopsida > Poales > Poaceae > Triticum > Triticum aestivum. The sequence continues at coordinate 321,629,399 of NC_057799.1, forward strand.
TTCACACCGATCTTACTGCTATTAAATATCTTATGGAAAAGAAAGATGCTAAACCTAGACTAATTAGACGGGTTCTGTTGTTACGAGAATTTGATTTGCATATTATTGATTGAAGGGAGCTGAGAACCCCGTTGCTGACAACTTGTCTAGGTTAGAAAATGTTCTTGATGACCCACTGCCTATTGATGATAGCTTTCCTGATGAACAATTAGCTGTCATAAATGCTTCTTGAAATACTCCATGGTATGCTGATTATGCTAGTTACATTGTTGCTACTAGTTTCACATACCAGCAAAAGAAAAAGTTTTTCTATGATTTGAGACATTACTTTTGGGATGATCCACACCTCTATAAATAAGGAGTAGATGGTGTTATTAGACGTTGTGTACCTGAGCATGAACAGGGACAGATCCTACGCAAGTGCCACTCTGAGTCTTACGGAGGACACCACACTGGAGATAGAACTGCACACAAGGTATTGCAATCCGGTTTTTATTGGCCTACTATCTTCAAGGATGCTCGTAAGCTTGTCTTGTCTTGTGATGAATGCTAGAGAATTGGCAATATTAGTAGACGTCGGGAAATGCCTATGAATTATTCACTTGTTATTGAACCATTTGATGTTTGGGGCTTTGATTATATGGGACCTTTTCCTTCCTCTAATGGGTATACACATATTTTAGTTTCTTTTGATTATGTTACTAAGTGGGTAGAAGCTATTCCAACTAGTAGTGCTGATCATAATACTTCTATTAAGATGCTTAAAGAAGTTATTTTTCTGAGGTTTGGAGTCCCTAGATATTTAATGACTGATGGTGGTTCACATTTTATTCATGGTGATTTCCATAAAATGCTTGCTAAATATGATGTTAACCATAGAATTGCATCTCCATATCATCCTCAGTCTCCATATCATCCTCAGTCTAGTGGTCAAGTAGAATTGAGCAATAGAGAGATTAAATTGATTTTGCAAAAGACTATTAATAGATCTAGAAAAAATGGTCTAAGAAACTTCATGATGCATTATGGGCTTATAGAACTGCTTATAAAAACCCTATGGGTATGTCTCCGTATAAAATGGTTTATGGAAAAGCATGCCACTTACCTCTCAAACTAGAACATAAAGCTTATTGGGCAATGAAAGAGCTCAACTATGATTTCAAACTTGCCGGTGAGAAGAGGTTATTTGACATTAGCTCGCTTGATGAATGGAGGACTTGTCGTGGAATTGTCATGGCAGATGTCCTAGCAGAAGGACTTAGTCGTGGAGCCATCACAACGAGGTTAGCTTATAGGGGTTAAACGGGGCAAAGGACACAGAGAGTTTATACTAGTTCGGCCCCTTGCGGTGAAGGTGAAAGTGCTAGTTATCGACTAGAGGGGGGTGAATAGGGGATTTTTATGAAAGTCTTCAAAACACGGGGGATTTGAAGACAAACAGTAGAAATGAACCTATTGATATGGAGCGGAAGGTAGACTACACTAGACAAGCCATAGTCAAGTAAGCAATGAAGTGAAAGCACGAAGACTATCAGCAGCTAGGTAGTAAGCATCAGGATGGAAGATAGTATGAAGCCAAACAGTAAATAGTCTTCACACAGTTAAGACAATCAGATCATGCAAACAAGCAATGACTTCACGAAGATCAACTGAAAGTAAAGAGAGTTAAGGGACAGAACCAGTTGCTTGGTGAGGACAAGGATTTGGTAGACTAGTTCCAGTTGCTGTGACAACTGTACGTCTGGTTAGGGAGGCTGAGATTCAACTCAGAAGATTGCGTCTTCCCCTTATTCCCCTTGAGCTAAGGACACTTAGTCCTCGCCCAATCACTCTGGTAAGTCTTCAAGGTAGACTTCCAAACCTTCACAGACTTCATTCACTGGCAATCCACAATGCCTCTTGGATGCTCAGAACGTGACGCCTAACCGGCTGGAGGATTCACAGTCCTCAAGTGTAACAAGTCTTTAGATCACGCGGACAGAAAGACTTCAGTGATTCCTAACACTCTTTGGCTCTGAGTGTTTTGGGATTTGTCCTTGCAAGGATCTCTCTCTCAAATGCTTCAGAGGTGGGTTGCTCTCCAATGACAAAAGCCGTGCACTAACTCTGAGCAACCACCAGTTTATGGTGTAGGGGGTGGGCTACTTATAGCCAGGAGGCAACCTGACCTGATTTGTCCGAAATGACCCTGGGTCACTAAGGAACTGAAACGTGTCCAACGGTCAGATTTCAAACACACGCGACAACTTGACTTGGGCTACAAGCAAAGCTGACTCATCCAGCTCTGGATAAGATTTGCTATCATTGTCTTCGCTCGAAGACATAGGATTTGGTTGAGCATCACATCAGTCACTCTGACTTTGTTCACTTGGACCCTACTTAACAGTATGGTGGTTCCGATGAATCAACAAAGAGGAAAACAAAACTACAAAACAACTATGTCTTCGCACTCCATAGTCTTCACGTGAATGTCTTCTTATGTCATAATTTTCAGTGTGAATATCTTCACAGACCACCATTGTCTTCAATGTCTTCACACATTTTTAGGGGTCGTCTCTGGTAGGTAAACCAAATCAATAAGGGACTACTACCTGTGTTATCCTGCAATTCTCACAAACACATTAGTCCGTCAACCAAGTTTGTCGTCAATACTCCAAAACCAAGTAAGGGTGGCACTAGATGCACTTACAGTCTCCCCCTTTTTGGTGATTGATGACAAACTGGTTGAAGTTTTCAACGGGGATATAAGTATGTGAAAGTTTAAGGATTAAGGCATTGTCTTCATAAGTAGCAAAAGGCTCCCCCTGAAGATGTGCATATAAGTAGTTTGCTTTTGAATGCAATGCACATGGCAGGTTTTACTTTGTGGAGATCATCTTCAACTTATGAAGACAATTCATCATGCATGTAAAGATATAACGAAGGTAATGACATGCATAATGAAAAATGGACGTCTACAGAATGGCTTCATGCGGAATTTATCATCGCATCACAAGGTAGCAGAAAAAGTGGCAGACGACCATCGAGTTTAAGTGTTACAACTCAAAGAACCAAATGTATCAAAAGATGAGAGTTGTAAATACTTGGAAAAAATAATGCAACCACCCATAAGGACCCGCTTGAAGACTATGAACTCATATGCTTCTCCCCCTTTTGTTAGTAATGATCAAAAAGGTTTGAAGACATAGAGTATCTACTCGTTCCCATCAGGAGTAGATGAAGGAGCAGGGTCAACGTTGGAGTTTGGTGGTGCAGACGGGCCTGATGTAGTGTCGAGATGCAGTGCTGCCATCGTCGGTGAAGTGGCGTCGTCTTCTTCATTGACGACTCTCGCAACAATAGTTGCACCCGAAGATGAACACTCAGAATCTTCAATTGAGGGAGTGCGGTGCCAGCTTGCATTTCGTGGAGGTTTGGAATCAAATTTGAAGCCCTCAGTGAAGCCATCCTCGCGAAGATCGTCTTCAGGACATAGGAGTGTGAGACTCTTCCAAGACCACTGAGGGAGTCCTAGACCAAGGGGTCCTCGGGCGTCCGGCTTGTTGGACATGGGCCGGACTAATGGGTTAAGAAGATGCAAGACCGAAGACTCTCTCCCGTGTCCGGACGGGACTCTCCTTGGCATGGAAGGCAAGCTTGGCGGCCAAATATGAAAATTCCTTTCTCTGTAACCGACTTTGTACAGCCCTAGTCCCCTCCGGTGCCTATATAAACCGGAGGGCTTAGTCCGGAAAGATATACAGTCATACAAGCTAGACTTCTAGGGTTTTAGCCATTACAATCTCGTGGTAGATCAACTCTTGTAATACTCATATTCATCAAGATCAATCAAGCAGGAAGTAGGGTATTACCTCCATAGAGAGGGCCCGAACCTGGGTAAACATTGTGTCCCCCGTCTCCTGTTACCATCGATGTTAGACGCACAGTTCGGGACCCCCTACCCGAGATCCGTCGGTTTTGACACCGACATTGGTGCTTTCATTGAGAGTTCCACTGTGCCGTCCTCAAAAGGTTTGATGGCTCCTTCAATCGTCCACAACGATGTTGTCCAAGGGGAAACCTTCCTCCCCGGGCAGATCTTCATGTTCGGTGGCTTTGCACTTCGGGCCAACTCACTTAGCCGTCTGTAGCAGATCGACAGCTACGCCCCTGGCCGTCAGGTCAGATTTGGGAGCTTGAACTACGTCGCGGATATCCATGGAGACTTGATCTTAGGACGGCTTTGAGACCACGGCAGCCGCTCCCTGTCCCTACGATGAACATGACTTAAATCTGTCATCGGTCCATATTTAGGAAATTGCACCTGTAACTACTCCAGCCTTAGATCCGGAGCACATCGCGACATCCAAGGATGGGAAGCTCAACCACGCGACAGAAGCCGCAGACTCTACGGTGTTGGAGCCGCACACAGACCCAACCTCGGGTGATATTTGTGTCTCAGGAACCTCAGACTCATTTCCGTCCATAAGTTCCGAACCATGTGTGTCCGCGCATGTCGAGCTGGATCGGTCATCGATCGCCGAATTCAGCGCTGCGGACATCTTCCGACACTTGCCTTAGCGGAGGGCTCACAGCCGAACTATGATGGGGAACTTCGCTTCCCACCCGCCACCCACTACATAGCCACTGTCGAGGACTTGACCGACATGCTCGATTACGGCTCCGAAGACATCGACGGCATGGACGACGATGCAGATGAGGAGCCTGCTGGAAGGCCACCTCTTCGTACGACGTATACATGGTGGATGCACCCAAAGAGAATAACGGCGAGGACAAGGAAAAACCAGCTGAGGATGAGCCTCCTAAGACGCAACCAAAGCGCCGGCGTCAGCGGCGCCGCTCTAAATCCCGCCGCAGCAAGGACAGCAACACCGGCACAGGAGATGATCACACTCCGGACGGTGCCGAAGACAGAAAAGATCCCGACGAACAAATGTCCGAACAGGACGATCGGGAAGATGGGCAAGTTAGCCCTGACGAACAGGCCATAAATGACGACTCAGAGGGCAGCACTTATCTTCCACCCTCCGAGGATGAGACGAGCCTTGGCAACGAGGATTTCATCATGCCTGAGGAACCTCTCGAGCAGGAGCGCTTTAAGCGCCAGCTAATAGCCACTGCAATGAGGCTGAAAAAGAAGCAGCAGCAGCTTCAAGCTAATCAAGATCTGCTCAACGATAGATGGACTAACGTCCTGGCAGCCGAAGAATACGGCCTTAAGCGCCCAGCCAAAAGTTACCCGAAGCGCAAATTGCTACCTCAGTTCGATGACGAGGCGCCAGAGCCCGTACCATCATCGCGCAGCATGGCTGACCGACCGCCACGTGGTCGGGATAAAGTGGCAACTCAAGCCGAACACCAGACCACCCCACCTCGCCGTAAAGGCAGGGATAAAACAACTCGGGGTTATACATATGACCTTTGGCAGGACCTGGACAGTAGAGCAGGACATACCATATCAATCTACGGATCACGAGGACGTGCCTCGGCACGCGACGACGGCTACCTATTCAGACGTGACAAACCTAGTCACGCCCGGGCCGAAAACCGCAGACGGACTCCATTGGAGCTACGTCGTGATGCAGCCCGATATAGGGGCGCCGCACACCCTCTTTGCTTCACTGACGAAGTAATGGATCATGAATTCCCAGAAGGGTTTAAACCCGTAAATATCGAATCATACGATGGAACAACCAATCCCGCGGTATGGATCGAGGATTTTATTCTCCATATCCATATGGCCCGCGGAGATGACCTTCACGCCATCAAATACCTCCCATTAAAACTCAAAGGGCCAGCTCGGCACTTGTTAAACAGTCTGCCTGAAAATTCTATTGGCAACTGGGAGGACCTGGAAGAAGCCTTCCTCGACAACTTCCAAGGTACATATGTCCGGCACCAGATGTCGATGACTTCAGACACACAGTTCAACAGCCTGGAGAGTCATCCAGGAAATTCTGGACTAGGTTCCTAACTAAAAAGAACCAGATCATCAACTTTCCAGATGCCGAAGCCCTAGCGGCCTTTAGACATAGCATCCGTGATGAATGGCTTGCCCGCCACCTCGGCCAGGAAAAGCCGAAGTCTATGGCAGCCCTCACGGCACTCATGACCCGCTTTTGTGCGGGTGAGGATAGTTGGCTGGCCCGTAGCAAAAATACAGCAAGTGAAATGGGCACCTCCGAGGTCAAAAATAGCAACGCCAAGCTCCGACGCAGCAGACACAAATGCCGAAGTAATGGTGACAACACCGATGACACGACAGTCAATGCCGGATTCAGTGGCCCCAAGTGCGGTCAGCGGAAGAAGCCATATAAAAGAAACAATCAGGGACCATCCAGCTTGGACCGCATACTCGATCGTTTGTGCTAGATCCATGGCACCCCAGACAAACCAGCCAATCATACCAACAGAGATTGTTGGGTTTTTAAACAGGCCAACAAGTTAAATGCCGAGAACAAGGAAAAGGGATCGCAAAGTGAGGACGATGACGAGGATCCTCGGCAACCGAACACAGGGGGACAAAAGAAATTTCCCCCTCAGGTCAAGATGGTGAACATGATATATGCCATAGGCATCCCCAAGAGGGAGCGCAAGCGGGCTCTCAGGGACGTCTGTGTGATAGAACCAGTCTCCCCAAAATTTAATCATGGTCATCATGCCCGATCACTTTTGATCGTCGGGATCATCCGACCAGTATCTGTTATGGCGGTTCAGCCGCACTGGTCCTCCATCCAATCATTGACGGATTCCACCTGGCGCGAGTCCTCATGGACGGTGGCAGCAGCCTCAATCTGCTCTATCGGGATACAATGCGCAAAATGGGCATTAACCCATCACGGATCAAGCCACAAAGACTACCTTTAAAGGAGTCATACCAGCGGTAGAGGCTCGCTGTACGGGTTCAATCACGCTAGAAGTCGTCTTCGGATCTCCGGACAACTTCCGAAGCGAAGAGTTAATCTTCGATATCGTCCCTTTTCACAGCGGCTATCATGCACTGCTCGGACGAACCGCATTCGCTCCATTCAACACGGTGCCACATTATGCTTATCTCAAGCTCAAGATGCCCGGACCACGCGGCGTCATAACAGTTAATGGAAACAAGGAACGCTCCCTCCGCACCGAGGAGCACACCGCTGCCTTAGTAGCAGAAGTACGGAGCGGCCTTCTCAAGCAGAACCTCAATTCAGCGGCCGAACTCTCGGACACCGTGAAGAGGGTCCGGGCTATTCTGCAACAGGACAGCTCGGCTCGTCGAGAGCTCGATTAGCAATTTGGCCTCCGTCCCAATCCCGATCAAGTGGCGGCATTCGCATCGCGATGTACATAACTACGCACTCAAAATACCATGGGCATAGACGGAGGCATACCTACCTTGTGATCCACAATATGGCTCGACCGCTCCCGAACACATATATTTTCACTGTTTCTTTTTCCCCTTTTCAGGATTCTTTTCCACAGGCCTTCCCTGATGGCCTGATTGCAATTCCTTTCGAAGGACAAATACACCAAGACGACAGTCAGCCTGGACGTCGAGGGGACTTTCTAGGTGGTTTCTTTAACGACCACTCTACCCGTTTTCAGGGCCCACACTCGGCTCTCCCTTGGTTGTGGCATGTTAAATAGCCTGTTGCTTATCACACTATTTGTATCAATGCGCTTTGACGTATTAATCAAATTATAATGGAAACAGTTTGCGGCCCAAATTTTACGGCCCCTGCTCATTAATTTTGCTCCTTTTCTGTTGTTTTCCTTTTTCTATTAATAACCTTATCAGATAGCACCCGTACACTGTGGTACGTTTCAATTTGCCAGGGGCTTCATAGCACCCCACACTATGGCAACAAAGTTCGAACACTTTTTACAGTATAGTTCGTCACCCCGAATTTAACACTATATGCATTGGCTCCGAATCATGTCTTTGGTCAATAGTTGGGTTGCCCAACTCCTGTGCTTGCTACCTTACATTCTGCTATATTGGCTAAGGTGGTAAAGGGAGCACTACTGCAATTGTGCCCTGGTTTACACGAAGGAGCACATTAGTAGAGAAAGCCGAAAACTGACTGTCATGATGCGGCGAGAGCCGGTCAGCTCTTCAGAGGTTTCAAATCGTTAGAGATTTTTCCGCATTACGCGAGGGATCGGTACTTTCCCGATCGGGTGCTTATAGCATTCTAGTTCGGATACTAGGGGCTGCGCCCACATTATTATTGTCAAACTCCTATGGCTAAGTGAGGGTGCTAAAGCTGCATAGTCTGATTGCCTCGTTCGTTGCGGTAAACACCACCTACAAGGACCAAACAATTGGATCAAGAGTGTTTAGATTCCATCCTGAACGCCCCCGTACTACCTACGTGGGGGCAGAGGCCGACGACTGGCCAACTCTCAGATTTCATAGACCACGGCCGCACAGGAGGTAAAATTTATAAAACATAACAAAAATTATATTACATAACAACTTTGTTTCATCATACAAGGCAGAGACAACATGAATGTATTCATTAAAAAATAATGTCTTTTGCACATTGCGTCGCCATAATGCGAGACCCTGCCAGGACGTCTTCAAAATATCGCTCGGGCGTGCGGTGCTCCTTGCCCTCAGGCGGCCCCTCGGTCACCAGCTTGACGGCGTCCATCTTCGCCCACAACACCTTGACACAGTCGAAGGCCATGCGCACGCCCTCGATGCAGACCGATCGCTTGATGATATCCAGCCGAGGGCAGGCATCTACCAGCCGCTTCATGAGTCCGAAGTAGCTGCTGGGTATAGCTTGGCAGGCCACAGCCGGATTATTAAATCCTTCATGTCCAGTTCGGCCACCCTATGCATCTTGACCAGCTGTTTTAGCTGGTCGGTGAAGGGCACTGGATGTTCTGGCGCAAGGTATTGCGACCAGAACAGCTTCTCCGTTGAGCTCCCTTCTTCGGCTCGAAATAACTCTGCAGCGTCTAACACACTGCGCGGCAGATCCACAAATGCCCCTGGAGAACTCCGAATCCGGGTTAGTAATAAATACTTCTTCTTCACATACTTGCTTTGCATACCAAATGCCTTACCCGCCGCGATCTTCTTGGCCTCCTAGATCTCCTGGAGGGCGCCCTGGGCCTCAACCCAGGCTTCTTCTGTGCTTTGGCGAGCCTTGGCGGGTTCGGTCTCTCGAGCCGAAACATCGCACTCCAAGGCCTCACATTTCTTCACAGCGTCCTGGAGCTCTTGCTGGACCTCCTTAAGCCTGGCCTTGAGCTTCTTACGGGTGGCTTGCTCCTTGGCAGCTTTCTCCTTGGCTTCGGCCATGGCCTTTTTAAGGGCCTCAACCTCGGTCGTCGCTCCTACACATATTATGACACTACGGTCAATACACATCATTTATTCTTTTCGAATATATAGCGAGTCATTACATACCTTGCTGGTCCTCTAGCTGCTTCCTCGCTTGGCCGAGCTCCGCCTCGGCCCGCTCCAGTCTCTGCTTTAGTCCGGAGACTTCGGCAATGTGTGAGGTCACAGCCAACAACGACGCCTGCTCATTCATATAAGACACATTTAGTTAGTTTCCTGCAAATATGAATTGATCCTCTGTCCGGCCTTGCTTTCCGAACACCGGACAGTGTCTCAGGGGCTACTGTCTATATTGGGATTTTCTCTTTCGCGCCGCTTACCTCAAAGGCCGTCAGCAGGCCGCTGCAGGCTTCAGTTAGTCCTCTCTTGACGGACTGAACCTTCTCAATCACCGTACCCATAAGGATACGGTGTTCCTCCACAATGGAAGCGCCTCGTAGCGCTTCCAGAAGATTGTCCGGTGCCCCTGGTTGGACAGAGGTCACCGGTGGCACACCTCCTTCTTTCAAAGGAGGCGGCACGCCGGACTCCGGAGCCGTATCCGTCTCCCGAACCGTGTCCGGATGGGGCCGAACTGAACATGCCCCCCATCGCCAGTCTCCATGGGGATCTGCTCCCCCATATATGTGGCGCCCGAGGTTTTGCCCTCTGGCGCCACCCTGGCGGCCTCCTGAGACTCTCCCTGGCCTGGGAGAGTCCTTCGCGATAGCACCTCGGCGTCGCCCTTGGCCGTGGGAGAGTAAGCGGCCGGCGATGACTCGCTGGCCATCGCCTTTGAATCCAACGAGCCCATTGATGAGGATCGCTGGGAGCTGTCATTGGTCGGACTGCAATAACATGATTAACCATATTAATACCATAAAAAGGAGAGGCCGGATATAGTGATGCATCTGGGCTTTGTTAGTACTTACGATGCGGCCAGGGGCTTGCTTCGGGGGGGTCGCTCTGGGCTGTTGTCAACATCCCATGCGGAGTTATCCGCGACGGGGCCCTTCCCCCTCTTAGGCGCCTCCGCCTCCAGATTTGTGGAGGCCGCCCTCTTCTTTCTCCCCCCATCAGGGGGAGAGTTGCTTTCCTCCTCCTCGTCATCATCCTTGGCGGAGAGGAGTGAGTCTTGTCTTCGGACATTACGTCCGAAGTGCCCTTGCAGCGGGGGCCACCTCGGCCCCCCTTGGCCTTCTTCTTGGCCTTCTTCTTGGCCTTCTTCTTCGGCGGCTGATAGGGCACCGGGACTAGCATCTTCGCCAGGAGCAGGATGACTGGTTCTTCGGGCAGCGGAGCCGAACATTGAATCCACTCCGCTTTCTCTGTCCATACCTGAAAGGATAAATTAGTGGAGTTTAGTTACCCTCCTTGGACAAGCAAGTAGAGGCTACGCCTTGAGATGTGAAGGACTTACCGAATTGGCGGGGTGGGCAAGATCGTGCCCACGGTCCGAGTCTATGGCCGGCGGCTTCTCGTCGCCCTTGAAGAGCAGCTTCCAGGCATCTTCGTGAGTGGTTCCGAAGAGCCTCTCCAAGGTCTGGTGATTCTCCGGATCGAACTCCCATAAAGGGGAAGTTCGGCTTTGGCATGGGAGGATCCGGCGAACTAGCATCACTACAAAAAAAAGACACATCCGTGAAATTTTGGGTCGAACGAAAAAAAAATTGTCATACATATGACACTTCTATGACGATAATTGTGACAAAACCCGGTATCATCATAGATGTGGTGGGCTCCTACTTCTATGACTAAAAATCATGACAGAAAATGGGCTTTTCGTCCTGGGCGGGCCGGAGACGCAGCTGCATGACATTCTTTGGGCCGTCCATGACGGAAAAAACCGTGGTAGAAGCGAGGGCGAGGAAAATTTCGGGGAGTTCCCGGTTACGGTGGGAGGTCGGGGGCCGAGCGATGCACGTTTCTCTCGTACACGTACGCGCGTGTGTGCGAGGCGTTGGCTCTAACTGAACCCGAGCGAGGCGTTGGGCTCTAACTGAACCCGAGTGATTGCACTGCAGGCTACGCGTTACTGAACCCGAGCGATCGATCGATGGCTGTTAACTGAACCCGATCGAGCGATTCCTTCGCTACTGCTGCTAACTGAAATCGATCGATGTTGCCTCTGGATGAACAGTGAGCGTTGCTGGGGGGGTTGGATGAACAGTTCTCGGTGGGGGTGGATGAACAGGACCCCGTGGTGTTGCCTCTGGATGAACAGGACCCCGATCGGTCGAGCCGGTTGGGGCTGGATGAACAGGACCCCGTGGAGGGCAGGATGAACAGGACCACCCCATGGAGGGCAGAATGAACAGTAGATGGTGGAGGGCTGGATGAACAGTAGCCCGTGGAGGGGTGGTTGAACAGGAGCCCGTGGAGAGGGCTGGTTGAACAGTAGCCAGTGGAGTAGCGCGTGGTGGAGGCTGGATGAACAGTAGCCCGTGGATGAAAAGTCGCAGGTGGAGGCTGGAGGAGGTCGACGGTGGATGAACAGTAGCCCGTGGAGGCGGGAGGGGGTCGACGGTGGAGATGAACATTGTCCCGTGGAGTCCCATTTTGCGGTACGCCACACCCCTCCCGATGAACAGGACCCCCGTTTCGACCGTAGCGCTCCAACACAAGTCCGTTTCCTCCGTTTTGCGGTACGCCACACCCCTCCCGATCAACAGGACCCCCGTTTCGACCATAGGAGGTCCGTTTCCTCCGTTTTGCGGTACGCCAGACCCCTCCCGATGAACAGGATCCCGTTTCAAACGTGGCCGGTTGAACACAAGGCCGGTTTCCTCCGTTCTGCGGTACACCAGGCCTTGTTTCCATCGGCTGTTCCGTCCAAGCCCTCCCAATGAACACGACGACGCATTCCGTTCCGACCCAGCCGGTTGGCTCCCCATGAAAACGACAACGACGCTGTTTCTCCGTTCCGACCCAGCCATGTACACGAGCCCTGGCCGTACGTATGCGCCAGTAGGCGTTCGAGACCCTGCCCGTATGTACGTACGTGGCCGTATTTTCTTTCTTGCACACTGGCCGATGTATGTACGTGTACATGCTACGTGCGCGCCTCTACTATGACACGTGTGCGCCTCTACATCGACCAGTATGTACGTACACATTCGCGACTAGAATGAAAATGCTACGTACGCTTCGACCAGGTGGGTCCCGACTGTCAGGCACTTCCTTGCCTACGAAGATGTAGCTGGTGGGTCCCAGCAGTCAGGGGGGCGAATCATATTTTTTTTGCCCGGACGCACTTCCTTGCGTGCGAAGATGTAGCTGGTGGGTCCCAGCAGTCAGGGGGAAACGTTTTTTCGCGAAATACAGTGGCCCATCCGGTGGGTCCCAGCTGTCAGGTGGAGGAATCATTATTTTCCGCGTAATAAGGAGGCACTTCCTTGCTGCGGCCGTGGACCCAGCTGTCAGCCTCTCCACGTACAGTCCACGTCCGATGGAAGTCGTTCCTTGACCACGTTGACCACGCCGCCCCGAGAGCACCAGGGCGGTGGACGACGGCGAGGCCTAGGAAGGGGACGATGGGGAGCCGGGGAAGACACGACAGTGGAAGCCCGCGTGGAGAGGAGTACAAGGGTTCACTGGTTCGGCTGCGGTGTGAGGCTGCCGTCGCCGCAGGGCCTGGCCAGCGGTGGGAATAGTAGGGGCGGTGAGGCCTCCGCGGCAGCACAGCCGGCCACGGGAGGCAGGAGCATGCGGCACGACCGGCGCTGCTTTGGGCGGCTGGAGCAAGAAGACCAGAGGTTGAAGAAGCACTACGGCCGTTGGATGGACATCGTACGGTCACTAGAGCTAGAATCGTTCATATTGACTAAAGTTAACAAAGGCCCACATCCCAGTCAACTTAGTAGGCCCACAAGTCAGCCTCCCACCATGGTGGGTCCCAGCTAGCAGGAGGAGAATTCATTTTTTGTGCGTAATAAGGAGGCACTTCCTTGCGTGCGAAGATATAGCTGGTGGGTCCGAGCTGTCAGCGGCGTTAACGTTTTTTTCACGAAATACAGAGGCCCTTTCGGTGGGTCCCTGATGTCAGGTGGAGGAATCATTATTTTGCACGTAATAAGGAGGCATTTCCTTGCGTGTGGCCGTGGACCCAGCTGTCGGCCTCTCCACGTACAGTCCACTTCAGATGCATGTCGGTCGTTGACCACGTTGACCAGGCCGCGCCGAGAGCACCAGGGCGGTGGACAACGGCGAGGCCTAGGAAGGGAACGACACGGAGGCAGGGAAGACTCGGCAGTTGTTTCCCACGCGGAGGGGAGTACGACTGTACGAGGGTTTACTGGTTCGTCTGCCGTCACCGGAGAATAACAGCAGGTGTGGGTGAGTAGAGGGATGGCTAGGCCAGCGATGGGAGTACAGTGGGGCGGTGAGGCCTGCGCGGCAGCAGAGCCGGCCGCGGGGAGGAGAGCGGCTGCAGCAGGAAGAGCAGAGATTGAAAAAGCACGACGGTCGTTGGATGGCCATCCAACAGTCACTGCTTGTGCGTCATCCTTTTTCTAGGAAAGCCTCAAATCTATGGAAAACAGCATATAGCCCATCTCCCATTATTTCTAATAATTTACAGCCCATTTGCTAATTATTAAGGTTTTTTTGGAGCCCATATTCTTTTTGTTAGCATTACAGCCCATATTGTGGCCACGGTTAAAAAATTATACGAAATTTTGCATATTTCGGTGCGGTTCGAACTATTTTTAATCCCGAAATTTCGACTCACATTCAAACTGATTTTAAAAATAAATGTATATCAATATAAAATCCATCAAATTCTCCACGCATAAAAATTAATGTAATTTAAAATCTCAAAATGAAAAAAAAGATATTAGAAACTAATTGCAGGTTTGATGTGTTTTAAAAATGTACAGCCCATTTCTCATTACTGATGGGCCATTTTCTCGGCCAGCCGAATGAAAGCTCTCCTCGTCTTGAAAGATTTGCAGCCCAACAGGCCTAACAAAGCGACTTACTTGGCAAATCACAAAAAAAACTGGGTTGTGGCCGTGGACCCAGCTGTCAGCCTCTGCACATACAGTCCTCTTCCGATGGAAGTCGTTCCTTGACCACGTTGACCACACCGCGCAGAGAGCACCACGGTGGTGGACGACAGCGAGGCCTAGGAAGGGGACGACGCGGAGCCGGGGAAGACGCGGCAGTGGAAGCCCGCGCGGAGAGGAGTATGAGGGTTCACTGGTTCTGCTGCGGTGTGAGGCTGCCGCCGCCGCAGGGCCTGGCCAGCGGTGGGAATAGTAGGGGGCAGTGAGGCCTCCGCGGCAGCACAGCCGGCCACGGGAGGCAGGAGCATGCGGCACGACCGGCGCTGCTTTGGGCGGCTGGAGCAAGAAGACCAGAGGTTGAAGAAGCACTACGGTCGTTGGATGGACATCGTACGGTCACTGGAGCTAGAATCGTTCATATTGACTAAAGTTGACAAAGGCCCCCGTCCCAGTCAACTTAGTAGGCCCACAAGTCAGCCTCCCACCATGGTGGGTTCCAGCTAGCAGGGGGAGTATTCATTTTTTTTGTGCGTAATAAGGAGGCACTTCCTTGCGTGCGAAGATATAGCTGGTGGGTCCGAGCTGTCAGCGGCGGTAACGTTTTTTTTGTGAAATACAGAGGCCCTTTCGGTGGGTCCCTGATGTCAGGTGGAGGAATCATTATTTTGCGCGTAGTAAGGAGGCATTTCCTTGCGTGCGGCCATGGACCCAGCTGTCGGCCTCTCCACGTACAGTCCACTTCAGATGCATGTCGGTCGTTGACCACGTTGACCAAGCCGCGCCGAGAGCACCAGGGCGGTGGACGACAGCGAGGCCTAGGAAGATAATGACACGGAGGCAGGGAAGACTCGGCAGCGCGGGGGGAGTACGACTGTACGAGGGCTTACTGGTTCGTCTGCCGTCGCCGGAGAATAACACCAGGTGTGGGTGAGTAGAGGGATGGCTAGGCCAGCGATGGGAGTACGGTGGGGCGATGAGGCCTACGCGGCAGCAGTGCCGGCCACGGGGAGGAGGGAGCAGGCAGTCCCGCCGGCGCTTGTTTGAGCGGCTGGAGCAGGAAGAGCAGAGATTGAAGAAGCACGACGGCCGTTGGATGGCCATCCAACAGTCACTGCTTGTGCGTCAACCTTTTTCTTAGGAAAGCCTCAAATCTGTGGAAAACAGCATATAGCCCATCTGGCATTATTTCTAATAATTTACAGCCCATTTGCTAATTATTAAGGTTTTTTTGGAGCCCATATTCTTTTTGTTAGCATTACAGCCCATATTGTGGCCATGGTTAAAAAATTATACGAAATTTTGCATATTTCGGTGCGGTCCGAACTGTTTTTAATCCCGAAATTTCGACTCACGTTCAAACTGATTTTAAAAATAAATGTATATCAATATAAAATCCAACAAATTCTCCACGCATAAAAAATAATGTAATTTAAAATCTCGAAATGAAAAAAAAATTGAAACTAATTGCCGGTTTGTTGTGTTTTAAAAATGTACAACCCATTTCTCATTACTGATGGGCCATTTTCTCGGCCAGCCGAATGAAAGCTCTCCTCGTCTTGAAAGATTTGCAGCCCAACAGGCCTGACAAAGCGACTTGGGAAATCACAAAAAAAAACGGGCTGTGGCCGTGGACCCAGCTGTCAGCCTCTCCACGTACAGTACTCTTCTGATGGAAGTCGTTCCTTGACCACGTTGACCACGCCACGCGGAGAGCACCACGGCGGTGGACGACGGCGAGGCCTAGGAAGGGGACGACGCGGAGCCGGGGAAGACGCGGCAGTGGAAGCCCGCGCGGAGAGGAGTACGAGGGTTCACTGGTTCGGCTGCGGTGTGAGGCTGCCGTCACCGCAGGGCCTGGCCAGCGGTGGGAATAGTAGGGGGCGGTGAGGCCTCCGCGGCAGCACAGCCGGCCACGGGAGGCAGGAGCATGCGGCACGACCGGCGCTACTTTGGGCGGCTGGAGCAAGAAGACCAGAGGTTGAAGAAGCACTACGGCCGTTGGATTGACATCGTATGGTCACTGGAGCTAGAATCGTTCATATTGACTAAGTTGACAAAGCCCTTCGTCCCCGTCAACTAAGTAGGCCCACAAGTCAGCCTCCCACCATGGTGGGTCCCAGCTAGCCGGGGGAGTATTCATTTTTTTTGTGCGTAATAAGGAGGCACTTCCTATGGGTCCGAGCTGACAGCGGGGGGAACGTTTTTTTCGCGAAATACGGTGGCCCGTCATGTGGGTCCCAACAGTCAGGGGGCAAACTTTTTTTCACAAAATACGGTGGCCCGTCCAGTGGGTCCCTGCGGTCAGTTGGAGGAATCATTATTTTCCGCGTAATAAGGAGGCACTTACTTGCTGCAGCCGTGGACCCAGCTGAGACTCTCCACGTACAGTATACTTCCGATGGAAGTCGTTCCTTGACCACGTTGACCTCGCCGCATTCTGTTGCATGCATACGTCCATGGGCGTGGTGCGTCCCCACTGTCAGCCTCTCACGTACAGTCATCTTCCGATGACTCTCGGTTGTTGACCACGTTGACCACACCGTGCCGAGCGCACCCAGACTGGAACGACCCAGAGATGGGGAAGACGGGGCAGTGGAGTCGCAGATGGAGAGGAGTGGGAAACTTCACTGGTTCGGGTGCGCGGCAGCATAGCCGCGGTGCCGCCCACCGGAGACAGGAGCAAGAACAGAGGTTGAAGAAGGAGCACGGCTGTTGGATTAACATCCAACGGTCCAGCTGCTAGAATCATTTGTTGATTAAGTTGACCAAGCCGTGCATACACGTCCGCTTAGTAGGCCCACAAGTCAGTCACCAAATCTGACGGGTCCCAGCTGTCAACGGGATGAATAATTTTTTTCGCAAGACAAGGAGGCACTTCCTTCCGTGCGAAGATACAGCCGGTGGGTCCCAGCTGTCAGATGGAGGAAACATTTTTTCCAGCTTAATCAGGAGGAACTTTCCTTGCGTGCGACCATGGACCTCGTGGGTCCCAGCCGTCAGGCTCTCCATGTACAGTCCTCTTCCGATGACTCTTGTTTGTTGACCACGCCGCACCGAACGCAGCGAGGCGATGGACGACGGCGAGGCCCCGGACGGGAACGACTCGGAGATGGGAAAACGTGGAAGTGGAGTCGCAGATTGAGAGGAGGAGAAGGGTTATAACTGGTTCTGTTGCGGTGTGGGGCTGTAGTCTGTGGAGAATAACATGAGGTGTCGAGGGGTGGAGGGATAGCCTGGCCGGCGGTGGGGTAGCGCTTCGCAGCGATGCCTGCTAAGCAGAGCCGCTAGCCGCCGGAGGCCGGACCAGGCAGTCCCGGCGACGCTGGAGGAAGAAGACGAGAGATTGAAGGTGCATGCCGGCCGTTGGATATAAATCCAATGGCTGTGGATGACACAATCATTTGTTGACCTAGTTGACAACGCCCTGCGTAGGCTTCGACCTATTGGCCCACATGTCAGCCTGCAAAAATGTGGCATATATTTAACCCATGTTTTCTAGAATGTACAGTCCATTTGCTGGGTTGGGTGAACAAATAATTTTGCGTCCATCAGGCCCATTTATATTTTCTAAGAAAACCCAGCCCATTTGCACTTCCTTGAAATACACGTATTTGGTGGCCTCGTTATATATATAATGTTATGTTAGAAGGAGCAATTAATATCAAAGAATAAACCGGAGAGGAACATTTTTTATATATATAATTAAGAAATTAGCGAGTTATTGCTCAAAATAAAAATGAGCGCGTTATTATTAAATTGGTCCTTAAAATCTTCGCAAGCTTTTGTACGCAATCACCAGGATTTTCCTTGCCTGTCAGTCAAAAACAACCAGGATTTTCCTTGCCTGTCAGTCAAAAACAACCAGGATTTTCCTTGCCAACTTCCGTTAAACATTTACTTTTATAAGTTAATAACACGTGGGATGTTTTTATAATGTATATATAATTCTCTATAAAATATACGATAATAGTAATAATATAAATATATATAATGTGGTTAGAAGGGAAAACATAAATTGGACACAGCATTACTTTTATAAGAGACCTGCGTTTTATACCCCACAGTAGGCATACTAACAAGTTCACACACAAATACAACAGAAAAGGTAAACATTCATATCAAACTCAGGTTCACAGGACACGTTCATATTCATAGCCAACATTCACTATCAACAACTCAAAAGATTCATATATACACAAGCTCAGCATATCTATGCATCCAAATGATTGATAGATCACACGACAATATTCATACATAATTCACAAAAAGATTTAGATATACACATGTTCAGTATGTTTATGCATCCAAATGATTGAGATCACAGCCAATATGATCCATGGACGAACTTTAATTACCTAGGGTACAGACTGGTAAATGGTGTTCAATCGGAGGTACTTCTTGCTAAAATTAGTTCTTGTACGAGTAAACTTTTGACAGACAATCTGAACTTTGCTTGTAGGTTTATCCTCAAATAGTGGCCTCGTGTCGAGGGAGGTTTCAGCAACTTGGCCACTACTTTCATCCAACTAGTTTACTGGCTCATCTTGGTCCTGTATCTCGCCAAAACTCTACATTGCAGACGAGAAAGGAGGCGGTTGAGAAAATGAACCACCCAAACTTTTTGTGCAGTTCAACTGAAATGGAGCATCCTTGGCATGTAGAATGATTAAGTGCCAGATGAATATACGCGTCAACCAACTTGTCTGGAATCTTTAGACTCCATGCCATATAGTTCGCTACCATATGTGCCGATAACCAAAAGGCACAAGTTGGGACCAAAGACTGGACTGCATTTTTCTGGGCTATGCACCAAGCAATATTTTTGGCGTTCACTCTCCTAATACTTGGAGTTTGACAATTGGTTGACGCCGGTTGATACTCGAATGAATATAGGCACTTCTTGTCAACATCGATGCTTGTCTGAGTGAACTTTGGAGTACATAGCAGCAGCATAAGTACCTGTCCATCTGATCATTTTGGCAGTTCTACTGAAATCACCCGATGTAATGATTTTCCTGCGAGTTCAGGCTCCAAATTACTCCTTTATGAAATCGGCAAACAGTAGCACAATACCAAATTACCAATACATATGACAGGCACAATAATCAGGATAAAGACCAGTACCAACCTGTGTGAGGTAGCATATCTTACTATTTCCTTTGACTGGAAGCCGAGATAAGCCAAGCGACTGACAGCAAAGGAAGAAAGCAAGCGGAGATTAGCAACTGACAGGAAAGGACGAAAGATGTCGAGGCAATGAAGCACCCAAAGTTTTTGTGCAGTTCCACCAAAATCGAGCATCCCTGTTGGCACATATATTGAGAGACTGAGATTACTGTAATAGTGGGACTAGTTGATGAAACATACACTAACAAATAGAAGCACCCTCATTATCTTAATGGGTAAAGTTAGCAACATAGTAGTCTTGCTTAAAGAGAGGTATTAGTTTATCTAATCAGTGCCAATTAGCTCAACTCAACACTCAAAGCATTGCCATTTATCATAGGTTGCAAAACTTTAACGTGCAAAGATAAAGGAGTTTCTCATGACAGTAGCACGATACAAATAGAGATGACAGCAAACTAATATGGATGAAGGCCTTAGGCCCGTACCAACCTGAGAAAAAAAGCTTATTCATGTAGTCCCATAAGAGATGATAAAGCACTCACTGGAATCACACAATAGTATATATTTTTGTGCACTTCAAATATATGGTTGAAATCACTCTTGTTTACCAGTGCTGAGATTATATCGAAAGATTATCAAGATCTTCCAGCAGAGTTAAAGCACTGGCTGGGATACAGTTCATTGTATTGTCTTGTGTAGTTCCACGAAAATGTATGATTGGCACAACATGATCCCTGTTTGCACAAGTAGGAACAAGGTGAAACCTTCATTAGCTTAGTGAGAAAGGATAGTAAGACATTAGCATATTACTCAAACAGTAGCATCAAATTCATGATGGACAATACGCAAAACATTGCCTCATTGAACCAATGGCAATACATTGACATGCAAAACAATAGCACTATTATGTCATGACACTAATAATATTCCCTCCCTGCTCCACCACATGATTCACCTCCATAGACAAACATACACACGTACATGATTCAGCCTAGGGTCCTACTAAAGATTTGTTTAACTCCAACAGGAAAATTAGGCAGCAATAAATTAGTGGTACTTAAGTACTCCTAATTAATTAAGTGAGACAGCAGAAGTGGAAGGGCTCCCTGGAGGATCGTCTCACATGTAAGGTAGTCGTTTCCGGAGCCCTTGAATGGCCTCGACTAAGGCCTCTGGCTTCAGCAAGATTGCCTTGGCATTGTTTATTCTTCTTCTTCTTCCTCTTCATGCTCTGTTTCTCTTTCTCCTCACCAGTTGGTGAAACCAAGTACATGATTGGCCTTCTAATTCAGAATTGGTTTTGTCAGTGAGGGATTACAAGTGTACTAGTAAAAAATAGCATTATTTTCTCATGGCAGTCGGAAAATAGAGATGAACACATGCATTAAATATCATTCTTACCTATAGGAAGGTTATGGCGCCAATATGGATGATGAGGATTGGAACACAGATCTCCCTTTGTGCAGTTCCACCAAAATGAACCAACTGTTCCATTCTGACATTCCAGTTAAACAGCACAAAAGTCACTTCTTTTAAGAAGAGTTTTGTGCAGTGCACCAAAAGGTCACAACAGCAACCAGGTGAATTGGATATCCTTGTTTGCACAAAAAGGCACAGAGGAAACAGTCAGAGTCTCAAACAATTATAGGCAAAATCATTTGGCTAAACTTGTCCTGGCTTATAACAGTGGCATGGCTTCATTTTTACCAGGGACATTAGATTAAGAACAGCAGTCCAGCACCATGTACGTAAACAGGGGCATAAAGTGGTGATTCATAGTTTGTTGCCCCGAGAAACAAACATCCAAGAAACATATCTGGGTTGGTCCCATTTTTGTTCACTCTAGCCACCTACTCCTATGTGTGGATAGCAAATCTAGTCCTGGTCGACCAAGAGACCGGTTGGATGACCAGTCTGTACTACTTTCACTCCCTTTCCTTCCTGTTTGTACCAAGTCCGATGTACACATACTAAATTCCCCCACCCCCACTTTATTTCTTGTTTGAACCAAGTACTCCCTCCGTCCAGAATTACTTGTCATCAAAATGGATGTGTCTAGAACTAAAATACATCTAGATACATCCATTTCAATGACAAGTATTTTCGGACGGAGGGAGTACAAGATTCGACTCCATGAAGTAGCTTTACCTCTAACAATAGAAGAAAAAAATATGTGACGTTGGACCATCTGATCAAGAGGGGCTGAGAGGTAGAAAATGATGCACATGCAGCGACGTAGTGAGCTGGGGAAGTAGAGCTAAGGCGGTTTCGAATGAAGATATACCTGAAGGTCGTCGGGATGTGGATAGGTGGGCGGCGGGAGGCCGGATCCGCCCACAGGCAACGACGAAGGGATCGGAGGACCTCCCGTGCCGGCGCTCGGCCAGAGATAACGTGCGGCCGGCAGTGGGTCTCCTCCCTCGCTGTCGACGACGGCCTAAACGCTGCCCCTCCTCCCCTTCACCGGCGGAGGGGGATACGTCCGGATCTGTAACCAGCGATGAGGATAGAAAGCCAGTGTTTTTTGAAGGGAGAAAGACAGTGTTACTACCCCTATCTTGTTTAGATCTGGAGAGGATGAGAGTGTGTGAATAGAGCAACCCTAGCAAGCAAGCGAGGAGGCTCCGGCCTATATATACGTAGTGGGGTAGTTTTCCTTTTTCACTCCATCAAAACAATCGTTTAAAATTGTGTACTACTACATGCCAGGTCGCGGTTTTTTTAGTTGTTGATTGTTTTTTGAGAAAGCTACCCGCTTGTTCCAAGTGGTGTTACGGTGTGCCAGGTCGCACTTTGTATCGTTCAAGTCTGGTACTACAAGTCCCTCCATTAAATGAACAACCAACCCCTCGTAAAAATTGTGAACAAGCCCACGGCTAAAATTAGCGGAAACGTGGGTTGCCCCAACATGCATTATTATTTATATTTTCTACTCCCTCCGTTCCTAAATATAAGTCTTTTTTATAAACCACACCTAAGACAAGAATTTTTTTATTAGCAGTGAACCCCACATGTCATAGACACAAAAATTGTGGCAAGATTCCCTTAGGCAAGCCAAAGTGTGTCTAACAATTTGAGCAACTCAAGTTAGGCAAGTGTGGCAAGTGTGGGAAAAATAATGTGGCAACACAAGACAAACATACACAATCCAAACAGCCCCGTAATTTTTGTGACATGCATGAAAATTTGGTTAGTTAAATTTATAGTCAAAATTTGGCAAGGTGCATCAAATCAACACATGCAAGTATCAAAAGGAAAGTCACAGCATGCATGTGTTGTACTCCCTCCGTTTCCAAATATAAGTCTTTTTAGAGATTGCAACAAGTGACTACATACGAAGCAGAATATGTCTACTCCTACATACGAAGTAGCCCATTTTAAATGTGTAAAAAGACATATATCGAGTGCAGTGCTTTGATGTGTCGCGTCAACTCGTACAAGACCGAGAAATTTGATTACTACAACACCCTCTCCCTCGTGGACTGAGCTCCAGTGCCTTAACTGCACCTGCCTTTGGCTGCATGACAGGAGGGCCAACCACCTGTTGGGCCCACCTGTCATAGACGCAAAGGCAGGAGCAGTAAGTAGAAGCTTTCGCTACACGCTATCCCTCCCGCACGAGGTGGACGGACATGCAGCAGTGGATTCGATACTGCAGAAGTAGGAGTAACATCATTGTTCGTCTTCTCGAAGAGGCGAAGAGCCAAGCGCAACCCGGACGTGGCAGTTGCGTACGCTCGCATGGTGCGGTTCCTTGGAGTACTAGCCAGGCTCTTGCATGAGACAAAATTGCTATTGTTTAACAATTAAACTCCATTATCCATTGGTTGATACTCATTCTGCATAGGTCCACGCGCTTAGCACCGTTTCCTCCTGGGGTCACCAATGTTTATTTGCTAATTAATAGCATTGCATGCAATGAACTAGCCATTGCAAGTCCTTAAAAGCATGCACACCTCTCATCTCTTATTGGTTGATATGTCAAGAAACAAGAAACATGGTAGAAGTTAATGCACCGCGCCTAAGTGTTTTGGGACTATTTGGTTTTCGTAAGATGACTTACACACCTAGACGGAGGGAGTAGTATAGCCCTGTAAACCGGAAAGGAGTATTTGCCTTTCTAGAGATTTCAACAAGTGACTAGACTACACCGTGTGCAGTACTCCCTCCCTTCCGGTTTACAGGGCTCAAATCTCATGAACCAAGGCATTTTGCGATTGGAGGAATGTATCTCATACTTTACAAAACTACCCTAATTAAACTCATGCATTAATTTTTGTTTGATAGTGAATCATGCGATGAATCATGCGAACCCTCTCCGAGTTATGGAAACAAATGTATCCTCACCAGCTTTTGATGTAATATATGGCATGCTTAGATGTAAGTTTGAACTGTTTATCATATCAGCAGGGCTTGTTTGATGATTCTTGGTGTTAGTAGGCTAGCTACTGTGCGAGCTATAGTACTTGCAATACACTCACCGAAGAGAAACGTTGGGGCTGATGAGCTCGTGATACGCTTATACTTATCCCTCGTCGATCGACCAATAGCCCTAGCTCCTAAAATTGTAGGCTTAGCGATCGATCAGACAATAGTCGACATACATTCAGGCCTCATTTGGTTCATAGGGTAGGAAAATCGTAGCAAAAGTACAGAGAACGTGCAACACAAAATCATAGCAGTGCAGAGACGTACTCCCTCCGTTCCAAAATAGATGACCTAGGCGGGCTAGTTTGGCCTAGTGGGTTTCAGTGATATGACGTGGTACAGTGCCGTCCAGTCTTCGCGTGTGGTAGCAGTATTGCGGGTACAGTAAGTTTTCTTGAAGAAGCGGAATTCAACGAAGTCATGATGGTTCCTTCGTCCGAACAACTTACAGTGGGAAAGGTTGGGCCTGCGATACGACCGGGGTAGACCAGGATAATTTTGTGCATGGCAGGTGGACCAGGATGGTCGACGTCCCACATGTCGGCGAATGAAAGTATTCTTTCCGATATAGAGGACGAGCAACGAGTATTCATTGTTTATTTTTATGAAAGCTATTGTCTCCACTGTTACGACGGAGGAGTGTGAAACACGGCAGCCCAGTGAACTTGGCATGTGCACCACTCCCTCCTTCCTCATGTAATGCCCAGGTTACAGCTTTTTCTCACTTTCTCTCTATCTATTTCCTCTCAAATGTTTTTTACCTTTCTTTTTTTAAGACACAATTGTTTTTATGCCTTTTTTAGAATTATTTTTTTATACCTAGGAGCACGTGTAGAGACGGGCTCTTGCAGAGCCCACTCCTTGACTTTGTCAATGCCTCTCTCCTCCACATAAGGAGTACTACTTGCTATGCATGCATGCGGCGGGCAGCTGGCGTCTTGAGGGGCCAGGGCGGTGAGAGCGGGCTCCGGAAGCGGTCCGGACTCCAGCATGGCCCACCTCACATTATCACCATATATTTCTTGGAGTCCGTGCGCGGCGGGCGGGCGATCTCTTCTCCCTCCCCCGTTTCTCTCTTCTCAGCCGACGCCCGCCGAGCGATTAGATTTCGGCTATCGACGGTTTATTCAATTACGGTCCCACATGTCAGTGAAATTGCAAGACAACGCGTGTCCCCTCTGGTGAGCGGCGTGCGAGCCGGACTGTCGGGGTTGCGACGCGTACGAGTCGTAAGTGTGCCGCCTTTTCCTTTAGAACTTGCGAAGCGTAACATTTTCGCGCGATCGATCGATAGAAATCCAGAACAAAATGACGAGGGCGGTGCTTTCCCGCTCGTTAGGCGGGCTAGTTCGAGTGATATGACGTGCTACAGTGCCGTCCACTTGCTCCATTTTTATGTAAGCAAGAGTTTACACTCTTACGCGGGAGGAGTGCGAAACACCGCGGATCTGATTTTGATCGAGGGATAACTGTTCCCTGCCAAATAATGGAGGATTGTTAGCGATTATAGCATGATAGTTAGGGCATCTCCAGCGCTGGCCCACAAATTTACACCGGCATCTGTCCGAGGACACTGATGGATGCCATCCGATGCTGCCCGCATACCTTTCGACAACTATATGAACTAACCGGACGAAATTCGTGCAAACAAAGCAAATTTCAAATTAACCGGATGAAATTCATTACATTTCGAAAACTTTTCCTACAAACTGGACGAAATTCATTACATATTTCGCACAAACCGTACTAAAACCTACTGTAAACCTAATCTAAACGATCGCCGGCGCCCGACCACCATGTCCGGCCATGAACCCGAGAAAGCCGGCCATTGCCTTTGCCTCCTCCTCATCCGCCTCGATAACCTCCTCCTCCAGAGCGGCGGCGACCTACCGTGTACTACTCTTCCTCGCTGCCGGCTGCGCCCGCGCACGCGCGCCGGCTTCGTGGTCGTGGCGGCGGAGGGCGGCGGGGGGGGTGCCGGCGATCTCCTTCGTTTGCTCCTGCGACAGTACGTCGAAGAGAGCTTTGGAGCGCGCCCGGAGCGGAGCCGCCGATGTCCCTCGTCTGCTCCTGCGACAGTACGTCCAAGAGAGCTTCGGAGCGCCAGGAGGCCATGGTTGAAGTGGTGCCGACAGAAGGAAGGGACCGGAGGAGAATAAGTGTGGGTCTTTGGCTATGGCTGGGAGCTGGGGCTCAAGTTAATATAGCGGGCGAATGGCAATGAGCCGCGGCAGACGGATGGACAACTGGCGCCGGAGTAGGTTCGTCGGGCGTGAATGCGGACGCTGCTTCAGTGACTTAACTGCAGATGCGTTTGGGTTACTGACATGTGGGCCCAACGGGCATCTGGCCCGCATGTCAGTGACACACCAATTGCACCTGCAGTTAAGTCCGGTGAATGCGGCATTGACATTCTGGAGAGACGGTGACCGTTTCAGGCGGGAAGCGCGCGCTAGCGATGGAAGGGGTTTCGGTGTGCAGTGGCACTAAGATCGGTCGCTCACGATAGTACATACTCCGTACCATACTACCATAGTACCCTCTCTAGCTTAGGCTGTTTTATAGATTGTCGTTGTGATGGACGATATACATGAGCAAGGCGGTCCGAGTATGACCGTTGGTGTTGAGCCAGGTGAATACATGCTCGGCGTTCGCGTAGGCCTCCATCAAACGTCTAAACAGTAATGTCAGGCACCGCCGGGGCGCGCAGGTGATGGGCTCGCCGTTTGCGTTGCGCCATGAGCAGGACTTTGATTTAGAGGGCGACGTGCATGCATTAGCATGCTTTGACAGCGTGAGCGTGAGTGTCTGACGCGAAGTATTTCATTTTCATTTGGCTGACGAGGGTGCGTTGCAGCGACGAGTCCGTGGTTTGATTCCCCACATACGCATAATTTTGGTTTTTACAGTATTTCTTTCTCCATTGACAGGTAGGCCCGCGTAGATAGATAAAGAACACGAGCTGATGAGGCGCATGCGGACTGTTTGACTGGTCAACCAGACAAATACGGAGCTATACGCTGAGCCAGTGACCGTATAATCACCATATCTCGTATACAATGATCAAAGTGAGCTATCAAGACAAGTTCGATGACCGCCAATGCATTTTACTCGGTAATAAATGACCAGGATTGAAGGGGAATCCAAATTTGCTTCGTCTTCTGTCCTTGAGCTCTTGACAAACCAATGCACTATACGGTTGTCCGGCCACTCCACCCCAGAGCTCTCACCAAGCGTCGTTCATGCCACCGCGCCGCACACTAACCGGTAAGGCAGCGATGGCATCCCGCCGCGCCGAGTTCCTCGCCGCCCACGACCGCACACAAAATGGTAGGGAAGCGATGGCATCCCGCCGTGCCGAGTTCATCGCCGCTCGCGACCTCACAACTATGTGGGAGGAATTTGAAGATGCCAAGGCCGAATGGGCGGTAGAGCAAGAGGCGGCCAAAGCCGCACAGAGGGAGCGGAAAAGTCAGAAAGCACTCAAGAAAAGAGAGGCCCGCCGCCGCAAGAAAGAAAAGGACGCACGCGCTGCTGCGGAGAGGTCGGCGGAGATCCAAGCACGGTGGGGTGTCGCCGACAAAGCCGGGAAGGAGAACGACGGCGTCTGGCCAGCATGTGAGAAGTAGTAGTACTAGTAGTTAGTGTGTGTGTCTGTGTCTGAGTACGAGCATGTACCAATACTACTAGTTACTACTGTAGTTTTTAGAGCAAATTACCAGTACATTAGCCTAGACTAAATGGAAAAATTCCTATCCTAAGCATCAAATGGCATCTCTTTCTCTATAGGAATTGAGATGCATGTCATCTCACTTCCTATGATTTTCATATTCCTATCCTATGAACGAAAGGAGGCCTCTGTTGGAGTAACTACTGTAGCTAGCAGTACTGCTGGTACAGTAGTTTTCTTCAAGAAGCGGAATTCAACGAAGTCATGATGGTTCCTTCGTCCGAGCAACTTCAAAGTGGGAAGTGGGCCTGTGATTTGACGGCTCATTAGTCATTGTTACTGCGGCGCGACGACCTGGGTGACTCTCCCTTGGAGTTCTGCGTGCATGGCAAGTGGACCAGGATGGTCGACGTCCCACATGTTGGCGAACGGAAGTATTCTTTCCGATATCGAGGAGCAAGGAAACCGCGTGGTATAGTATCACTGCTGATTGGTTCGCAAAAAAATAGTATCACTGCCGATTTATAATTATTTTTTATTTCTGATGAATGCTAGCGTTTCAACTCTTACGACGAAGGGTGCCAAACACGGCACGTGCTGGATGTCCCACACGTCAGCGAAAGGAGTGGGACATGAACAGCGTGGTAGAGCCCAGCGTAAAAAAACAGCGTGGTAGAGCGTCTCCACTTCTTCCACTTCTGGGTCGGAGACCACACGTAGTAGTACTTAGTGGTATGAACGATACAAAGTGCGACCTGGAGAGAAAGACACGTCTAGTTGGAAGGTCTCGGGGCATACACGTAAACAAATATAAAAGTTAATATGTGCCTCCAACTAATATAGTAGTAGTAGAGTACTTAGGCACGTACTCCATAACATCACCGTGCATTGCACGTACAACATTTAGTGGTAGTACGTAGTAAGAGACAAATGCCGCCCAAGAGTTCCCTTCTCGACCTACTTTTGGGTGTTTGGTAGAGTGTATGGAGGGTGCATGAGTCCACACTAGTTTAGCACAAATACACTAGAAGCATGCATGAAGAGAGCATGCATGAAGAGGGGTGTTGAGTTGAGCATGCATGAAGAGGGAACAACTATGCTGAGACGAGAACGCAACCAAACACACCCTATATGCCACGCATGTTCATACCATTTGTGCCTTTCTACTTCACTTACTGCGCTACATTACTCAGGTTCGTACGTCCACTCCTGGGTACATGTCCGTCTCGTAGTTCCAGTCCCACGTGTTCTTCATATAGATGGAACGATCCTTGCATAACACGTGCACCTTGATGCTAGATGTCTCGCGTGTTGGCAAAAGGATGAACAAAGCTCACGTAAAAAAATAGAGTGGAAGAACATAGATTCCGGACGACCGAGAAGGAGCAAGGAACCTCGTGGTGGAGCGTCTGCACTCATAATATTTAATATTATTCAGCGATATAAAATTAACCAATCATCTCCACAGTGGACTGGAAGAGTACGAAACACGGCAGCCCAGTGTAGTTACATCATACTAGTACATGGCTAACCCACGCTATCACCATATTTCTTGGCTTCCGTGCGACACCTATCTCTAGTAATCCAGCAGCCTGTATCGCTTCTCCCTCCTCGTCTCTATCAAAGTGCGGCGGGCTGGCGTTTCTGCCGTCTATTGAGGTCGGTTAACTATCACATGTTAGCGACATGCCAAGAGCATTCTAAAAAAATTCCTTTCACGTTCCGTTTTCAAAAAGAAAAAAAATCCTTTCACGTACGAATTTGCCTGTATGCTTTGAGCAACTTGCATGTCCTATACTGCTCCTGTTTGATACTCTAACTTAGCTAGAGGTTAGACTAACTCATGACTAACCCTGAACTAACTGTAGCCAAAGAGGTGTTTGGGTGACAGGGTTAGATTGACAATAAATGCACTTCATGGAGAGAGAAAAGTGATTTTTCAGTGGTCCCAATGAGAACTATCTCCAGTTAGCACCTCTTGGGTGGGATAGTTTTTTTTGGTGGGTTCGGTGCAACTTGCTCCAATTTAAACCCTCATGCTTGGATACTTTAGGGCTATTTGAGCCCCAACTAGCTCAAACTAACTCTAACCCATGGATCCAAACAGGGCCTATGGCCAGTCTCGACGCGGAGCAGTCGCGTGCACCGGGAAGCGGCGCTCTCTCGGCCGTCGCGCCACTTCAAAGCCGGCGCCAGTGAGAGGTCGCCTCCGCTCTGGCCGGGCATTAATGCGGCACTGACGCTCCAGGGCGACGCTGACCGTTTCACGCGGGAAGCGCGCGCTGGCAAGGGAGTATAGGTTTTGAACCGTTTCAGGTGTAGTACTGGTAGTTTGCAAAACTACTCAATTATTGCACTCAGTTTCCTAAGAAATTGTGGTAAAAAACGTTACTCCACAGCCCGCTTCCCTTCTCCTTCCTCTTCCACCGCCCGCGCACGTCCGCGGGAAGCGACCGGTCAACCCTTATATAGGAGTGCTAGCACAAAAAGATGCATGCATGACCACTAAAATTTCCATATTAAAGCGCCGCTCCGGCGGGAGTATGGCGTATGTTGTTACCTTCGGCCGGCCCATGGCTACCGGGCGACGGCGACCAGAGAAGAGGCGGCGGGAGGGGAATGAATGCAGCTACTGTTTGGGTTCGCCTTCCGGCTTAAATAAATGCGCAGCATCACGTGTACCCGCGGGTGCACAAATTGTAACATACGTGTCTGCTTAAGTGGGCGTCACGTAACTGGTGTGTGTGTGAGAGAGATTCTGAGAGACAGAGTGCGTGTGTGCGACTCTACTCTTCGGACATGTACTCAACCTTTTGCATCGGGATATAAGTATAATGGTATTTACTTTAGCTAGTGATTTACGTGGCCATGTTAACGTGGTTGTGTCAAAAAAATGTCACTTCCTGCTCGTGATTTGCGTTATATAATTACAAGCAAGATTCTCGTGCATTGCACGGAACATCAATATGCATTTTTTTACAGAACACCTGTTGTGATTGACCCATGCAGGAGTAATCCCATGTGTAAAAACTAATGATATCTCGAGAATTTTATCGGAAAACTGGTATCTCGAGAATGTCATCGAAAAAATGAAAGATGAGAGATAAGGCGAGGAGGAGTGGAGCGTGGTGGTGACTGGTGGTCGGAATGGGCGGAGGCATGGGGATGGACGGCGCCGGCAGGCGGCAGCGGCCACCATGCATGCTAGATTGTTCCAGAGACTTATTCCTTTTTTAATTGCTGAGCAATGAGGTTGCGGGAGATAATGATGTGGAGAGAGGTGCGGGTATCTTTTGTAAAATTATCATAGTTTGCTTTCTATCCTCAGATATAGATCATACGGTCTGTATTACAAGATGGCAGGCACACCATCACCGCCAACTCGTTTTTTTATAAGGGTACAGATGATAAGTTTGCTGACTACTAAAGTAAAGTGGAATTTGTCCATGTTATGCAAGTAAATAAAGGTGATTGTTTATCATACGGGTAAGGTTGGATGAAGGGTGGTAGGAACAAATGCTCCGCCTAGAGCATGTATGTGTGAGATGGAGTCTTAGTGTGTGTGTGGGGTGTGTGTGTGTGAGAGAGAGAGAGAGGAGAGAGAGATGGAGTCTTAGTTTGTGTGTGTGTGTGAGAGAGAGAGAGATGGAGTCTTAGTGTGTGTGTGGGGGGGTGTGCGTGCGTGCGTGCATGTGTGTGTGTTTGTGTGTGTGTGTGAGAGAGAGAGATGAAGTCTTTGTGTGTGTGTGGGGGGTGCGTGCGTGTGCGTGCGTGTGTGTGTGCGTGTGTGTGCGTGTGCGTGTGTGTGTGTGTGTGTCGCGGGGTCCTCTGTGGCGGATGTAATTTAAGTGTGCATGGCTTCATCATAGAGAGGTGATGTGTATGGCAGAGGCCACCAACGATGGGGTGCGAGAGAGAAAATGCCCGTAGAGAGGGAAGAGAAGGTGTGTGCGCGTGAGAGGAGTCGACATCGAGAGAACGTGTTTGTTCGAGAGACACCGAGGAAGACTACTATATATCGATGGTGCATGTAGGCGGGAATTAAACAAAGGGATGGTCTTATTGGTTTCGGGGATATAGGGGAAGAGTGAGAGGCGGGGGTAGCTAGAAGGAGATTGTTAAGTGTGAGTGTGTGTTTTACCCATCCAGGCGGAAGTTATGTGCACAAAAGAGGAGAACGATTCGATGTGGCATTAGGATTGAGGGTAATTAACTACGTATGGAGACATAGAGACCTTGAACGTGCATGTGTGAGAGGTATACATGTATACGTGGGATGTGTGTGTGTGCGCGCGCGCATGATCGAGATAAAAGAAAGAAGACATAAGTCATAAGATCAACGACATGGGAGAGACGGATCGGTATGACAATATGCATGCATGTGAGAATGCAGGGAAGAAGGCCCGACAATTGAGCATGTGTTTTTGTCTTTAAGAGATAGTGGCGTGGGCTGGAGCATGCATCTATGGCGAGCAGAGGGAGTGAGGCGCAACGATTGTGCAAAAGAGACCAACCTATAAATGCATATGTATGGAGAGACATATATAGTGTGGGTGATAGGAAGCAAGACTCCGTGCGAGAAAGAAATGTTGACGGAGAAACTACAGATAGATACAGAGATGGAGATGCTAGCTAGAGGGACATCCGCTAGTTTGGGTGTTGGAGATGACCGTCGGGTGGTTCAAAGGGTGAAGTTATATATGTGTGTGAGAGGGCACTTGACTGCATGTAGAGAGAAACATATGTAGTGTGCGTGATAGGAATCAAGAGTGAGGGCGAGAAGAAGGTTGATGGAGAAACAGATAAATAGAAAGATAAAGATGCTAGCTAGTGTGCGTTAGAGATAGGAGTCCAGTGGATCAGAAGGCTGGGTTATGTGTGTGGGTGTGAGAGAGATAGAGAGAGGGTGCATGTGAGTCACATACAAACAGATATCAGAGAGAAATGAGATCCAGAGAGACGGAGTTTTGTGTCTGCGAGAGAGAAAGATATTTCACAACGAGAGTGATAGCTAGAGAGACATACGAGGGAACGCAAGATATCTCTAGGGAGAGAGGGTGTGTGTGAGCGACATACAAGAGAACAATGGAGAAATATGAGACCCTGGGAGACAGAGTTTGTGTTTGTGTGTGAGAAAGAGATATTGAAGAGGAAGAGTTGTAGGTTCTCATATCTAAGGAGCGAAAGACATCTCTGTGTGAGGGGTGTGCGAGTGGCACACATGGGAATAGTAGAGAGAAATGAGACCCCGGGAGACAAAGTTTTGTGTTTGTGTGAGAGAAAGAGATTCCACATGGAGAATCATAGTTAGAGACACATAGCAGGGAGCGAGATATACTTAGAGAGAGATAGAGTGATGAAGGTCGAGGGAGAGAGTACCGTCAGTGTGTTACGAAGATAAAAGATCATTGTCGACATACAGGTAGCACGAGAGATACCTGAGAGACGATGAACGCGTATAGGTCCAGAGAGATAGTCCTATATAAGCATGAGTGATAGCTATATGAGACGAATATCTGGATTAAAGGGGATTCAAATATTTAAACTGGAGATCACGACATCGATAATATCATAACGCAAATTGGTGTATCAAACATGCATATTCATTTGAATTTGGGCACACGTGTAATGTTATATAGTTTATCAATATTGGTGATCCATAGATTCTTCAATTACAAACAATGCATGGTTTATATGCAATTAATGTCTAAACGGGATTACACTATATGTTGCGTGTGTGAAACACATTATACATGTTTGAGAAGTAAAAAAAACCCGCATGAAACACACATTAATTGGAGACAGTTAGCGAGGAATGCATACATTGGATTTCAACATAAAGTGGTTTCAAATATTTGAAAATCCAAATTGATGGATACAACCTTATGAATCTGAGATCATGCCATTTGTAAACCATATTTATGTATAAATGGTGTTGTGCTTTTGAAAGTATATATAAAAAATGATGTATATAGAATGTAATTCCAATTGAAAATGGATCCCGCCCGAAAAAAATAGAATACAAACGGGATTCGAATTGAGTTGGCACGGTAAACGTGCACTCTGCAAAATTTGAACGAAGCGGGGAAAGTCGCAGTAACCGCCCGAAACCAAAATCTGCGAGATGGAAATCACTACTGCCTATCCCTGCCACGCAAAGCCTATCTGCTGGATTTCTATAGGTTTCGATAGGGGTAGGTTTGTAATTTCACCCAAACGTGACGTAACCGCCTCTCACCCGGATTCATACACGGTGGGCGCCAAAACACAGTGTGTCCTCGGCCGAAATCGACTCCCTCCCTGATTCATATTCATACACGGTGGGCGCCAAAAACAAACTCTCGTCGGCAAATATTCGGTGTATGCGAGATTACCGTCCTATCCCCAACCGACTAATGTTGCTGTGATGTAGTAGAAATTTGAAACGGGGGCTAAGTTTGTAAATTTCCTCGCATTTGAGACAAGCGCGCCCTGAATACATGGTTCCCCCCTTCCTCTCTACCTCCCTTTTCCCCATTCGTACTCCGTGGGCGCCAAAACACCCTCTCCACCCCACCCTCCTCCGTCCGCCGCCGTCCGCCACCCCATCCACCGCCGTCCTCCTCCACCATGCCGGAGCTGATACCCCGACGCCGCCGTCCATTACAAGAGATCGACCTCTCTCATCCACGGCTTCGGACCGGGATCCTTGCATCCCGTCCTCTCGCTTCATCCCCGCCGTCGTCCACCTTGTCGGCGCCGCTCCTACGACCGTCTCGTCCACCGCGCCCTGCCGCCACCGTCTACCCTCCTAGATCTGCTTCCACGCCGCCGACAGCCATCGCTACCGCAGCACCGTCAAATTCTCAGCAAATGCGTACACGGCGTCGCACCAGAGGCGGTACTCTTTCGTATCTGCTCAACTTATTTATCGCAGCAAGAAAATCGATCGCCACTGCTTTACTCTGATTTCTTGTCTTGGTTGCGAAGTTGCCTTTGTCTGGTTTGCACCTTCAGATCCGCCATGGCACGCTCAACACTATACTCCCAATGCTTATGGTTTTCCCCTTTTATATTCCACACTAGTTAAATCACAGTAGACTAAATTTCAAAATTGGGTCAGTCGATTTTTCAGAGCTCGCCGGAGTTCGCCGGTGCGAATGAAGGGGCTCGGGTGGTTGTGGGGCCTGCCGAACGAAGAAAACTCGACGCGGGTGGGGGTTGGGGCGGGGGTGGGGGTGGGGGTGGCGGAGGAACATAGGCGGCGGGGGCCGGTGGTCCGGCCGGCAGCCCGTGCGGTGTTCTGTATGGGAAGAATCAGAGACGAGGAAGAAGATGGGTTAGGAGACGTAGGATCTTCATCCAACCGCCTGAAATGGTCGAGAGACAGCTGGGAGTTGCATTCTTAATGCGCTCTGGTTCATCATGTGTGGGCACTGCGCAACCAACATTTTGTTATCCAAAATCTGCTTGCTCTTCTTTACCATGTTCCTCTTCCGTTCTTCTTTAATATGTACTCTCTCCGTTCCTAAATACAAGTCTTTGTATAGATTCCACCATGGACTACATATGGAGCAAAATGAGTGAATCTACACTCTAAAATGTATCTGGATACATCTGTATGTGATCCATAGTGGAAATCTCTACCAAGACTTATATTTTGGAACGGAGGGAGTATGATAGTGGTACAGTATGTTCCTTGTACTGAAGATGAGCAGGGACTTTTGCAGTGTAGAGGTCTATACGGTCGGTTGTGATGGACACTTTGAGCCTCTTTGATTCGTAGGATCTTGTAAACATAGGAATAGGATTTGTAGTCACCTGCCCACTTGAATCCTATAAGAATAGCAAGGAAATGCGGGGAGCTGTGTCGCCTTTGAGAGTAACACTGATATTAACAGTACCGCACCTTCACTTGAAGAGAGCTGGTATCCGAAGCCTTTCTAGCCGTACCGGCAATACTAGCACATATATTCCAGCAAGTTCCACTTTGCTGATTTTACTCTGATGCTTACGGTTTTCCCCGTTATATCTACACTATGATCTGTGTAGCTGCTTTGTGTCGCACTAGCAGCAGTCCACTCTTGAAGCTAAACACTGCAATGACTTACAAAATTGGCACCAAGGCATTGAGTGCCATTCTGGATGCAATGAAACTCATACGCTCCCCACCTGTTGATTCTTGTTCAGAATATGATCCTAATGACTCTTGTTCAAAATTGCCACATATAGAGAGACAGCATGGAATTGCATTTCTTTGGGCGCTGTGATTCATCATGAGTGGGCAACCAACATTGTATGCAATGAAGCGGAACCTCAAGAATATGCTTCCTCTTCTGTTCTTTAACATGTTCCTCTTGTTTATTCTGTATTTAGTACGTACAGTATGTTCCTTGTCAGGAAGGGGCGCAGGGACATCTGCAGTCAACAGCTGATAGAGCTGGCCTGTACGTGATCGATAGGCTTTCAATTACTAGCGGCAATACAACACCGTATTTTCAAGCCAGTTCCACTTTCCCGATTTATATATCGTGGTTATGGTGTACCCCTGTTATGTACACTATGATCTGCCTAGTTGTTGTGTGCTCTTGTTATCATGGTTTGGCAATAAACTCTCTATATAGTATATTATGAACCTATCATCTGCCAGCTATCCTTACTTCTGGAGCCTATTTTTTTGTGTACTTGTGCCAGATTATATAAATGCACGCACCATATTACAGCACACATGAGCTCTCTCATCAGAATCCAGTGATAGCACACAAGTGTTTACAGGGGCGCCCCTATATTAGAATATCATCTGCATTACAAAGATAATCTCACAACTATTTATGTTTTCATGGTTCTCAGATATTATACGCAATTACAGTGAATATCAGAATCCGCGCATCAGAAGAATATTGTGGAACACTGCAATGACTTACAAAATTAGCACCAAGGCATTGAGTGCCATTCTGGAAGCAATGAAACTCATACGCTCCCCACCTGTTGATTCTTGTTCAGAATATCATCCTAATGACTATTCTAACCTCGAGGAGTCAAAGGCAGATGGCCTGTCCTGTTCACCCATCAAGGTGCCTGTTCTAATTTGGCAAGGTTTTATTGATTGCGCGTATCTTGCATATGTTGTCTTGCATTTCTTCTACTTTGTTGCACCGCCATCTGCTTAGTTTACTCATCATATAACTCGAGATGCCATGCCCATCCATTATCAATACATATTCCATCTGTCATCATACCATGTTTTTCCACTCAAATGTTGTTCTTGTGCATCAGACATCAAAAAGGAAGAGGGTGATTGCCGAACCTGAAGGAGCACCAGCAAAGTCCTTGAAACACGTGGTGGTGCCGGAGAAATCAGACAGCCCCCCACTTATATTGGTTGTACAACCAGTGACACTAAACGTAGGACCGACTCCAGCAGACTGTACCCATACTTCACTGGCCACACCACTAGCCCCACCACACAGGACCTGCACTCCAGCAAAAGGTATACCGATTTCATTGGCCATAGCACCAGCTATACCACAGAAAAATCCCACTCCAGCAAAAAGTACAGCAAGTCCACCGGCCGAAGACTTATCCCAATTGTAGAGACGGCCAATTCCTGCAGATTGGAACCCCATTCCATTTATTCCCAGTTTAAAAGACAATGCTTTCAATGTTGTTAGGGACTATGTGCATATATTCCCATCATGGGAAGATTATAGTGAAGACAAACACCATTTTCACATCTTCCTGTCCAACTTACATGTAAGTGCTATTATTCATGGTTATTATTTTCCTGTTTTCTGCTGATCAAACACATCAATGATTTACATTACATTGTTGTAACTAGGCGAGGGTCAATCTGGATAGTCATGACGAGCAAAGCTTGCTTGTGCTTTTCAAGGAAGCATTGCAGCAGTATCGGTGTTACCTGAGGAAATCACACTTTGATGGCAAGTCTATAAACGAATTTCCGGTGAAGTCTCCTATGCTAAATTTAGAAGACATTGAATGGAAAATCCTTGTTATGCACTGGTCTCGTTCCCAGGATGACGTACTGTCTATGAAATCAAATGACAATTTGAACTTCTAATTTTCCGCATGTGCCTTACGGATCTTTTTTGTAGGAAATCTGCTCGAAGAAGAATTCCGGTTTGTAAAGAACGACAGGATATCGCAAATATGCTGCCCGCTGCTTTGCTCTTGTTAGTACCTGTTATCCTGTATCACTGTACTTGCATACATACCTTGTTCATTATGTGACAGCAGTATGCATGATAGCTTGCTTATCAATTGTTCGCTCCAAATTATCTGATCTGTATGAATGGTTACATTAGTGTAGAATATATCCAATGCCAATGATTTTTTTAGCTCTGCATTGTTCTTGTAAGTACATGTTGTCCTTTATCAGTGTACTTATATTGGCAGGTAGTTGTTCATGTACCATCACTCTGCAGCTTATTTTCCTTTGCCCTCCATTTTCTACACATCAGATCTATATTTACTCTTACCATAAGGTTGGTACTGAAGAAGTTTAGCTGTGCATTGCTCTTGGCTGTGCCTTTTGCCTGTATCGCTACACATACATTTATAGCTACTTGGTTATGTAGCATCACTCTTCATCTTATCTTAAATATTCTCCATTTTTTTTTATATTATCACATCTATATTTACTCTTAACAAAATGTAGAATAAAGGCAATGCTTATGCAGAAGATTCTGTGGTAAACTTCTTGAATTGCCCCCCCCATCAGCATGGACAAGGGCTTTATAGAGCCTGTCTTCACCAGTAATGTAAGTTTGTCCTTCTCAAGCCTTCAAACTTTGTTGTGTATATTTGGTTAGGCATGACTGCAACAGCTGTTTATTTTTGGTGTTTGCATCAAATTGCATGTTTAAAGTTTATTATGTAGTTCATAAACAAAAGTTTGTCCTTCTCAATTTAAGTTTTCAGTTGTACAACCAAGTTCATTCTTCATACCATGTAAATTAAACTATACAGAGCAAGTGATCTTCTTTTGCACCGCATGTATGGTTCTGTTCTTCATCCATAATCCAGTGGTGTGGTGAACCTACCCACTACAACACAATGTCATATTCTGCAATGTCTTAACTATGAAAAATGTCATATCATTCTACTATTATTTAAACCGTCTCTTTATTTGCCAATCTGAAATGGGATAAATTGACAGCACACTAACCATTGATACTTATGAGTTCTTGATCTGTAATCCAGTGGTGTCATGAAGCTGCCAACTCCTTCACAATGTCATTTCCTGCCATGTCTTGACCTGAACAATACCATATTGTGTTAATGCAATTTTAAACTGTGTCACTTTATTCGTCGGTAAGAAATGTGGTGAATTGTCAGCACTGATAGTTTTATGTGCAAAACCTGTCATATGTCTGCTTGTTTATCTTTCAGAGTGAGGAAGATATAAGTGTTGAACAAGCGCAGTCTCATCATCTTGCTCAGGTGGTTGCGCTGCAGCTCGCCAGCAGGGCTAACCTTTCTTGAACTCTATTGAAGTGCTGTCGGTTTTGTATATTATTTTGTCGGCGTGCTTATTTGCACTGATGGCTATCTTTGATGCCCAGTGTATGTAATCTGCTGTCAGCTTGTGCTTTATTATCATAGTGGCGAACTTTGATGCCCAGTGGATGTAATATGCCGTAATTTCTTTATTGTATAGTCTAGGTTTTTTCTTATTCATGATGCTGCAGTTATTTTACTATATATATATCATGTCTTCGCAGTAAACCGGCCAAACCGTAAAATTACGGTACATAATCGGGCCGTCATGCAATCACGATGTATGATTCGCATCATGGGCCTCGTCAAACTGGCCCACTAGTAGATTCGGGCCTTTAATAGGCCGAGTAACCCCCGGCCCTCTTTTCGCAAGAAAACTCAATGGGTTTTTAGGAGGCTGAGAAGTAGGTTGGGCCTGAAACGTGCCGAACAGCTCACGGGCCGGCAGCAGCCCGAAATGGACCCATGATTGTGCGAATCAAATCACGGGCTTTTAACAGTCCAAAATTGTCCCGGTCCTTGTTTGGCCCAATCAGATATCGGCTGCGAGCAGGCCGAATGCAAACCGGGCCATAGTTAGGCCCAACTATATGACGGGCTTTTAACAAGCCGAAATTAATATAGGACCGAAATGTTAAACGGGCCCTTAACAGGCCGAAACTAATATCAGGCCGAATTACTAAATGGGCCTTTAGCAAGTGGGCCCAAAAGCATAGTGTCCAGTTAACGGGCCCAATCTGATATGGGCCATAATTGAGGCCAAGCCTCTTAAAGGGCCAGACCTGATCTGTGCCATGATTTGGCCCAGAACGTGCGAGGCTTTTAACGGGCCGGATCTCATATGGGCCATTATTAGGCCCAGAACGTGGCAGGCCATTAATGGACCGGATCAAATATGGGCCGGCATTTGGCCCAAAACATGGCACCAGTTAATGGGCCGGCCTACTAGGGTCCTCAAAATCTTGTGGGCCTACAGCTAGGCCGGCCCATTAGTGTCGGCGAAATCTTGTGGGCCTTTAGCTGGGCCGGCCCATTATGATCCGCAAGAATTTTGTGGGCCTTTACCTGGGCCGGCCCATTATGGCACACAAAAATCTTGTGGGCCTTTACCTGGGCCGGCCCATTATGGCCCTCGAAATATTGTGGGCCTTTAGCTGGGCTAGCCCATTATGGTCCACAAAATCTCTTGGGCCTTTAGCTGGGCCGGCCCATTATGGTCCGCAAAATCTTGTGGGCCTTTAGTTGGGCCGGCCCATTTAAACTTGATGGGTCGTGCCACGTGTCGACGTATCATAGGCGCCTTTTGTCCAATGAGTGGATGGCATCTGTCCCAACGATGAGCCGACACATGTTTCCTCCAGCCAATGATGATTTTACACGTGGAAAATCCCCATTGGTCGCAGCTGTTAACGGGTTATCGGATCCAAAACCCGACCCGATAGCTTAACGGCGTTCCGTTACGGTGGATGCCACGTGTCAGTCACCCTTGACGAAAGCACTTCTGTGACGCGCGATTTATCGTCATGAAAGTGGACATTTCCGTGATGATAATTTTGGTAATGTCATGGAACACTTCTACGACAACACAGGTATGACTATCTTGATTCTGTCATAAATTTGTCATGGATGTACATGCATGACAAAAAAGTGACCTACTGTGACAAACACGTATCATCACGGAAGTGTATTTTTTGTAGTGCATCACCTGGATTACGTCGACAAGCTTGAAGTTTCTGTCCACCATGCTTTGGATGCGCGTTTGCAACGCCATCAGCTCATCCGACGAAGACCAATTTGGGCCCTTCTCCATCCAGGAGGTCAGCCGCATCGGAGCTCCGGACTTGAATTCGGAAGCCGCGGCCCAGGTGGCATCGCGGGGCTCTGTGATGTAGAACCACAGCTTTTGCCACTCCTTGATAGTCTGCACAAACGTGCCTTTGGGCCATGTGACGTTGGGCATCTTGCTCACCATGGCCCCTCCGCACTCTGTGTGTTGGTCATCCACCACCTTCGGCTTCACATTGAAGATCTTGATCCACAGTCCGAAGTGGGGCTGGATGCGGAGGAAAGCCTCACACACGACAATGAATGCCGAGATGTTGAGGAAAGAGTTCGGGGCTAGATCATGGAAATCTAGCCCGTAATAGAACATCAGTCCACGGACGAAAGGTTGGAGTGGAAACCCTAACCCGCGGACGAAACGAGGGAGGAACACCACCCTCTCGTTGGACTTCGGTGTAGGGACGACTTGCCCCTTGGCCGGAAGCCGGTGGATGATTTCCTTCGCCAGATGCCCGGCCTCCCGAAGCTCAGCGATGTCCTTCTCCTTAACTGAGGAGGCCATCCACTTGCCTTTCCCTCCAGATCCGGACATGGTTGAGTGCTTGCTTGAGGTGGAAGAGACAAGAACTTGGGCGCTGGAGCTCGAGAATGGAAGGGCGGAGGAAGAAAGAAGGCGTGGGTGAAAAAAGGGAATCCTTATCCCCTTATAAAGGCAGTGAAGATCGAACGCCTCCCCACTCGCCTATTCCCAAGCGCTATGCAAACGACACGGTTGTATTACCCACGCCCGTATTGATGAGAATCCCGCAATAAGGGGACACGATCTCTGCTTTGACAAGACGTGCCAATGGAAACCGCATCTCGAAACATGGAACAGCAGAAAAAAAACGGTTCAAAAAAATGACCGGGCAGACGTGATGTCATCTTGCGAAAAGTTGTCAGCGGATGGGACTTGTGAAATATTATACTCCCTATGGCGGTGTGTGTGGTACTTGTGTTGCAGATCCGGACACGTTCGTTGCGTCCGAAGACTATCTTGGAGTATTCGGAAAGTGGAACCCGCCTTGCAATGCCGAAGACAACCTACACGCCGGACACCTCGTCATAGAAGCCTGGTTCAGGGGCTACTGAGGGAGTCCTGGACTAAGGGGTCCTCGGGCATCCAACCTGTTGGACATGGGCCGGACTAATGGGCTGTGAAGATGCAAGACCGAAGACACTCTCCCGTGTCCAGACGGGACTCTCCTTGGCGTGGAAGGCAAGCTTGGTGGTCAAATATGAAGATTCCTTCCTCTGTAACCGACTTTGTACAACCCTAGTCCCCTCCGGTGCCTATATAAACTGGAGGGCTTAGTCCGGAAAGATATACAGGCA
Organism: Triticum aestivum; assembly: GCF_018294505.1. Lineage (NCBI taxonomy): Eukaryota > Viridiplantae > Streptophyta > Magnoliopsida > Poales > Poaceae > Triticum > Triticum aestivum. The sequence goes on from NC_057799.1 coordinate 321,671,604, forward strand.
TACAGGCTAGACTTCTAGGGTTTTAGCCATTACGATCTCGTGGTAGATCAACTCTTGTAATACTCATATTCATCAAGATCAATCAAGCAGGAAGTAGGGTATTACCTCCATAGAGAGGGCCCGAACCTGGGTAAACATTGTGTCCCCCGTCTCCTGTTACCATTGACCTTAGATGCACAGTTCGGGACCCCCTACCCGAGATCCGCCGGTTTTGACACCGACAACTACCGACAGGCTTCATGGGCAACAAACGAGTTCTTGGTGGCCAAGTTTCTAATGTGATTGACATCCACCAAGATACTGTGCATCTGATGCTTTAGCCAGTCATGATGCTTATCCTGCTTCTGATGCAAGGCCACAAGAATCTCTCGGTCATTGAGTACACGAGAATGCTTCCGAGGCCTTTGGGCAATTGTACTTGCAGTGGCTTCGGTGTTGGCACGATGTGGCACACGCATATTGCCAGCCAGAGGATAAGTGGGAGTTGTAGCATTAGGTACAAGAATTCCCTCCATTGGTTGTGTGAAGCTTTGATGATCAGCATTATGAAGATGTAGAGGTTTCTTGGCAGGCTCGGGGTAGATGGCTTCAATTGACAGATCAACCTCAGGCAAGAAAACAATCTGATTGCACGCTGAGGGCTGACAGTTAATAGTAGAATGGAGCTTGATCAGTCGCATCACCCATGGAGCATAAAACTTCAGGCCAAACAGATCAATCCCAGATGCAGCAAGTTGTCTGATGAAGAAATCATGGGTGCTGAATCTGATGCCATTGATGATATAGAATACCAAAGTCGTCATGGCTCCGTCAAGTTTGGCTTTAGAGGAATGTCCCTTGATTGTCCACAGAGTACACCTCAGAATATGATATACAGTGTGGGGCAAGTACTCAAGGTCCTTTACGAAGAACTCTTTGGGGTATTCAGCATCTTGTGGCAATGGCTTCATCATACTGAGCATCTCACTCATATTTGGCTCGGGCCTCTGAAAAATACTCTGTAGTTCATTTCTGTGAAGGTGACAACCAGGCTCATACAACTCACCTGGGGTGGGCAGGGAAGTAAGCTCAATGATGTCTTGAGCTTCGGCTTCATGATGCACATCACCTGACATCTACTCTAGGATCCATGTCTTCGGATCCCTGTTGTAGCCACGAATATGAAGTGTAGCATAGAACTGCAGCGGAAGCTCTTCATTCCAGTGCTCTTTGTCTGTGACAAATGGCAGAAGACCAACATCTCTAAAGCAGTCAAGAGCTACTTCAAGACAGGGCAACCCAACAATAGCTTCACAATCAAGACGCATGTGTGGAAAGATTCGGTCTTGATTGTATAGAATACAGGAGTAATGGCTGCGCTACTGACGGCTCTAGAACCGATCAGAAGAGATCTTTGGCTTCGAATAGGGATTCTTGGCACTGTCGAAGAAGGTGTTGTGGGCTCTGAAGCTGTGCACACTGAAAGAACATGGCGTTGTTGCAGCACCTGGAAGCCGTGGCAGCCGTGGCTTGGGCTTCTGAACTTGTGGTCTCTGCTCCACATGATAGTCGTATTGTGGTCCCGGAGCTGTAGGAGGAACCAAAATGGGCCATCTCACTGTGACAAGCTGGCCATGATCATAGGCCTGTTCAATTGTGTGAGGCCTTGGAGGTGGAACATTTGCTTCAGCATTCTCAGTGGCTTCAGGCACCACATGAGCTTCAGGCTCCAGATTGTCTTCAGCCATGACAATGTCATTGGCGTCAGTGGCATTATTTGTGGCAGCCTTAGTGTTTTCAACCTCCGTGCGTTGCAGAACAGGAGGGTCTGGCACAATCACATTCTCCTTGAGAATGACTTAGTCTGTAGCTGGGGGTGTGGCAGCTCTTTCTTCTTCTCTTTCTCCTTGATCTTCATCGGCTGATGCAGCCGGAATGTCTTCAGCAGCTTTAGCTTCAGACTCAGAGGCATTCACAGTAAGGGTGGCTTCAGGAAACACTTGACGTGCTACTAAGCTTTGGTGCACTTCCCATTCTGGAATGCTCGACATGGTGACCTGTGGCCTGGGGCCTTTGCGAAGCCTGCGAAATGCGGGCGAGGCCTTTGGTGAGGGAGCGGTCTGCACCATGTAGTTGTCGTTGTCAAGCACCAGAGTGGTGACTTGAGGTGGTGGAGTTCTGGGTGTCTCATCATGGACTGGAGTGTCTTGCTGTGGGCGCTCGGCCCATGAGTCATCTTGAGTAATTGGCGTCAATGGAAGACCAATGCTGATTAGTTCATTGCTCGTTGGAGCAGGCGATGATACCGACTGGGGCTCGAGCTAAGAAAGGACTTCATCATCATTAACATTGTCATCATGACCAATGTCTTCAGCTGTGATGGGGTCAACTACTGGAACTTCTTCATCTTGAGGAGCCTCTGTGGAAGCAGGCTCATGGATCACAAGACGACGCTCTTGGTTGCTTGAAGCTGGAAGAGCAACACAGATGGGTTCAACAATGAGTGGCTCAGAGGCCGCAGCACGCTCTTTCTTTGAAGACTTAGTCTTCAATTTCTTCTTGGATGGGGCATCATCAGAAGCATCCTTGTGCTTGCGTTTTCTGGCTTCGGCTTCAGCTGCCTTGTTTTCTTCAGCTCTGAAGCTGCTAAGGTGAGCTTTGGCTTCGAGCCAGTCATGATGGTAGGGAAGACAATGCGAGGTTCTTCCTGCCTTGGTGCTTCAGTTTGGGTCACAACAGACTTCTTCTGCTTGGCAGACAACCTAGGGTCGATGTCAGGACGCCCAAGAGGCTTTTCAGCTTCATTGTTGGCTTGGGCGCATTTCTCCGCGAAGTACTTCATGCACTCTCGTGAGCCTTTAGCTTCATTATGCTTCTTGTGAAACTCTTCTTTGAGATCTTGCATCATCTTCTTGAAGATTTGAACATCTGCCACGCTGAGCTTGGCCATGTTCTACTTGAAAATGGGCCTTCTCATAATCAATCTTGTTTTTCAGCTCAACGATTTTCTGAGCCAAGGCCAATTCATTGGCAATGGCTCCATGGAATGTGACGCTGATGTCCACAGGCAGCTGAAGATCATCAATACTGATGCTCTGGTCATTGAACCACTCGTCGATGAAGTTGTTCAGAATGTCAACATCAAAGAGGGGCAGATCATTGAAGATCTTCGCTTTATGGCATTCTTATCTGCATATTCAGTAGTGACGAAGTTGTACTTGAATCACTGTTCAGCCCAATATCTTCGAATCCATTGGATTCGGGTCTTGCGCTGGCCGTAGCTTTCCTCTGGATCTGACTTGTACAGTTCAAACAGATCAGGAGGTAAATCCTTAGCAGTATCTCCATGGTGCTGCCTGCCACCTTTTCTTGTTGATTTCTCAGTTGCCATTATATTCAGACTGAATGGCTTCAGAACAGTGAATGGCTTCCTTCTACTGGTCAGACAAGAGCTAGCTTCAGGGGAGTGTATATGATGCTGTAAGAACTCTGCAAATGAATGCAGACTATGAGAACCAAGGGATTCTCCCACGGACATGTACCTGTGATAGCATTAGAGATGCGAGGGAAGGGGAAGACGTCATATGCATTCTCAGAAGATTTTTGAAGAAAAATCGGTTTGAAGACATTGACCTCATAGTGCGAAGACATTCACTTATTTGAAGAGAGTTGGTTCCAAATTTGTACGAATCCATCAATAAGTACAAGTGAGGAATCTAACTAGTTATGAAGCATAAGTGAATATACTTAGCATGATATGAGATGCAGATAAAGATGGATCCAAATTTGGAAGTGAAGAAACCACTTTTGGTTGAAGTGGATGGATTTGACGGATCTAAAAGGCAGTAAAAAGTGAGATTCAATTACCGCTGACGAACTGCTAGACGAGGCAGAGTTAGAAGCCGAGCAGTTCAATCTCCCGCGCCCTAACTTGGCGGTGGAAGACACCTACGGCGGCGGCGGAGAGGACGAGGTCCACGGCCGGCGTGAGGACGGCGCCGAAGAAGTCGCGGCAGCTAAGTGCTTCGTCTTCGGCATCAACGCGAGCTAGTGGAGGTGCTAGGTTTTGAGCGAGGTGGCGAGGTGGAAGTAGAGATAATGTCCGCGTAGAGTGTGTATTTATAAGAAAAGGGACTGCACAGTGTAATTACGCAGCTGCCCCTGGCGGTTCACATCTGAAGGACACGTGGCTTGCATGCAACTTATTGGAAGTTGTTCCATGTTCCCACGCACGCCTAGATTGTCGGGTGGTCGTTCCGGCTTCTCCGGTATTCAGGCAAAAAGGATATGGCATTAAAAACAGATTTAAATGTTTGTCTCTGTGTCTTCTGCTGACAAGGACTCAGAGAAGGCAGTCGATAGGTTTCAATAGAATGCATATGATTTGGACAGATAGAATTTGAGGAAGAAGCACAGAAGGGGTTAGGGTCCGATCACATTCACTTAGATCAAGAAAAACTCAAGTATGAAGACATAGCTATAAGTGAATGCTGTAGAGGACAGAACACACACATATATATTTATATATTAGACCAACTCAACATTGCGAAGATAAACCTTGAAGTCAAATCAATGTTCAAGACACACCAAATGCGAAGACTATGCAATTGTGACGCCAAATGCAACATTTCAGTAAGAATTTGGTGGTGGCGTTACCCACCGTATAGGAAGTATTAGACCTAGACACGGCGCACAATTATTGTGGCGCTCCGAAGTCAAATTCCATGTTAATGTATTCACACTTAAAGTGTATGTCTTCATTGATTGAAGATATACGTTACTTCGTGTGTTGCACATCTAAGTCATCAACATGCATAAGCGTTAGGATGTGTGTGTCCAATTACAGGACATTTGAGGATTCTAAGATATTTAGCTCACACCACAACTTGCAAAACCTTTTCTCATCCAAGGGCTTTGTGAAGATATATGTCAATTGCTCTTCAGTGTTGGCGTGAATGATATCAATATCTTCCTTCATGACATGATCTCTGAGAAAGTGATGACGGATCTGAATGTGCTTTGTCTTTGAGTGCTGAACTGGGTTGTTGGCAATCTTGATGGCGCTTTCATTGTCGCAGTAGAGTGGCACTTGCTTCAGGTGCATGCCATAGTCCTTGAGAGTTTGCTTCATCCATAGAAGCTGAGCGCAGCAAGATCCAGCAACAATGTACTCAGATTCAGCAGTGGAGAGGGATACACAGTTCTTCTTCTTTGAAGACCAACAAACAAGAGATCGTCCAAGAAAGTGACGTGTGCCTGATGTGGACTTGCGATCAACCTTGTCACCAGCATAATCAGCATCTGAGAATCCAACTAGATCAAACTCTGAGCCCTTTGGATACCATAATCCTAGTGTTGGGGTGTAAGCCAAATATCGAAGAATTCGCTTCACTGCTAAGTGATGCGATTCCTTTGGTGCCGCTTGGAATCGGGCACACATGCAAATGCTAAGCATTATATCTGGCCTAGATGCACATAAATAGAGTAAAGAACCAATCATGGAGCGGTATACCTTTTGATCGAACTCTTTACCATTGTCGTCGGGACCCAATTGACCTTTGGTTGGCATTGACGTCGTGTACCCTTTGCAGTCTTGCATTCCAAACTTCTTCAGGCAATCCTTGAGGTATTTCTCTTGTGATATGAAGATGCCTTTCCTCTGCTGACGGATTTGAAGACTGAGGAAGAATTTCAGCTCACCCATCATGGACATCTGATATTGCTCTTGCATCATATGTCCAAACTCATCACTGTATCTCTTGTCAGTGCAGCCGAAGATAATGTCATCCCCATAGATCTGACATACAAACAGTTCACCATCGTATGTCTTCATGAAGAGAGTGGGATCCAGGGAACCAGGTTTGAAGCCTTTTCTCTTCAGGAAGTCTTTGAGCGTGTCATACCAAGCGCGAGGGGCTTGTTTGAGGCCATACAATGCCTTGTTGAACTTATATACCATGTCAGGATGTTTTGGGTCTTCAAAGCGAGGAGGTTGTGCAACATACACTTCTTCAATTTTGCCATTGAGAAAGGCACTTTTTACATCCATTTGATACAGAAGGATGTTGTGATGGTTGGCATAGGCTAGCAGTATGCGAATGGCTTCAAGCCTGGCCACGGGAGCAAATGTTTCATCGAAGTCAATCCCTTCTACTTGTGTGTAACCTTGAGCAACTAGATGAGCCTTGTTTCTGACAACTTGACCATGCTCATCTTGTTTGTTGCGATATATCCATTTGGTGCCAATGATGTTATGCTTGCGAGGATCAGGACGCTTAACCAATTCCCACACATTGTTCAGCTCGAACTGTGAAGCTCTTCTTGCATAGCTTGAATCCATTCAGGTTCCATGAAGGCTTCAGCAACTTATTTGGGTTCAGATATAAAGATAAATGCAAAGTGCCCACAGAAATTTGCTAGCTGTGTTGCTCTTGAACGAGTGAGTGGACCAGGTGCATCGATGCTATCAATTATCTTCTCAATCTGTACTTCATTTGCAACACGAGGATGAGCTGGACGAAGATTTTGCCCTGGCTGATCATTGTCATCATTATCAGCATTGACTTTAGGCTGAGCAGTGTCTTCGGGTTGACTAGGTGCAGAAATGATGATTTCTTCTTCAGCCTGTGCATCTGAAGGTATGATCTCTCCAGTACCCATAAGCTTGATAGATTCACTAGGTGGGGCTTCATCTAGCACATTTGGCAGGTTCTCTCTTTGCGAGCCATTAGTCTCATCGAACCGCACATCCATAGTTTCAACCACTTTATAGTGAAAGAGGTTGAAGACTCTGTAGGAGTGCGAGTCCTTTCCGTATCCAAGCATAAAACCTTCATGTGCTTTTGGTGAAAATTTTGAAGTGTGATGTGGATCCTTGATCCAGCACCTAGCACCAAATACTCTGAAGTAACTGATGTTTGACTTCTTACCAGTTAGGAGCTCATAGGATGTCTTCTTTAGAAGTTTGTGAAGATAAACACGGTTGATGACGTGGCATTGATAAGCAGATTTCATATACATAATTTGGGCATTGAATTATACCATTCGTTGAGTTATGCCCATCTATTCTTGCTAAGTTTAGTTGAATATTTGCATGAAAATCATATAATGAATCATTTACTAGTCATTGTGTTTTTTTTTTGCAGAAAAGTGCGACAAGGCACTATAATCTACAAGTTTCTGTCTAGAAAGTATTGAGAAACAAGATCATGGGCAAGAAGAGAAGAAAGAGCAAGGGACTCAAGCTTGAAGAAGATTAAAGCTTAGGGGGGCTAGCTAAAGAAGAGAGGGACCTACTTGAGCTAAAAGAAGAGAAGAGAAGGGCTAAAGTGCAATATGGGCAGATCTGATCGAGAGGGGTCAAAATCCCTAGGTGCCCTTCGATCCCCTTTGGGCCTGGCATCTCCATCTCTCTCCCTAACCCCTCCTTCTCCACCTCCGGCCACCGCCACGGCCAGGCCGGCGTGGTGGTGCGCCTCCGCCACCCATCCATCTATCCATCACCAGCGCCGCTCACCACCAGCGGCCATCTCGCCTGCCATACCCGCGCGCCTCCACCTGCTGCTGATTCTCCTTGCCGCTCCCTTCGCCTACCTCGCTGTTGTTCTTCTTCCTGACGTCCTCCCTGCTGCCCTTCTGCTTCTCCTATGCTTCCCCTCTCCTAGCGCCTCAACCTGCTGCTTCTTCTTCCCCAAACTTTGCTGCTGCTTCTTCCCTCTCCTCACGTCCCTGCTGCTGCACTTCTCCTCCTCCTAACCTTGCTGCTGTTCACCTCTGAACCCCCAACATGCTGCTGCTCCTCTCCAACAACGACGCCGATCTGCAGCACTCCCTCGTCACCAGCCTCAAGAAACGGAGCTGCTGATCCTCTCCAACGACCCCTTGCTGATCCTCTCCCACTTGGCTTCGCTGATCATCTTCGTCCCTGCTGCTCTCCTTCGCCCGCAACATCTACAGCCTAGGAGACAACTCTGAATCTCTCTTCTCTTACTGTAGTTTTCTGAATTTTTGCTCTGGTTATTCTGCAGCTTGTAGTCTGAATCTCAGTTAACTATTGATGTGCCCGTGAGAAAACTAGGTGGTTCAACTTGTAATATTGTTCTGCTACCTGTGATGTTTGAGATAGTTCCATCATCTACTCTATGCTACCGATAATATGCTACTGATAATATGTTCAGTTCGTACTTGTCATGTGTTAATTAGTATTCTGCTACTGTATGTGTGAGCTCCCTTATGTGTTTGTTCCTTACTGCAGAAATTTATTCAGTTGTCCATGTGTTAGCTCCAGTACATGTGCTATATAAATACATGTGTGTTTTGTGATGTAAACCATGTCAGCTAGCTCACTGTGACAAATTCATGTTACTATTTGTGATTTTATTTTGTATTGAAATTACTCTCTGTGGTAGCCAGTTGGGTGATCATTCAATTTGCAGTCTATGTATTAGCTCTGTACCTGTAATATATGTTGTGACATGACGCATTTTCATCCCTGTCCATTATCTTGTTTCTTCCCTCTGTCATACGCTTGTTAGATAAATATATGTGTTCATGACCTGTTGTTTCCTTTTGTGTTAGCATTTTAGTTTCTCAAGTAATAGAAAAACATCAAAAAAGACAATATAGACAATCTGAACCTCCCCTTTGCTTATTTTGCATTTTCTTCGGCGACGACCTTCGGGAACTACCTTGTTTAGTTTAGGTTTATTTTCTTGCATTCATAATCTGAATTGTGTTACCTAGCTTTATCCGAGCACGATCATTGACTTGCCTAGTCCATGTGGAGAACACGACACTTGCAGTTTGGGCGTAAAAACCCCGCTACACTTACTATCGATCATTTTGGCGCCGTTGCCGGGGACTAGCGTCGAACGATTGTGTGAAGCTATAGAGTAGGCTTAGTATAGTTTTTGTTTAAATTTCCATTCAAATTTATTTCTGTGCTTCTTTTACCTTTTTACTTTTTGTTGCTTCGGCTTATTAGGATACTAACTTTCTGACTAGTGTTTACTGTTTATGAGTGTTTGTAGGAAATCTGAACTAATTGCAGGTTTTCTATAGTTACACTCGGTTAAGATGGCATTGCTTCGTAATCTTTGGATGCCCAAAAGTCAGTGCTATATCACAGGACCGATTTGGCCAACTATTGAGGCAGAGAACTTCGAGCTGAAACATAGTCTTATTGCTTTGGTTCAACAACAACAATTTGGAGGACTGCCTACTGAGGATCCCTATGAGCACTTACACTGAGTCATGGAGTATTCAGATACAATCAAGTACCATGGAGTTCCTCAAGATGCAATCATGTGCAGGTTGTTCACATTCTCTCTTCGTGATGATGCTCGTGCTTGGTATCGATCCTTGCCATCAAGGTCATACAGTTGGAATGAGATATCACGAGCTTTCTTGGATAGATATTTCCCACTACACAAGCAGTCTGCGATTCGAGATGAGATCTTCAATTTCGTTCAACGTGAATACGAGAGCTTGTATGATGCTTGGGAGAGATACAAGGCTTTATTCAGGAGATGTCCTAACCACGGGCTCGAGAGATGGTTAGAGTTGCAGATATTCTACAGAGGATTGACTTCGGACACTCGAGCTTACGTCGATATCACTAAAAAAAGGACATCTGTGACATTTTGGGCCGAACGAATTTTTTTTCCTGTCATATGTATGACACTTTTATGACGATAATTGTCACAAAACCCGGTATCATCATAGATGTGGTGGGCTCCTACTTCTATGACAAAAAATCATGACAGAAAATGGGCTTTTCGTCCTGGGCGGGCCGGAGACGCAGCTGCATGACATTCTTTGGGCCGTTCATGATGGAAAAAACTGTGGTAGAAGCGAGGGCGAGGAAAATTTCGGGGAGTTCCCGGTTACGGTGGGAGGTCAGGGGCCGAGCGATGCGCGTTTCTCTCGTACACGTACGCGCGTGTATGCGAGGCGTTGGCTCTAACTGAACCCGAGCGAGGCGTTGGGCTCTAACTGAACCCGAGCGATTGCACTGCAAGCTATGCGTTACTGAACCCGAGCGATCAATCGATGACTGTTAACTGAACCCGATCGAGCGATTCCTTCGCTACTGCTGCTAACTGAAGCCGATCGATGCTGCCTCTGGATGAACAGTGAGCGTTGCTGGGGGGGTTTGGATGAACAGTTCCCGGTGGGGGTGGATGAACAGGACCCCGTGGTGTTGCCTTTGGATGAACAGGACCACGATCGATCGAGCCGGTTGGGGCTGGATGAACAGGACCCCGTGGAGGGCAGGATGAACAGGACCACCCCGTGGAGGGCAGAATGAACAGTAGACGGTGGAGGGCTGGATGAACAGTAGCCCGTGGAGGGGTGGTTGAACAGGAGCCCGTGGAGGGGTGGTTGAACAGTAGTCGGTGGAGTAGCGCGTGGTGGAGGCTGGATGAACAGGAGCCCGTGGATGAACAGTCGCAGGTGGAGGTCGACGGTGGATGAACAGTAGTCCGTGGAGGCCGGAGGGGGTCGACGGTGGAGATGAACAGTGTCCCGTGGAGTCCCGTTTTGCGGTACGCCACACCCCTCCTGATGAACAGGACCCCCGTTTCGACCGTAGCGCTCCAACACAAGTCCGTTTCCTCCGTTTTGCGGTACGCCACACCCCTCCCGATCAACAGGAGCCCCGTTTCGACCGTAGGAGGTTCGTTTCCTCCGTTTTGCGGTACGCCAGACCCCTCCTGATGAACAGGATCCCGTTTCAAACGTGGCCGGTCGAACACAAGGCTGTTTTCTCCGTTCTGCGGTACGCCAGACCTCGTTTTCATCGGTTGTTCCGTCCAAGCCCTCCCGATGAACACGATGACGCATTCCGTTCCGACCCAGCCGGTTGGCTCCCCATGAACACGACGACGACGCAGTTTCTCCGTTCCGACCCAGCCATGTACACGAGCCCTGGCCGTACGTATGCGCGAGTAGGCGTTCGAGACCCTGCCCGTATGTACGTACGTGGTCGTATTTTCTTTCTTGCACATTGGCCGCTGTACGTACCTGTACATGCTACGTGCGTGCCTCTACTACGACACGTGCGCGCCTCTACATCGACCAGTATTTACGTATACGTTCGCGACCAGAATGACAATGCTACGTACGCTTCGACCAGGTGGGTCCCGACTGTCAGGCACTTCCTTGCCTGCGAAGATGTAGCTGGTGGGTCCCAGCAGTCAGGGGGGCGAATCGTTTTTTTTGCCCGGACGCACTTCCTTGCGTGCGAAGATGTAGCTGGTGGGTCCCCGCAGTCAGAGGGAAACTTTTTTTTGTGAAATACGGTGGCCCGTCCGGTGGGTCCCCGCTGTGAGGTGAAGGAATCATTATTTTCCGCGTAATAAGGAGGCACTTCCTTGTTGCGGCCATGGACCTAGCTGTCAGCCTCTTCACGTACAGTCCACGTCCGATGGAAGTCGTTCCTTGACCACGTTGACCACGCCGCGCCGAGAGCACCAGGGCGGTGGACGACAGCGAGGCCTAGGAAGGGGACGACGGGGAGCCGGGGAAGACGCGACAGTGGAAGCCCGCGCGGAGAGGAGTATGAGGGTTCACTGGTTCGGCTGCGGTGTGAGGCTGCCGTCGCCGCAGGGCCTGGCCAGCGGTGGGAATAGTAGGGGCGGTAAGGCCTCCGCGACAGCACAGCCGGCCAGGGGAGGCAGGAGCATGCGGCACGACCGGCGCTGCTTTGGGCAGCTGGAGCAAGAAGACCAGAGGTTGAAGAAGCACTACGGCCGTTGGATGGACATTGTACGGTCACTGGAGCTAGAATCGTTCATATTGACTAAAGTTGACAAAGGCCCCCGTCCCAGTCAACTTAGTAGGCCCACAAGTCAGCCTCCCACCATGGTGGGTCCCAGCTAGCCGGGGGAGTATTCATTTTTTTGTGCGTAATAAGGAGGCATTCCGGTGGGTCCGAGCTGACAGCGGGGGAACGTTTTTTTTCGCGAAATACGCTGGCCCGTCTGGTGGGTCCCAGCAGTCAGGGGTGAAACGTTTTTTCGCGAAATAAGGTGGCCTGTCCGGTGGGTCCCTGCTGTCAGGTGAAGGAATAATTATTTTGCGCGTAATAAGGAGGCACTTCCTTGCGGCCGCCTGGACCCAGCTGTCAGCCTCTCCACGTACAGTACTCTTCCGATGGAAGTCGGTCGTTGACCACGTTGACCACGCCGCGCCGAGAGCACCAGGGCGGTGGTCTGGACGACGGCGAGGCCTAGGTAGGGGACGACGCGGAGCCGGGGAAGACGCAGCAGTGGAAGCCCGCGCGGAGAGGAGTACGAGGGTTCACTGGTTCGGCTGCGGTGTGAGGCTGCCGTCGCCACAGAATAACAGGGGGTGTGGGTGAGTAGAGGGATGGCCTGGCCAGCGGTGGGAGTAGTACGGGGCGGTGATGCCTCCGCGGCATCACAGCCGGCCACGGGAGGCAGGAGCACGCGACACGACCGGCGCTGCTTTGGGCGGCTGGAGCAAGAAGACTAGAGGTTGAAGAAGCACTACGGCCGTTGGATGGACATCGTACGATCACTGCAGCTAGAATCATTTATATTGACTAAGTTGACAAAGCCCTTGGTACGCGTCAACTTAGTAGGCCCATAGCTCAGATTTGGCAGAGAACATATAGCCCATTTGCGATTTGTAAGAATGTACAACCCATTTTTTAATTCTAATGGAATTTAGTACAACCCATTTACAGTTTGTTAAAAGTACAACCCAACTTCTAGCTAGGACAACGATTAATAATTTCAAACAACCGCTCAAAACAGAATTCAAAAAAAATTCTCACATTTTGATGGGATCCGAAATATTTTTATCCGAAATTTCTAGTCAGGTTAAATATAATTTCAAAATAAAGTTGTATTACGTTAAAATCCAACGAAATATTGCGCGCGCAACAAGTAATGAAATGAAAATTTTCAAATTCCAAAAATAATATATTTTTCAAACTAATTACGTGTTTGGTGCATAGTAACTGTCCAGTTATTATTTCTTAAAGTCCATTTTTTTGTTAAGCCTAATGCATACCTCCTAGGAAAGTTTGCAGCCCAGCGGGGCGGAGAATAACAAGTTGACCCGGATATTGTGTACAACTGTCGGCCCAGTTGCATTGCTGATGTTGAAAAAAAGGCCTGTGTAGTACAGTACAACCTAACATGGTTACTCAGCCCACATTCAACGACGCCGGAAAGGCCCAAACAAGGCTTCTGTACAACTTTTTGAAGTCACTAAGCTCAATTAATAACTTAAGAAAAAAGTTAGATTACAGTGGAACCTAATTAAAAGCTGTCACAAGCAAATAAATAATTCAACGGGTCCCACTTATGCGTGTGCGCGTGTGTGTGCGTGTGTGTGTGAGAGAGAGAGAGATAGAGAGACCCATCGGTCGATGCTCGTAAATACATCTTTCAGCCATATGCATTGCTGATGCTCACTAAAAACTTATATAGTTGACACAATCATATAGAATATCATAGCACACTGAACTTGCATACAAAAATTTCACGCAGGCGGTACAATCAGGATGAAAGCAGTGGATCGCTACGGGAAGGGCTATGTTGAAACCAACGAAGTCGTACATAACGGTTCATCGTCTTTATCAATGACGGGGAAATATCTTGAATGTTGTGCAAAAAAAAATGACAGACAACACAATAAGTTCTGCTAGCACATTAAGTTGACGTACAACCCTTTCTAAAAAAAGTCCAGGTACAAAATTAGAACAGGTCACAATCAAATGTACTGGCATATCAGTGCTTCACACCCATAGCTCGGATTTAACTAGTATCTGACAAGATTCAGTTGTTACCTTAAATTAGAGCACATCCAGGCAGCCAGCCCTGCCTCTTCTCCCAAAGAAGCAGTGGCCTCCGCCGAGCGATGGAGTAGGCCCTGTGCCATCCATCGTTCCGAGCAACACGGGGAAAGTCTGACGCTGACTCCTGTAATGGACGTCGTCGACGGACCCTGGCACCAGCGGCGGCGGCAGGACTTCGATTGATGGATTGACCACTTCTTCGACATGCACGAACACTCGATACAGGTACATCCCTAACGTGGTACACGGCGGCCTTGGTGGCGACGAATAGTACAACCCCGGTTCTTGCACCGGTATCTCAACACCAATCACCTTCGGTATGCTGGACGGCTTCTTCATCCATGCCATAACCGTCAGAGCCCAGCTGTCTGGAGGAACAAACATACTTACGAGCTTGTAACGCCCACGATGCGGCTATATCTCCCACGTGTCGAGGCACGACTTAGAGGCATAACCGCGTTGTAGGTATTGTCGCAAGAAGGGTCATCTTCACACAATCCCATGTAATGAACAAGAATGGGATAACGAGAGTTGGCTTACAATCGCCACTTCACACAATACATAAATTTAATTCATACATCATCCAAAATCCACACATAGACCGACTACGGTCAAATCCAAATGAAAAGAAGATAACCCCAAATTCTAGATCCCCGATCGTCCCAACTGGGCTCCACTACTGATCATCCGTAAACGAAACATAGTAACGACCACGTTCCTCGTCGAACTCCCACTTGAGCTCGGTTGCATCATCTGCACTGGTATCGTCGGCACCTGCAACTGTTTTGGTAGAATCTGTGAGTCACGAGGACTCAGCAATCTCACACCCGCGAGATCAAGACTATTTAAGCTTATAGGAAAGGATGGGGTAATGAGGTGGAGCTGCAGCAAGCACTAAGCATATGGTGGCTAACATACGCAAATGAGAGCGAGAAGAGAAGCAACACAATGGTCGCGAAGCTAGAAATGATCAAGAAGTGATCCTGAAACTACTTACGTTCATACATAACCCAGACCGTGTTCACTTCCCGGACTCCGCCGAAAAGAGACCATCACGGCTACACACACAGTTGATGTATTTTAATTAAGTCAAGTGTCAAGTTCTCTACAACCGGACATTAACAAATTCCCATCTGCCTCATAACCGCGGGCACGGCTTTCGAAAGATAATACACTGCAGGGGTGTCCCAACTTAGCCCATTATAAGCTCTCACGGTCAACGAAGGATATTCCTTCTCCCGGGAAGACCCGATCAGTCTCGGAATCCCGGTTTACAAGACAATGGTAAAACAAGACCAGCAAGACCACCGGACTGTGCCGACAAATCCTGATAGGAGCTGCACATATCTCGTTCTCAGGGCACACCGGATAAGCGAAGCGTACAGGTACCAACGTAACCCAAGTTGCCAAGGGACGGTCCCGCACGGTGCTCTAGTTTGGACCAACACTCAGAGGAGCACTGGCCCGAGGGGGGGGGGGTTAAATAAAGATGACCCTCGGGCTCGCGAAAATCCAAGGGAAAAAGGCTTAGGTAGGCAAATGTAAGACCAAGGTTGGGTCTTGCTGGAGGAGTTTTATTCAAGGCGAACTGTCAAGGGGGTCCCATAAATCACCCAACCGCGTAAGGAACGCAAACTCAAGGAACATAACACCGGTATGACGGAAACTAGGGCGGCAAGAGTGGAACAAAACACCAGGCATAAGGCCGAGCCTTCCACCCTTTACCAAATATATAGATGCATTAATTAAATAAGAGATATTGTGATATGCCAAAATATCCATGTTCCAACATGGAACCAACTTCAACTTTACCTACAACTAGCAACACTGTAAGAAGGGCTGAGCAAAAGCGGTAACTTAGCCAAACAACGGTTTGCTAGGAAAGGATGGTTAGAGGCTTGACATGGCAATATGGGAGGCATGATATAGCAAATGGTAGGTAGCGCAACATAGCGATAGAGCGAACAACTACCAAAGCAAAGATATAAGTGATTTCGAGGGTATGGTCATCTTGCCTGCAAGGTTCTCAGAGTTGTCGAAAGCTTGATCCTCGTAAGCGTTCTCAACAGGTTCCTCGAAAGCGTACTCGCCTCTCGGCTCTACCCGAAGCAAGAACACAAACAAAGGACCAACAATCAATCACGGGAAATGCACAAGCAACATGATGCAATACATGCATGATATGAGAGATGTGATATGCGATGCATATGCGTGCTCCAAAAGGGAAAAGATGAACAAGGCATCAACTTGGCAAACCAAGTATGCCACTGGAAAGATGAGATGATTTCGGTCGAAATCGATATAAAGATCACAGGAAACGGATGCACGGTTTGCAAATGGCAAGCAAAACAAGAATGACACAATTCTGCGATTAACAGCATGATAGCACTTAGAATACATCAAGAAACTATGCTACAGCACCCCAACATAGCAACAAAGCATATGGAAGTGATCTACAAGAGATTCTTGACAAAAGATGAACACTGAGCTACAGCTAAATCACACAATAACAGGTTCAAACAAGCATGGCAAAAGTGCAAAAGATATCAGCTTCACAGACTTGGTGAAAATACTGAACATGGCATCAACATCATCAGGTAGCACCGTTCAGAGCAAGCAATCAACATGCTACAGGAACTTATCATAGCAAAACAAGGCTTGGCATGAATCTACTAAATGCATAGAACAAAAGTACCTTACTGATCATGAGCCAAAAAGGATCAGAAGATATGATGGCACCCATGTATCTCAAAATAAGTCCCTTACTGTTCAAAACATCCTTACTGAAGTATCTCAAAATAAGCATGGATCTCACTATAGCATCAAGGATACATGGCATCAAAATAACAGCAGGTAAAGGACTTAGCAAAATCCTAAGTCCCTGAAAACAAAAACATCACGAAGCCTAGTTTGCATGCTTGTGCTAGTCACCACATAGATCACAAAAATACATGGCATACACCCCTGTAAAGATGGCATGGCATAGATCAAAACAAATGTAGAGCTCATGCTCAGAAGATGCACACATCAAATGCAACAAAAATAACAAAACATCAAGTTCTGATAAGTAACAGCAGTAAACAACACATAGCACTCTTGCACCAGCGATTTGGGCATCAAGATGAACTCAAACAAGCAGGACACAATGAAACAAAATGAAGAGCATCTCCTGATGAACATTTTGACATATCATGCGCATGAAACGGAGAAGTATGCAAGGAGATATGATGCGATGAACAGAGCCACATAATATAAGCAATTCGGGACTTGGCAGAAAAACGAGGGGGGGAATCAACCTCGATCTAGGGTTTCGTGGGCACGTGAGCCGAGGTTCACCAGAACTTTGCCGGAGTTGGAGGAAGGGCGGCCGGAGCTCGGGGAAGCTCACCGGAGGGCAGGGGACGCCGGATCCGGCGCGGAGGGGGCTGGGCGGCGGCGGGTCGGGCGGAGAAGACGGTCGGGGGCGCTGGGCGGCGAGGTCGGCGGCGGGGACGGGCGCCGGCGCGAAGGGCGCGGCGGTGGCGGTCGGCGCTCTCGGGCGTGGACGCCTGCGGGCGGCGGCGGCGAGGGAACGGGTCCCGCGGGCCAGGCGGGGGCCTCGCGGGCCGGTGGGAGCCGCGGGGCGGCGGGTGCCCACATGGCGGCGGCGGAGTGGCTCCAGGTGGTGGCGAGGCTGACGTGGCGGCTAGCTATTGGCCGGGCGACGTGGCAGAGGTCGTGTCCGGCGGCGCGGAGGAGCGGGGCTAGGGTTTCGGGACCCGTGATTTCGGAGGAGTGCACATATTTATAGCTAGAGGGAGCTAGGAGACTCCAAATGAGGTGCGGTTTTCGGCCACGCGATCGTGATCCGACGACGGAGGGATGGAAGGGGTTTGGATGGGTTATTGGGCTGTTTGGAGGGGTGTTTGGCTGCAACACACAAAAGGCCTTTGCGGTTACCCGGTTAACCGTTGGAGCATCAAACGGCCTCCAAATGGAATGAAACTTGACAGGTGGTCTACCGGTGGTGTACCAAGGCCACTTGGCAAACCTCAGTCCATTCCGAGAACGTTTGACACCCGCTCACGAAAAGAGACAAGAGGGGTGCGCCGGTGCATGTGGGAGTGTCGGATTGCAAAACGGACAACGGGGAAAATGCTCGGATGCATGAGACGAACACGTATGCAAATGAGATGCACATGATGACATGATATGAAATGCATGACATGAACTAAATGCAAAACGAGAGACAAAAAGCCAACCACGAAGGGAATATCATAACACATAGCCGAAAATGGCAAGAGTTGGAGTTACAAATATGGAAAGTTACACCCGGGGTGTTACAACACTCCACCACTACGACAGGATCTCGTCCAGAGATCTAGGACTGAAAGAACTCCGGATATTCGGAACGGTGGTGGTCCTCGCGCTCCCAGGTGGCTTCTCGGTCGGAATGGTGTGACCACTTCACTTTCAGGAATTTAATTGACTTGTTGCGAGTCTTGTGCTCAGTTTCTTCAAGAATAGCAACGGGGTGCTCATGATAAGATAGATCTTCTTGGAGATCAATCTCTTCGAAGTTGATGGTGCGCTCAGGAGTCTTGAAGCACTCGCGAAGCTGTGACACGTGGAACACATCGTGCACATTCGCGAAGTTGGAGGGAAGCTCAAGTTGATAGGCGAGGTCGCCTCTTTTGCCAATGATCTTGAAAGGACCCACATATCTAGGGGCAAGCTTCCCTTTGATACCGAAGCGACGAGTGCCTTTCATTGGAGATACGCGGAGGTAGACATGGTCTTCGATCTCAAAAGCCAAGTCACGGTGCTTGCTATCATAGTAACTCTTCTGGCGCGATTGCGCGGCTTTGAGATTTTCACGGATGACTTTACACATTTCTTCAGCCTCTGTGATTAAGTCATTGCCAAGAGTTGGCGTTCACCTGTCTCGGACCAATTGAGAGGAGTACGGCACTTCCTTCCATACAGAATCTCGAATGGGGCCTTGCCCGAACTCGCTTGGAAGCTGTTATTGTAGGAGAACTCGGCATATGGGAGGCAATCTTCCCACTTCATGCCAAAAGAAATGACACAAGCCCTGAGCATATCTTCAAGGATTTGATTGACTCGCTCGACTTGGCCACAAGTTTGAGGATGGAAAGCTGTGCTGAAGCGAATGTTGGTGCCCATGGCCTTCTGGAAGGAGTCCCAAAATTTAGAAGTGAAGATGCTTCCACAATCTGAAGATATCAATTGTGGAATGCCGTTCAAGGAGACAATCCTGGAGGTGTATAGCTCTGCCAACTGAGCTGCTATGATAGATTCTTTGATTGGAAGGAAATGAGCCACTTTAGTAAGCTTGTCAATGACAACGAAGATAACATCATTTCCACACTTGGACTTCGGAAATCCAGTCACGAAGTCCATTTCGATATGATCAAACTTCCATTCTGGAATAGCAAGAGGTTGGAGGAGACCAGCTGGTCGTTGGTGTTCTGCTTTCACCCTTCGACAGACATCACATTCATTCACGAATTGAGCGATTTCTCACTTCATTCGAGTCCACCAATACGACTGCTTGAGGTCATGGTACATCTTCGTACTTCCAGGATGAATGGAAATAAGAGAATTGTGTGCCTCGTTCATAATGACTTTCCTTAGATCACCTTTAGGAATCACAATCCGGTCCTCGAAGAATAAAGTGTCTCGGTCATCAATGCGATAAGACTTGTATTTGGAAATGCCCTTGTCAATACCACATTTCACCTTCTTCACCATGGCATCAAGAAGTTGTGCCTCACGAATTTGATCTTCCAAAATAGGAGAGACTTGGAGATTGGCAAGAAAGCCTTGAGAAACAACTTGGAGATTGAGTTTGCGGAAAGCTTCGCAAAGATCCGGTTGGAAGGGCTTAAGAATTAAGTTGTTGCAATAAGCCTTCCTGCTCAAAGCATCTGCAATGACGTTGGCCTTGCCTGGAGTATATTCAATACTCGGATTGTACTCTTGAATCATTTCGACCCATCGAGTTTGTCTAAGGTTGAGGTTGGGCTGAGTGAAGATGTACTTGAGACTCTTGTGATCGGTGAATATGTCCACTTTCCTTCCCAACAAGAGATGTCTCCATGTTATTAATGCATGAACAACTGCCGCCAACTCGAGATCGTGAGTGGGGTAGTTCTTTTCGTTGGGCTTCAACTGACGAGAGGTATAGGCCACAACTTTCTTCGATTGCATTAACACAACACCGAGACCTTGAAGAGAAGCATCACAGAAAACTTCGAATGGCTTGGATTCGTCAGGAGGAGTCAAGACAGGAGCTGTGACGAGTTTCTCTTTGAGAGTGTTGAAAGCAACGTCACACTCAGGAGTCCAGACATACTTCACATGCTTCTGGAGGAGGTTGGAAAGAGGCTTTGCAATCTTAGAGAAATTCTCAACGAATCTTCGGCAATAGCTTGCAAGCCCAAGAAAACTGCGAAGCTGCTTGACATTCTGAGGAGGTTCCCAATTCATAATTGCAGACACCTTCTCGGGATTAACAGTGTTGCCCTTGGCAGAGATGATATGACCAAGGTAAAGAACTTCATCAAGCCAAAACTCACATTTGGAAAACTTTGCATAGAATTGATACTCTCTGAGCTTGTCGAGCACCAATCGCAAATGTTTGGCATGATCCTTCTTATTCTTGGAGAAGACCAAGATATCGTCGAGATACACCAGGACGAATTCATTGGTGTAGGGGTTGAAGATGAAATTCATCATTCGAGAGAATGTTGTGTCACGACCGGTTTTTCAATAAAATAATTATTGAGAGACCAATCCCTTTTACGGACCAGCGAAGAAGAATTCCTTCTCACTGGTAGACAATAATCTTGGTCACAGAAGAAAAATACCAGGAGTACTAAATATAACACAAGGTTGAGCAGAGGCTGCTCAACAATTTATTACATGCACGCCGCTAAAACAATGCGGCGGATAGGGTGGCAACTACTAACTCACGATGATAAAGGTGGTGGAAATATCACTGCAAAGCGAGTGACATGATTCCAGAAGACTACAACTCATCGAGCGTCGGAGTGAGGCTCGAGAAGACTTATTGCGGGTGGCGGAAGCGTAAACAACATAAGTGACCAATATCCGGGATCGCGCAGGACTGACTGGGACACCTCTAGGCATCGGACGCGCTATCAAAATCTTCATCCAAGAGATCGCCTTCGTCAACATCTGGCCAAATCAACAAGCCAGGTGAGTACTATGAAAGTACTCGCAAGACAGTTCAGACATAAGGTATAACAAATGTAAACATGAAACATATGAACAAGTTAACCAGTGCGATCAGACATAGAGGTAATAAATACTGGGTGCCAAGCGAGGGTCCGAATGACGCCTCGAGCGGAAACTGCAGAATAGTAATGCGGGTGCCAAACGAGTGTCTGAAAGACTCCTCGAGAGGAAAATGCGGAACGTTAATACAGGTGCCAAACGAGTGTCTGCAGGACTCCTCGAGAGGAAAATGCAGAATAGTAATGCCACAGTCGGGCGTCGGGGCGACACCACATAAAGGGCTTATAGCAGAAAATAAAGACAGTGCATGCCGCAGTCGGACGTCTGAGCGACATCGCATAAAGGGCTTATATTTAAAGTGAGAAACGAGTACACGCCACAGTCGGACGTCTGCACGACGTCTCATAAAGGGCTTATATTGTAACACAATAATACAATAGTTCGGGAACATAACTTATCACAAGCACGAGACAAATATAAAGTTAGTCCATCCACCGGAATGACAATAAAACTGAATTACCATTTGAGTTTGTTCACCGGGGGCAAGTTTTGTCACATAGATAGATATGGATATCATTCTTACACTGCTTGATCATGGGTACGATGATTTGGAAAGAATTGACTCTGCAGAGTTTGTACTTAACCACAGCCAACGGATTTCAGTAGTCACGGGGACTAGTTCCGTCTACGGTGTTTTGGAAGAAACACGTCTAACCAGTACACACCCAATTCAACCACCCGAAGCCAGGGATCACCCTCGGCCACATTCAAGAAAAACCTTGAGTCGGGGAGGCTACAACCTCGCGTAGCATGGGATCAAATTTCTATACGCGCGCTCTAAGGGGTGCCCCCCCTCTCGGTCCCAACCGGAAACACCCATGCCCCCTGACCGGATGACTGGCTTTAATCCTGGGCCAAGGTACCATCATCCCGGCCTCTCTGTTTGGTGTGTACACGGAAAGAGGTTACCAACTTACTAAACCGTATCCTGGCAATGAGACATGTGGTAGCACGGAAAAGGGAAGGCACGGTAACACGGCTCCAACCATGTTGACGTCGGAAAAGTCGGATGACGCAAGGCTGGCATGCTACAACAATACCCCCTTGTTGCCCTTCATGTCATCACATGATTAGGCCACCTCTCATCAGAGATCATCGCAACTTCGGAACATGCGGGAAAAGAACGACAACGTAGCTCCACCCACATTAACGTCGCAGAGAGTTGGATGACGCAAGGCTGGCATGCTACAACAGTACCACCTTGCTGCCCTTCATGTCATCACATGATTAGGCCACCTCTCATCAGAGGTCATCGCAACTTCGGAACAACCGGGTCGTTGCCTTACGAGCGACGCGGTAATAATCGACACTCACATGCCACGCACAAACTTTCACATGAACATGCAAAACATCTGCCATATCAAATGTTCAAAACATGCTTGCCTGGTTCGGAGAAGTCGGAGTCTAGCTCGGCGAAGTTCGCGGCTCCGTCACCTCTCCCGGAACCTACGGCAATCACGAAACGGGTACTAACGTGAAAACCAACACATGCACAGAAACTTTTCCAAATATTTTTCAAATAAATCCCATAAAAAACTAGACAAAATTTGAAGATTGTCAGAAAAAGAATCACTCACAAATACCTTTTTATTAAAAAGTTATAAGGGTTTCTGTCCAGGGACTTATCTGTAATGAAACAAAAAAGTTCCAGGGTTTTAACTGAGAAAACAGAAAACGCTTCGGCTGGGAATGCGCAAGCGCAAAGGAGAAACGTATTTCGCCTGAAGGCGTCAACAGAAAACGGTTCGCGAATAAAAGAACAGAGGCTGACACGCGGGGTCCACATGTCAGGTTTGAAAAGCTCGCCGGCGCCCGAAGACTGCGGTGGACGCCGGCGTCGAACCACGGCGAGTTAGGAGAAACGGAGGGTACCAAGAGCTTCAGCGTCCTCTTCCGCGTCGGTGGGTGGTGGACTCGTCCAACGGGGAGCACCACGTCGACGGCGACACTTTCTCCGGCGGACGGCGGCTCGGGTGAGGATGGGGAACTCCGGTGGAGGGCTGCAAGCTTCAAATTGAAGTGCGGGTCAGAGAGAGGGATGCATGGTGAAGCTACTGGCAAGTGAATGGAGGCGGAGGAGCACACACGGGGGCGAATCGGGCTGGATCCCGTGGTGGCTCGCGGCGGCCGGAGTCGAGGAAGGAGACCTCCTCGGGGCTCTTCCAGTGGCTAGGCGTGCTCTAGGGGGAGTGCAGGGCTGGTGGGTGCTCGAGTTGAAGCTCGGGGCCCCTATTTATAGGCAGATCGACGGGATGGCCGTGAACGGTGGATCTCCGGCGAGCGATTACGGCGGAGCAGTGGGTTGGCAGGGGGTTTGAGCGGTCGGGCAGCATCAGTGGATGTTACTGGACTCGATTTGCAGCTAAACGGGGTCGGTCTTGGCGTAATGGCGTCGGTCCACGGTGAGGTGACCGCACGGGCTCAACGGCGGCAGAGAGCGCGCTCCGCGCCCTGCGGTTCACGACGAGAGCGGCAGCGCGTTCGGGGGAGTGGAAGGCCACGCGGCGAGCTCCGGTGATTTGGGCGGCGTTGGGTGGCGTCGTCGGCGCCGTGTCTCCCGCTGGCGCCCGCAAAGCCGCCGCCGGCGTTGGTCACGGGGTGGCGCACCTTCTGCTGCTCGTCGCCGACGCCCGCAAGGTGCCAGGCACTCGTGCGGTGCAGGAACAAGGGGGCGAGGACGAGGAGCAAGGCGACGCGGTGGCACTGGCGAGATCGATGTCCATCTCTGAAGAAAACGACAGCGAGCACTGAACTGAATCTCTGAACTTCTGAACTTGACAATGACCATGCACTGCAGGTGTTCGACAGGAGGTTTTGGCTATGAGATAAATTTTTCTGGAGCTGTAACTTGGTGAGATGATCACTCAAAGCACCCAGGGGCTGCCTGAATTTACTTGGAATTTTTGGAGAAGGTTTTGAATGAATTTCACCAAATTTGCCAAATCTGGTCCAAACTTGCAGCAGGTGTAGTTTGAAATTTTTGAACTGAAGACTAATGGATCTTCATGGTTCCAGGTTGAGGGTTCAAAGGACTAGGAGGGGAAAGAAGTTTGGTGGTAAAAGTCCAAACAGAAAATGGAGTTCCTTTGTAAATCCCCAAGTGGTAGAATAGAAGGCAGAATTTTTTTTGAATGAAATTTGAATGGGAATAATCACATGGGGAGGTTCAACTTGCTGGATTAGGTGTAAAACATGATCCAAAGGTGAGGGAAGGATTTGGGGAGAGGATTTGCACAAATGTCATGGTAAGAAGGGAAAGTTGAAAGTGGTGAAGGACTTTCCAAAAGCCATAGTGCAAATTCAAAAAGATTTTCAGGAGTTATTTTCCCAAATGAAAAACATTTTGTTTTGAGTCCAAATGAAAAGTAAGAACTTCCAAGACCAAAGGCAGATCTTGGGTGAATCCAAACAAAACTTTTGCCATAAGGAAAAATATATGAGAGGGGGAGTTCTCTTAAAGAAAAATTTAAATTGCTCCCCTCAAGTCAAAATAGAAATCTTTTTTGAAAAAACCAAATAAAAACTTGGGTGTCACAACACCTACCCCCTTAGGAAAAATCTTGTCCTCGAGATTTCGGCTGATCCTCAAATAGATATGGATACTCTGCTCGGAGGAAATCTTCCCTCTCCCATGTGGCTTCATCCTCAGTGTGGTTGCTCCACTGAACTCTGAAAAATCTTGTCGTTTTCTGACGGGTCCTCCGTTCAGACTCTTCTAAAACCTTTACTGGCCTTTCTCTGTAGGTTAGATCTGGTTGCATATCAATGTCCTCATGAGGTACATGTTTTTCTGGATTGCTCACACATTTTCTTAACTGTGAGACGTGGAACACGTCATGGACGTCTGACAGCTCCTTGGGGAGGTCTAGTTGGTAGGCCACCGTGCCTCTTCGTGCCTTTACACAAAATGGTCCAATAAACCTTGGGGCTAGCTTCCCCTTAATTTTGAACCGTTGCAGACCCCTCATAGGAGATACTCGGAGGTATACGGAATCACCGGGTTCAAAGCTGACCTCACGGTGCTTCTGATCATAGTAGCTCTTTTGGCGGCTCTGTGCTGTCTTGAGTCTGTCCCTGATTTGCTTAACTTTCTCCTAGGCCTCTTTGAGCATGTCTGGGCCGAAGATACGGCTGTCACCGGTTTCCGACCAATTCAATGGGGTACGACACCTTCGCCCGTACAGCGCTTCAAAGGGTGCCATTTTCAAGCTGGCTTGGTAACTGTTGTTGTAAGCAAATTCGGCATACGGCAAACTCTCTTCCCAACTGGATCCATAGGTGAGTACGCAGGCTCTTAGCATATCCTCTAGGATCTGGTTCACACGTTCCGTCTGTCCATCAGTCTGAGGGTGGTATGCTGTACTGAAAGCTAGTTGCGTGCCCAGAGCTTGTTGTAGGTGATCCCAAAATTTGGAGACGAATTGGGTGCCTCGGTCTGATATTATAGTCTTTGGGACTCCGTGCAAGCAAACTATACGGGAGAGATAGAGTTTTGCCAGTCTTTGTGTGGAGTAGGTAGTCTTCACGGGAATGAAGTGAGCAACTTTGGTTAGTCGGTCTGTGATGACCCAGATGGCGTCATTTCCACGCTGTGATCGGGGTAATCCGACAATGAAGTCCATTCCGATTTCATCCCATTTCCACTCCGGTATCCTGTTAGGCTGGAGTAGCCCTGCTGGCTTTTGGTGCTCGGCCTTGATGCGCTGACATGAATCGCAACAAGCAATGAATGTGGCTATATCTCTTTTCATACCGTGCCACCAAAATCTTTCCTGAATGTCCTTGTACATTTTGGTTCCTCCAGGATGGATCGAGTATGGAGCGGTGTGGCTCTCCGTCAAGATCTGTTGCTTGAGTCCCTCAATGTTAGGTACGCAAAGTCTGTCTCGGTACCATAACGTCCCTTCACTGTCCGTGATGAATTCTGAAGTCTTGCTAAGGTTCATTTTCTTCTTTATGCCTCCGATACTGGGATGTCCCTGTTGAGCCTTCTTGATTTGTTCCACTAGGGTGGGTTGTATCTCCAGGTTCGATATGGTGCCCTCAGAGACTAACATCATGTTGAGCCGAGTGAACTCTCGCTGAAACTCAGGCCTCAAACTTTGCTGACCGTAACTGTCCGGGCTGGGGTTTCGACTAAGGGCATCGGCCACTACATTTGCTTTCCCTGGGTGGTAGTGAATACCGACGTCATAGTCCTTGACCAGTTCCAACCAGCGTCGTTGGCGTAAATTCAGCTCTGGCTGTGTGAAAATATATTTGAGGCTCTTATGGTCTGTATATATTTCACAGCGATTTCCCAACAGAAAGTGCCTCCACTCCTTGAGTGCATGTATAACTGCTGCTAGCTCCAGGTCATGTGTTGGGTAATTTTCCTCATGTTTTCGCAGTTGCCTGGAGGCATATGCGACAACTTTGCCATCCTGCATTAGCACACATCCGAGACCTTTTCGGGACGCGTCACAATACACCTCAAAGCTCTTGTGTATGTCTGGCACAGTTAAGACTGGTGCGGTTGTTAGCTTCTTCTTGAGTTCTTGGAAGCTCTGCTCGCATGCTTCTGTCCATACAAATTTCTTGTCCTTCTTGAGTAACTGTGTTATAGGTTTTGCCACAGTGGAGAATCCTTCAATAAACCTCCTGTAATATCCGGCCATTCCTAGGAAACTCCGCACATCTGTAACATTCGCGGGTGGCTTCCAGTCCAGTATGGCCTTGACTTTTTCTGGGTCTACGGCCACGCCTTCTTGGTTCAATATATGGCCCAAGAAACCAACTTGTCTTAGCCAAAATTCGCATTTGCTAAATTTGGCGTACAACTGATGTTTCCTCAATTCTCCCAAAACAATTCTGAGGTGCTCAGCATGTTCTTTTGGTGTCCTTGAGTAAACTAGAATGTCGTCAATGAATACCACCACAAATTTGTCCATGAATTTCATGAACACTTTGTTCATGAGGTGGACGAAATATGCGGGGGCGTTTGTTAGTCCAAAAGGCATCACTGTAAACTCGTATAACCCATATCTGGAAGTGAAAGCTGTCTTGGGAATATCTTCCGTTCGTACCTTCAACTGGTGATATCCCGATCTCAAATCAATTTTCGAGAATACCTTGGCCTGTGCGAGCTGGTCAAACAAATCATTTATTCGTGGCATCGGATATTTGTTTTTGATGGTGACCATATTGAGGGCTCGATAGTCTATGCACAGCCTTAGTGTCCCATCCTTCTTTTTGGCGAACAACACAGGCGAACCCCATGGTGAGGAGCTGGCTCGAATAAATCCTTTGTCCAACAATTCCTTTATCTGCTTCTTTAACTCCACCAATTCTGAGGGTGCCATTCTATACGGCTTCTTATAAATGGGAGCGGTGCCAGGTGCTAGTTCGATGCTGAATTCGATCTCTCGGTCTGGTGGCATGCCTGGTAGTTCTTCCGGGAACACATCAGGGAACTCGCATACCACTGGCACTTTTCTTAATTCTGCGATGTCCATCTTGTTCAGTTTTGGTTTCTGTGATCGTGGCCTTTCTTGAGCGGAAACTCTTATAGTCTTGCCGTGATGGTGAGTGAGAATCACTGTCCGATTGAAACAGTCGATGAATCCTTTGTTGGTGGTTAACCAGTCCATTCCTAAAATGACATCCAGTCCTTTACTTTCCAACATGATGAGATTCGCGTGGAATGGTAGTCCTTCGAACTCAATGACCACTCCTTGGCAGTAACCCTGAGCAATTTTCTTATTCCCGAGGGACTAGATGATCATAGATTTTTCCAAGGGAAGTATCGGAAAACCGTGTTGTGAAACAAAACTCTTCGAAACGAACGAATGGGAAGCTCCAGAATCAAACAAAACCGTGGCAGGTACTGTGTTGACAGGGAACGTACCGAGCACGATGTCTGGGGCGTTCTGCGCTTCTTCCCTGGTCACATGGTTCAGGTGACCCTTCCTGTGGTTGTTGCTGGGGTTGAAGTTGTTGCGCTTGGGGGATGGATTGTTCCCACCATTGTTCGGCTTGGGTGCCGTGTCTCTTGGCTTCGGGCACTGTTTAGCATAATGCCCTTGTTGACCACAAGCATAGCAGGTGACCCCTGGACGGTATGTGAACTCCTTATCTCTGGCATGAAACTGCCCGACGGGCCTTGGCTCAGTAGTCGTGGGTCTCCTTGCGTCTGTCCTTGGGCTCTCAGTCTTGCCTCGGTTGCTGCGGGTAAGAGTCGTCTTGTCCCTCTTTCGTTTGCGGATATCTTCCAGACTACGGCGCTCATTCTCCAGGGTGATGGCCTTGTCCACCAGCGTCTTAAAATCCGGAAAGGTGTGTACAATCAGTTGGCATCTCAGTGCTGGTGCCAGGCCGTCCAGGAATTTTTCCATCTTCTTGTTTTCTGTCATGTGCTTGTCGTAGGCATAGCGAGACAGTTGGGTAAACTGGCCGTTGTATTCTGTGACGGACATGCCTCTTTGCTTCAGGTCATCAAACTCTCTTTTCTTGATCTTTAGGATGCTCCTGGGAATGTGTGCCCCACGGAAGCCTTCCTTGAATTCTTCCCAGGTGATGTTGTGTTCCCTGGGGTGCATGTGTAGGAAGTTTTCCCCCCATGCTGCCGCTGCTCCAGTAAGGTAGTGTGGTGCATAAAGCACCTTCTCATGATCTGAGCACTGAGCGATAATCAGTTTCCTTTCAATCTCACGAAGCCAATCATCGGCTTCAAGTGGCCTGTCGGTGTGAGCAAAAGTTGAGGGGCGAGTCTTCTGTAACTCAGATAACTTGGAATGTGGTTGATAGGGTTCACGGTGGTTTCCCATTATTGATGACATGGTTCATCATCTCCTGGTGCTGTTGCTGGCTTTGCTCGAAGAGACGGCATACTTGAGATAGTGCCGCTTCGCTGTCCTGTTGGCTGGACTGACCCTGAGTGAAATTGTTGCTGGTCTGTGTTCCGTAAACCTCTTCTGGCTGATTGGGCATAGAGCGAGTCCATGGGCGAGACATTTTTCCAGTCTGGGGTATCATTTGCAAAACCCATGAGAAAAACTGTGTAGCGCAGGAAAAATCTTGCAAAGGTAATAATCAAAAAGGCTTCTAGGTTTTCAAAGAAACACAAATGATTTTTTTCGGAGAAGAAGTGCTTAACACAAATCTTACATGCGAAAGCAAACACAAGATACAGCACTCAGGTTGTGCGTAGACAATCCTGACATGTTATTAAAAACTAGCGTACTACTCCGGAAGGCAGCAAACACACCAACACAAACTAGCGTACAGATAAAAACAACACATCATACAAGCAGGCATAACACGCGGCTACTCGGTGCTCTCAGTCGGAGATGGTGAAGATCTCCTTCCCCTTGCCGATGGCAAGGCTCAGCGGTCCAGGAGAATCAACCTCCTCCTCTCTAGTTGGCTCCTGGCGTGCGACGCTGCGCGGCGGTGATGGTGCGGGGGGCGACTGGTGGTAGAGCGCGTGCGGCAGGCGGTGCGGCTCTGACTGGAGTAGGAGCGATGACTCGGTCGAACTCCTCAGTGGTAGGCAGACAACGAGCAGTGGCCAAAACGGCCGGTGCATACGAGGCTGAAGACGAGACGAATGTCAGAGGCGGCGCTGTGTGGAGAAGCTCCTTCCTGCTGGCAGGACCGCCCCGGACTAAGTCCATGCGGGCAGCCACAAGATCATCTACGAGGTTGTCGAAAGACTCCTCCAGTGCCTTGAGATACTCCACAACCATTTCGATGGCTTCATCTCGTTCTCCCCGATGGCAGGCGAACGCATAGTGGCTGGTGTAAGGCACATGGCATGGGAGGTAGCGGTAGCGACGAGTCTTCATCGTAGGAAGGATGTCCCGAAGGCGAGCTATCGCCTCGCGGGCAGCCATCTGCATGGCATGCCTCTCCATAGGCATGGCCCTTCCCACAAAACGGAAGTGGCGTGCAGCTGAACGTCCTCCCTTGAACTGCACCACAGCCTGGTGCATAGACAGGTCGTCACTGAGCTTGTGCTGATAGAGTGTGAACTCCGGGCGAGCTGCTGGCCCGATCGCGAGCTTGGTGATGGAGACGAGGAGCTTGACAAACCCCTCGGGCACGTTGGTGAACACTCGATTCTCACAGCTGCTGCCAGCCATCTACAAAAGTAGGCAAAAATTCTGAGTAGTCATGTCATAAATTTTATGATGACCAACAGAAAATAGCTACAATTGTAAAATGCTGAAAAAGCACAAAAGACGCTAATAACCGATTAGCGATCGCACCTAGTGGCTTCCTACAGTCAGCCTGGCTCTGATACCAAGCTTGTCATGACCGGTTTTTCAATAAAATAATTATTGAGAGACCAATCCCTTTTACGGACCAGCGAAGAAGAATTCCTTCTCACTGGTAGACAATAATCTTGGTCACAGAAGAAAAATACCAGGAGTACTAAATATAACACAAGGTTGAGCAGAGGCTGCTCAACAATTTATTACATGCACGCCGCTAAAACAATGCGGCGGATAGGGTGGCAACTACTAACTCACAATGATAAAGGTGGTGGAAATATCACTGCAAAGCGAGTGACATGATTCCAGAAGACTACAACTCATCGAGCGTCGGAGTGAGGCTCGAGAAGACTTATTGCGGGTGGCGGAAGCGTAAACAACATAAGTGACCAATATCCGGGATCGCGCAGGACTGACTGGGACACCTCTAGGCATCGGACGCGCTATCAAAATCTTCATCCAAGAGATCGCCTTCGTCAACATCTGGCCAAATCAACAAGCCAGGTGAGTACTATGAAAGTACTCGCAAGACAGTTCGGACATAAGGTATAACAAATGTAAACATGAAACATATGAACAAGTTAACCAGTGCGATCAGACATAGAGGTAATAAATACTGGGTGCCAAGCGAGGGTCCGAATGACGCCTCGAGCGGAAACTGCAGAATAGTAATGCGGGTGCCAAATGAGTGTCTGAAAGACTCCTCGAGAGGAAAATGCGGAACGTTAATACAGGTGCCAAACGAGTGTCTGCAGGACTCCTCGAGAGGAAAATGCAAAATAGTAATGCCACAGTCGGGCGTCGGGGCGACACCACATAAAGGGCTTATAGCAGAAAATAAAGACAGTGCATGCCGCAGTCGGACGTCTGAGCGACATCGCATAAAGGGCTTATATTTAAAGTGAGAAACGAGTACACGCCACAGTCGGACGTCTGCACGACGTCTCATAAAGGGCTTATATTGTAACACAATAATACAATAGTTCGGGAACATAACTTATCACAAGCACGAGACAAATATAAAGTTAGTCCATCCACCGGAATGACAATAAAACTGAATTACCATTTGAGTTTGTTCACCGGGGGCAAGTTTTGTCACATAGATAGATATGGATATCATTCTTACACTGCTTGATCATGGGTACGATGATTTGGAAAGAATTGACTCTGCAGAGTTTGTACTTAACCACAGCCAACGGATTTCAGTAGTCACGGGGACTAGTTCCGTCTACGGTGTTTTGGAAGAAACACGTCTAACCAGTACACACCCAATTCAACCATCCGAAGCCAGGGATCACCCTCGGCCACATTCAAGAAAAACCTTGAGTCGGGGAGGCTACAACCTCGCGTAGCATGGGATCAAATTTCTATACGCGCGCTCTAAGGGGGTGCCCCCCCTCTCGGTCCCAACCGAAAACACCCATGCCCCCTGACCGGATGACTGGCTTTAATCCTGGGCCAAGGTACCATCATCCCGGCCTCTCTGTTTGGTGTGTACACGGAAAGAGGTTACCAACTTACTAAACCGTATCCTGGCAATGAGACATGTGGTAGCACGGAAAAGGGAAGGCACGGTAACACGGCTCCAACCATGTTGACGTCGGAAAAGTCGGATGACGCAAGGCTGGCATGCTACAACAATACCCCCTTGCTGCCCTTCATGTCATCACATGATTAGGCCACCTCTCATCAGAGATCATCGCAACTTCGGAACATGCGGGAAAAGAACGACAACGTAGCTCCAACCACGTTAACATCGCAGAGAGTTGGATGACGCAAGGCTGTCATGCTACAACAGTACCACCTTGCTGCCCTTCATGTCATCACATGATTAGGCCACCTCTCATCAGAGGTCATCGCAACTTCGGAACAACCGGGTCGTTGCCTTACGAGCGACGCGGTAATAATCGACACTCACATGCCACGCACAAACTTTCACATGAACATGCAAAACATCTGCCATATCAAATGTTCAAAACATGCTTGCCTGGTTCGGAGAAGTCGGAGTCTAGCTCGGTGAAGTTCGCGGCTCCGTCACCTCTCCCGGAACCTACGGCAATCACGAAACGGGTACTAACGTGAAAACCAACACATGCACAGAAACTTTTCCAAATATTTTTCAAATAAATCCCATAAAAAACTAGACAAAATTTGAAGATTGTCAGAAAAAGAATCACTCACAAATACCTTTTTATTAAAAAGTTATAAAGGTTTTTGTCCAGGGACTTATCTGTAATGAAACAGAAAAGTTCCAGGGTTTTAACTGAGAAAACAGAAAACGCTTCGGCTGGGAATGCGCAAGCGCAAAGGAGAAACGTATTTCGCCCAAAGGCGTCAACAGAAAACGGTTCGCGAATAAAAGAACAGAGGCTGACACGCGGGGTCCACATGTCAGGTTTGAAAAGCTCGCCGGCGCCCGAAGACTGCGGTGGACGCCGGCGTCGAACCACGGCGAGTTAGGAGAAACGGAGGGTACCAAGAGCTTCAGCGTCCTCTTCCGCGTCGGTGGGTGGTGGACTCGTCCAACGGGGAGCACCACGTCGACGGCGACACTTTCTCCGGCGGACGGCGGCTTGGGTGAGGATGGGGAACTCCGGTGGAGGGCTGCAAGCTTCAAATTGAAGTGCGGGTCAGAGAGAGGGATGCATGGTGAAGCTACTGGCAAGTGAATGGAGGCGAAGGAGCACACACGGGGGCAAATCGGGCTGGATCCCGTGGCGGGTCGCGGCGGCCGGAGTCGAGGAAGGAGACCTCCTCGGGGCTCTTCCAGTGGCTAGGCGTGCTCTAGGGGGGGTGCAGGGCTGGTGGGTGCTCGAGTTGAAGCTCGGGGCCCCTATTTATAGGCAGATCGACGGGATGGCCGTGAACGGTGGATCTCCGGCGAGCGATTACGGCGGAGCAGTGGGTTGGCAGGGGGTTTGAGCGGTCGGGCAGCATCAGTGGATGTTACTGGACTCGATTTGCAGCTAAACGGGGTCGGTCTTGGCGTAATGGCGTCGGTCCACGGTGAGGTGACCGCACGGGCTCAACGGCGGCAGAGAGCGCGCTCCGTGCCCTGCGGTTCACGACGAGAGCGGCAGCGCGTTCGGGGGAGTGGAAGGCCACGCGGCGAGCTCCGGTGGTTTGGGCGGCGCTGGGTGGCGTCGTAGGCGCCGTGTCTCCTGCTGGCGCCCGCAAAGCCGCCGCCGGCGTTGGTCACGGGGTGGCGCACCTTCTGCTGCTCGTTGCCGACGCCCGCAAGGTGCCAGGCACTCGTGCGGTGCAGGAACAAGGGGGCGAGGACGAGGAGCAAGGCGACGCGGTGGCACTGGCGAGATCGATGTCCATCTCTGAAGAAAACGACAGTGAGCACTGAACTGAATCTCTGAACTTCTGAACTTGACAATGACCATGCACTGCAGGTGTTCGACAGGAGGTTTTGGCTATGAGATAAATTTTTCTGGAGCTGTAACTTGGTGAGATGATCACTCAAAGCACCCAGGGGCTGCCTGAATTTACTTGGAATTTTTGGAGAAGGTTTTGAATGAATTTCACCAAATTTGCCAAATCTGGTCCAAACTTGCAGCAGGTGTAGTTTGAAATTTTTGAACTGAAGACTAATGGATCTTCATGGTTCCAGGTTGAGGGTTCAAAGGACTAGGAGGGGAAAGAAGTTTGGTGGTAAAAGTCCAAACAGAAAATGGAGTTCCTTTGTAAATCCCCAAGTGGTAGAATAGAAGGCAGAATTTTTTTTGAATGAAATTTGAATGGGAATAATCACATGGGGAGGTTCAACTTGCTGGATTAGGTGTAAAACATGATCCAAAGGTGAGGGAAGGATTTGGGGAGAGGATTTGCACAAATGTCATGGTAAGAAGGGAAAGTTGAAAGTGGTGAAGGACTTTCCAAAAGCCATAGTGCAAATTCAAAAAGATTTTCAGGAGTTATTTTCCCAAATGAAAAACATTTTGTTTTGAGTCCAAATGAAAAGTAAGAACTTCCAAGACCAAAGGCAGATCTTGGGTGAATCCAAACAAAACTTTTGCCATAAGGAAAAATATATGAGAGGGAGAGTTCTCTTAAAGAAAAATTTAAATTGCTCCCCTCAAGTCAAAATAGAAATCTTTTTTGAAAAAACCAAATAAAAACTTGGGTGTCACATGTTGGAGGAGCATTGACAAGGCCGAAAGACATGACAGTATATTCATAAGAACCAAAGCTTGTTCTGAATGCTGTCTTGGGAATATCTTCTTCACGAATGCGAATCTGATGATAACCCATCCGGAGGTCATGCTTGGAGAAGACTTTAGCACCTTTAAGTTGCTCGAATAGCTCATTGATGTTGGGAAGTGGATACTTGTTCTTGATTGTCTTCTTGTTCAATGGCCGGTAGTCGACACAAAGTCGGTTCGTGCCATCCTTCTTCTGGACAAAAAGAACACCACAACCCCACGGAGATGAACTTGGTCAGATCAAACCCAGACGCTCTTGTTCATCAAGCTGTTTCTTCAATTCCTTCAGCTCCTTGGGTCCAAGCTTGTATGGACGCTTGCAAACGGGTAGTTCCGTGCCAGGCTCAAGATCGATAACGAACTCGACTGGCCAGTGAGGAGGCATACCCGGAAGCTCTTCTGGAAAAACATCTTGGTACTCACAAACGACTGGAATCCGATAGATTGCGTCTAGCTCGCCCTTGTCATTGAGAGAGAATAACCGAATGGTCTCATCACGAGCGGCATAGATGATCACATCCTCAGAAGAGTGTGTCAATTGAATTTCCCTGGCAGCACAATCAAGTTGAGCCTTGTGCTTAGAAAGCCAGTCCATCCCGAGAATTAGATCAATATCCGAGTCACCAAGGACAATTGGAGAAGATAGAAATTTATAGTCGCCCATCTTGATAGAGACATCAGGAACTATCGAGTTGGCTCTCATTGACTTCCCCGGAGAAACAACACCCAAAGGTTTATCCAGGTAAGACCAAGTAAAATCATTCTTTGCAAAGAACGATCTTGACATGAAACAAAGCGATGCACCAGTATCAAACAAAACTTTTGCAGGAATATCATTAACTGAGAGATTACCCATTATCACATCAGTAGATTCCTCCGCTTGAGCTGCATTCATCATGTTCACCTTTGTAGACTTGGGATTATGCTTGACCACTGCATTGCTGGAAGATCTCACAGGAGGAGGAGGCGGAAGGCGCCTTTGGTTGAAGCACTTGTTAGCATAGTGACCTTTCTGCTGACATTTGTTGCAAGTCACCTCCGAGAGCGGACGATGATAAGGAGCATTAGACCTCGGAGCTTGATTCTAAGACTTGTTCTGATAGCCAGGGTTGGGTGGGTGGGAAGATCCATGGCCACCTTTGTTCTTCTGCTGGAAAGGCTGACGAAACGGAGGAGGAGGAGGCAACCAGAACTTCTGTTGCTTAGCAGCCACTAGTGAGGAAGAAGAAGACTGAACTGCGTCCCTGACTCTCTTCTTAGAAGCCTCACACTTGAGCTGAGCAGCCTCTTGCTTCAGTGCCATGTTGTAGAAATCATCATACTTGGTCCGCTCAAAAAGTACGAGAGGTAATTGCAGATCTTCTGTGAGGCCACCTCTAAATTGATAGATCATGCTCTTTTCATCAAGAACGTCTTGCTTAGCGAAGCGAGCGAGTTTCTGAAACTGGGTATTGTATTGATACACGGACATGCTACCTTGCTTGAGATTGCGGAACTCCTCACGCTTGCTCTCAACAACACTTTGTGGAATGTGGTGAGCTTTGAAGTCTCGGCGGAAATCATCCCAGGTAATCACACGACCTCCTCTGGAATCTTTGTATTGTTGATACCACTCGGCAGCTTGATCCTTGAGTTGAAATGAAGCAAACTTGACAAAGTCCTCAGGCCTGACATTGCTACATTCAAAATGCTTGTTGATGTCCACGAGCCAATCATCGGCGTTTGTGACCTCGGCACAGTAGCTGAAAGACTTCGCCTGATTTGCGAGGAACTGGTTGAGGGTAGCGAAGTGTGGCTGATAGTTGCCTTGGCCTTGATTTCCTTGGTTGCCTTGCCCTTGGGTGCCCTCTTGCAAGAGTTGCAAAATCATCTGAGCATTGGCGTTGGTGGCTGCCATGATAGCTTGCCATGCCTCCGGAGGCGGAGGTGGTGGCGTAGGGTTCGCCTGACTCCCATCATTGCGTTCCGAATTCTGACGCGTTGGCGGAGCCATCCTGAAGAGGGTGACATCCGTTAGCATCTTGATAGACAGATAGACAAGTTGAATCAACGGATAGAAATTGCAACATATAGTCTTCACAATAAACATTCGAACGAGGATGAACGAATGAATTCCATAGTAAATCATCACACTTCCATAAGGTGAGAAGCCACTTGATAAGAAATTGATGAATGAAATAACAAGGTGCAACTGGAACAAATAAGTGGTAAGGATTACCCAATCACAAACCAAATATCTGCGGGAAGAAATGCTAAGAGCTACTTGAATCCCACCTATAAACTCCCGAAACTTTCTGGTTATGCAATCTGGTGTTGGGGATACAGGGGACACAAAATATATCACCCAAACTAGCAATCCCTAGATCCAGCTGTATCCATCCATCAACACATAACCAAGAAACCTTCGGAAATCGTGTACCTCAACCTTCGAAAAGCGTCCGTTATATGAGTTATGGCAATACTCCCGAACTCCCGCCCCAGTACTGGGTAGCGTCGAGGTGATCTCACCAACAACTGCATAAAAGAGATTTTCGTTGTCGGCGAAACTCAGGTATTCCAGAACTGCAACGATAAAATTGTTACGACAACACCTCGGAGCTCAACTCCGCGGGACACTGCGACAACCCCTAAATGTCAGGAGGCACCAAGAACAATGTTCTCGTCACAAAACCATCGGAACGATTCCAAGATACCCGCGTGATCCTAAATTTTTTTTAGTGAAATTTGAGAAGAGGAAAGAGAAAACATCTACGTCAGGAAACCTCACCAGAGCGACGAAGGGACTGAGGAGTAAAAAGAATCCTACTCTCCGATATATATAATCCTAAGACTCAAAACATTTTTTTTGTAGACTCAACAACGCTAGCGATTCGATCAAGCAGGGGGCTCCTAAGTCGGGGATGGCTCTGATTACCAACTTGTAACGCCCACGATGCGGCTATATCTCCCACGTGTCGAGGCACGACTTAGAGGCATAACCGCATTGTAGGTATTGTCGCAAGAAGGGTCATCTTCACACAATCCCATGTAATGAACAAGAATGGGATAACGAGAGTTGGCTTACAATCGCCACTTCACACAATACATAAATTTAATTCATACATCATCCAAAATCCACACATAGACCGACTACGGTCAAATCCAAATGGAAAGAAGATAACCCCAAATTCTAGATCCCCGATCGTCCCAATTGGGCTCCACTACTGATCATCCGGAAACGAAACATAGTAACGACCACGTTCCTCGTTGAACTCCCACTTGAGCTCGGTTGCATCATCTGCACTGGTATCGTCGACACCTGCAACTGTTTTGGTAGAATCTGTGAGTCACGAGGACTCAGCAATCTCACACCCGCGAGATCAAGACTATTTAAGCTTATAGGAAAGGATGGGGTAATGAGGTGGAGCTGCAGCAAGCACTAAGCATATGATGGCTAACATACGCAAATGAGAGCGAGAAGAGAAGCAACACAATGGTCGCGAAGCTAGAAATGATCAAGAAGTGATCCTGAAACTACTTACGTTCATACATAACCCAGACCATGTTTACTTCTCGGACTCCGCCGAAAAGAGACCATCACGGCTACACACACAGTTGATGTATTTTAATTAAGTCAAGTGTACGGTTCTCTACAACCGGACATTAACAAATCCCATCGGCGTCATAACTGCGGGCACGGCTTTCGAAAGATAATACCCTGCATGGGTGTCCCAACTTAGCCCATTATAAGCTCTCATGGTCAACGAAGGATATTCCTTCTCTCGGGAAGACCCGATCAGTCTCGGAATCCCGGTTTACAAGACATTTCGAAAATGGTAAAACAAGACCAGCAAGACCACCGGACTGTGCCGACAAATCCCGATAGGAGCTGCACTTATCTTGTTCTCAGGGCACACCGGATAAGCGAAGCGTACAGGTACCAATGTAACCCAAGTTGCCAAGGGACGGTCCCGCACGGTGCTCTAGTTTGGACCAACACTCAGAGGAGCACGGGCCCCGG